>NW_005054302.1:12917908-12936485 GCF_000277835.1 Geospiza fortis
TCACCCATCACAATCACCTTGCACTGAGATATCAGTCAAGAAAGACAATATAATCCTTCCTAAGTGATTAAATATTGCAAAAATATTACAACACGTTATTACAATGAAACAGTGCAGACTATTACTACAGAACTTTAGCAATGTTAATTTCCATTAACATCCACTATTCCTGATTCTTGAGTACACACTCCTGAGCAGTGAGCAACAGCATTTGATCTTGCCCATAACAGTAACTTCCTTAACAATCATGAAGGTATCTAAATATCTCAGGCTAGACTGTTCTCCTGTTCTCAAGCTGTTATTTAGGAACAGGGATGGTCTCACAGAGCAAATGCATAGAAGTTTTTTAAAAGAAGGAAGAACACCTAAGATTTTTAAGTTTAAAATAATTTCAGATCACTAGAGTATAGTACCAGCATTACAGTGTCCAAAAAAGCCAGCTGTGCTCACCCAGTAAGGATCACAACCTGTCATGTGATGGAAATGCTCCAGAGTCTCTTCCCCCTGCCACCAAATAATGTCACATCAGAAAAACTACACCCTGGTTTTGGTATCAGTTCCCAATCCTAGCAGTCAACCTCCCTATCAACAGTATTTTCCCACATCTTCACATTTTGGAAAGAACAATAAAACCCTTAGCCTTTATAAGCAGGAACTGTTTACCCTAGATATTGTAATTTGATTTTTCTACAGTTTTAAGAAAAATGTATATAAATTTTAACTTTTATATAATATTAATCAAGTATATGCCCAATAAAAGTAGGATTATTCTAGTTTTACACCTACAGAAAAATGTTTGAAAATTTAGGTCTTTAAACACAGAGTAGCACACAGAATCACAACACTATTGTTTAGGTGGGATGGAATGGAAAAAGCTTTCTCACTGATTACAGGCACATTCATCTTTTTTTCAGAAACCCAAAAAAAGACATTTCTAACTGCATTTTGATTAATGCAATCTGTTAACATACACGACAATTAAAAATTACCAAATATGACTATTAGTTCTTGTTTCAACAATACTTTAGTAAGTCTAACACATGGACAAGAAGCATAAAATAACCTCAATTCAATAAGAACACTTTACAAAAGGAATGTTGCATTTAATTAGCTGAAAATCATTGAATGTAAGTAACATTTACACTAAAATTAAGGCACTGATCCTTCAAAGTGACTGTTCATCCTGGAGAAACAAAGGTCGCATGGAGACCTCATAGCAGCCATTCTGCATCTGAAGGGGGCCTATAGCGAAGCCAAGAGGGGCTTCTTCACCAGGCACTGTAGTGATAGGATAAGGGGGAGTGGCTTCAAACTGAGAGAACATTTGGATAAGATGTTAGAAAGTAATTCTTTACTGTGAGGGTGGAGAGGGACCAGCACAGGCTGCCCAGAGAAGCTGTGGATGCCCCATCTCTGGAACTGTTCAAGGCCAGGCTCGATGTGGCTTTGAGCAACCTGGTCAGTGGAAGGTGTCCCTGCCCATGATGGGGGGGAGATGGAATTAGATGTTCCTCAAGGTCCGTTCCAACCCAAACCATTCTATATTCTGTGACTATACATACAGTAGTAATTTAGTTGATATGCATATATTTACACTGCAAAGTGTTATTGAAAATGGTGCACATTCAGACACTGGCTAATCCTTCCAACAACTTGCACAAAAACTAAGGATTAGTTACATGTATGCTTTAGTAACACTCAGTATTGAGTGTTACTAAAGGAATGTGAACAAATTCTTAGTTTTATCAGGTTAAGTATCTTCTTACAGTTGCCTATTTATTCAACTCCATGAATGAATTAACATACAACAGTATGGACACCACCAAAGTGAGAAAGAAGCATTATTCAAGCACCAAGCTCCAGCAGCACCTACTCTGCCTTTCCTCATGTACAGGAGTAAAAATCTCCCTTCACATGCTCTTTTCTCTTGTAGAACAATGGAGTTGCAGGGGGCAATTTTGGGGACAGGTTTTAAGTATAAAGCAAAATGACAGCTTCATTCCAAGGCCATGACATAGAAGACCAAAAAAAAAACTAGACTGGGAGCTAAATACATTTCCTTACATTTGGCTCTGTTGCCCTAATTTTTATTGTCTACTTTCATCATGCACTAGCTGCTTTGCAGATGCAAAAAAGTAAGAAATCTGAAATACACAGGCTAAGTACTAAAGAAGGAAAAAAAAAAATAGAAGTCTTTAAAATAGGTAATTCCCTCCTTACTTTACTCCCTGCCAATACTTTCTTGGTGAAACATACCTGGCAAATACCTCTGGGCATAATTTAATTTACTTTTCAGCCTTGTGTTTCACTTCATTAAGGGAATTTAGGACTCTTCTAAGACAAATACATACCATGAGTTTGAACAAAAGAAAATTACAATAATAATAAAGCCCAGCATGATATGCTAAATGCTTGAAGTACTAAATTCTATTGTTCCACTCCATGAAAAATAAGGCAGACTATATTTTCCATACACTTAAAAGAAAACTACAAAGCATGAGTTACCTAGATAATATTTCACTTCTGTTTTGAAATTCAAGTTCTCTGAGTTTCCAAACTTGTGTGTTACCCTTTCTTCAGCGGTACCTCTCCATATTCTGAAATATAACCACTGAAACCACTCTCTTATTTACAGATATTTCTACCTTAAATTTACACCAGCCATGATTCCTACAGTGCATTAATTTTTCACATTCCCTAACAAACTAACTCCATCATGACACTTGAAAATTATTTAGAACAGATCAAGACTCTGTCTAGGCTTGAGATGATTTTTAGTAAGTAACAGACTATCTCTAGGCAAATGGCATTTTAAAAGAGCAGAAAAGTTCTTCATATTCAACTATGGTTTTAAAACAAATTTTCCTTCCTCTTCATGACTAAAAAATTAATTAAAACCCATAGACCACTTAAAATGGATAACCCAGGGCAAGCTAGACAAATAAAACCTTCATACAACACGTGGCAGAAACAGCACTGGAACACTGTACACTGGGACACCTCAAAGGCAATCTGCTGGTTTCTCTCCCCAGGGTTCAACTGCATTCCCAACCTCTCTCTCTCTCTCTCCAATCAAGCTTTAGTTTTCACTGCATTTAATCAGAAGAATTATTTACTTTTGACTTACTTCCAGATAACATAGATAAGGTATGCCAGTCTTTGGCAATTAAATTACCTTTGAACTGTTACCCATTGTGACCTGCCAGAAGAATTTTCCAGATCCCAGTACTATTTTAAAATACTTCTGACACATATGCCCCAAACCAAAACCTTAAACCAAAGGACTATAAAACAGTTCTATTCTTGTGGATACATTTTATCCATTGCTTCTTATTTACAAGAAGTTACAAAAGACAAGCTCTATACTCCTTCCGAAATAGATTTCACTAATGAGAAAGCTATAAGTATGTATGCCAATAATTTGAGCTGTTAATTGATGGTACAGAACACTCTTATAGGATAAGTTTTTAATTTTGAATTTTTTTTAACACATTTCTTTTGAAAAAGCTAAAAATTAGAGATTATTTTCTCAGGACAGAGAGAAGGGGCCTCATTTTAGATGAACAGGCACTCAGACCTGCCTGTAACCAAACCCTTTCTTTTAGTCTTGCTAATACCTTTCAAATATAAGGGGGTAATTTTATATGAGAAATTAATACTGAAACCTACTGGCACTTTGGATCTTACACAACATTCAGAAATATGATTTGGTTAAATTAAATTTACACCGTTTTGCAACATATTCAATTTATAAAACACACATGTTTTCTGTGTGCCAGCAACCCTTAACCAGCTCAGGAAAAACCCAGAGGATAAGATTCAAGAGACTAACAATCCTTTGTGGTGGAGATTATCATTTAATGCAAACTTAGTTCCATGTCATCTTCACATTACACAACTAATATGATGAGAGGTGTCATAATACCTCTTTTGAATCCCTCCATTGGCAAAATTAAGAAGTTCCTCCTCATGAAAAAAGTAATCACAGTTTCTGTTAATAATACAAAAGGTTCATGTCTCTATGGCTATAAGTCCACAGGCGAGTTTCCAGGAGTCTACACTGCACTCTGCTATGGCACGGTGGACTGTGAAGAAAGAGAGCAAGGAAAACCAGAGCTGGCAGTAATGTCACTTCAACTATGTACCCTCCTGTCCAAAGTTCTTTCAGTACACCTGTGGAACAAAAAGCAGTGCTGCACAAAGGAGTGTTTCATATTGCTGTTCTCACTGTTATGGATTCACTTGTACAAATATTAAAGAAATCACATTTTAAAGATCCTTACCGATCCCCTTGTTCAACGTTTAGCTAAGTGTGGTATTGCAAACACATCACTGGTATTAACTATGAACACAAATCCACAGAAATTACGTTTTACAGATATCTGGGCTAAATTCATAAAACTTTGCAATTCGCATTACTGAATTTACAGAAAACACACAGAATGGTGAAATCTCTGAAAAATTGCTTTAAACAAAAGCAAAAACTTGTCTTCTTCCAACAAAGTCCACTTTCAAGCATGGGTATCTACTGCCATCGCAATGCAAACAGTTGCACATATTACACTGCAAGGCAGTAAGCCATTTTAGGCTAGAAAAGCTTACATTTTTATGCTAACAGCCACAGAGGTCATGCATGGCTGGTATCAGTTGTGGCTCTCTGGGAATCATAACTCTACCATTAGATCTGTTGGCTACATCAGCCTACCTATTTCATGCATTTTTTCCATTTAAGGGTTCCACCCTCTCAGTTTATCCCCCTGCTCCTTCTCTGTGTGGATCCATTTCCCTCATCTACAGGGCCTGAGACCATCAATGTCCTGCGAGCTCATTGTCCTAACCAGATCTCTCCTTCCTGTTCAGCATCTCCACAGGATATCCACATCCTACGTGACACACTGGTTCTGGTGTATCATTGGCACAACGTGAATAAAATTGGTCATGTCCAGTAAAATTCTGGAAGTTCTCTCTGTGTATAGCCACCAAACTGATCTTCGCTTGTGCCAAATGTATTCCATCCTGCTGCCATGCACTCAGCAACTCCTCACAGCCCACTGCTGCCAACCCTTACTCCTCCTTACAGCTCTCCCTTGGGGACTCAGCACACAGCAGTAGAGGCTTCAGGAATGCAGAGCTGGAAAGCACAAAAAGTCACCTCTGAAGCAGCAGCCTCCTTGTATTCCTCTTGTCACTCATTTTAGCAGGCAGGCTGTTGCTGCTTTTGTTTCCTCAACCCCATCACTGCTGCCCTATCAGCTAGCGCCACAGAGACAGCAGGTCTGTCTGGCAGAGACTGGACACTGAGAGTGACTGATGGCAGCAGACCTGAGCCTCTTGCATGAAGACCAGAAGCAGAAGAAACAGCTGGAGAGGCTCTCTAGGTGGTGCCAGGTCTGGGCTCCCCAAATGCACGGCTCTCAGCCTTGCGTCATTAATGAAATGCATATTAAGATTCCCGAAGAGAAGCACAGCCATGGGATTTGATGTGATCACATCTGCGCCCACAATTTTTGGATCATTTAGGCATCAGCTAGAAGTGGTAACAGAAATGAATAGGGCTCTGCCTCATGCACCACCCCCACAATAAAATAACTGATAGGAATAACTAATTAACACAGACAACAACATATTGAATCCTGAGAATTAATTACTTCTGGGTTTGATTCCGTCCCACAGATGCTAATACGCTTAAACTCACCCAGGAGCAAAAGAACTGCTGAGAAGATTCTTCATGAACCTCTATGATTAATATTCCACAGTTAAATAATCTTTGGCACTATGCACCCAATTTTGATAATTAGTTTTGGCAGCATAATTATACAAACTCTTAACAGTGATTTCATATACCACATGCAAAAGTAGGAAGACCAAACCTATACATCCTCATTTTTTAATTTCTTCAAGGAAAATAAATGAAAAACATAAAAATTCTATATTCACAAAGACCTGATAAGGCCAAATGAATGAAGAAATATTGAAAGGAGAAATAAAAGGGACTGCCAGTGGGCATTCAATATTATAACTTATAAATCCACCTGGTGATGACAACTGGATCATAATGTACAGCTTTTCACGCATCCTGTGTCGCCTGTAGAAGAAATGTTTGCACAATAATCTGTTCAGTGGTACAGAAAGAATAAGGCCTTTTTTAAATTAATTTAAAACAAACAGGTATGACTTTTGCCTTCTAGCAGTGAACAGTTTTACCCTCTCTCAAATTTTAAATGGTGTTACATTTTTAAGTGCTGATGTGAAAGTTGAACAGCACTTTTGCACATTTGGATTGCTGCCTCCGTATTTTGAAATTTCCAGTTAAAAAGTTTCTCTGTTTTGATTTTCATTGCCAAATTCACACTTCTCAAACAGAATACAGTCAACTTTAGTTCATATTCCACTTTTTTTCTGGCCCCCTTTCTACTTATGTGTGCAAACATCCAGCAACTTCTTGGAAGAGCAAAAAAAATTTTAGTATGACTTGATAATTATATGCTTCTTCTGGAAAAATTAGCTCCATTTGAATAATGTAATTTCTCATTTTCAGACTAAGTAAATTATAATTACAATGGAATTCAATGAGAGAAAACATTTCTGCTGCATAAAGTCCAATAAAAATACAAGAGAGAAAAAAGGTATTTTCTTGTTTCTCCCACTGCCTTCTTACACAAAAAGCCAATTCTGGATCATTATTACATGTTTTATCTCTAAGTTATCTAGCTTAGTCTTAATTGCATTTCCACTGAGGCCCCAGGAATACCTTAGAAAAAGTATCACAGGACACCATACACCAACATGAAGCTGACTTTCTCACACTTCCTCTCTTGCTAACCATGGTTACATCTTCTCACCACTTATGTTACTGCTTCTCCTCTGCTTCTCTCTAGCCTTTGAGGTGGTTTAATAGATAAAAAATCAGAAGGAATATCTGAAGAAAAGATTTAAATTTTTTCTACCTTATCAGTGAGCTAAACTGGCTCAATAGAAGATGTATCAGATTCAGAAATTACTAATATTATTAACAAGAGACATCATTACATCTGTAGTTGTCCCAGTATTTTGGATTGCAAACAGTACAATTAGCTACTCTTTAAGAAAACCAATAATTTTCTTTTTCCATAATTCACATCACTGACTGGGTAACTACATAAACCTTTTGGGCAACCTGGTCATTAAAACATAGAAAATTAAGTATGCCTCACTACCTAATCAGGGAATTTGGAAAGGATGCACATATTAGGTAACTAACACTTCTGGAAATGGCATTACATTCGTCTGTAGAAAATAGCAGTACACAAAATTCAGAGAGGACCCATATATTCAGAAAAGCTAAAACTCCAGACAATGGCAGGACATGATATCTGAGGTACATCTTCAGACACTAATGCAGAGATACATTATTTTGTCACAAAAAAGAGATTAAGGCAACTTCATCAGCATAAGGAACATTTTACAGCACAGCTGGGACTCTGGGGTCAGTGTAAGTCAAGATTCCAGACTGAACACTGTGTCTCTGATAAGAACTTTTCGCAAACTTATTAGGAATTTGGTCAAAATAATATTACCATGAAAAAACACTGATGTTTCTAACACTGAAAAACCCCACACACTGTAGCATCCAGCTGTGGCAATGCCCAGATCATCCTTCACTTCCAGTGTCATGCATGACTGTAGTATTTTATTTTTTAAATTAAATTCAACCTAAGTATAAATGGCACCAACTCATATTGGAGATATTCAATCATCAACGTTCAAAACCATGTTTACCAGATATAAAACCGTACAAAGAAGGAAAAAAAATGTTCACCACAAACAGAAGTGTGTATGAGCAACATAATATTCAAATACATTTATCCTCTCTGGAATAATTGATATGCTAATACTTTGTGTATTACATGAAGTTACTATTTCTGAAAAGGTACAAAGGATGAAATAACCCCTCCACAGCTATCCAGGAATAAGTATTGATCTCCCGTGAATTTCTCTAGATTTGACCATCTTTAATAGAGAAAATTCAGTGAAAAACTGGAACCCAGCACTTGGCAAAGCAGCTGAAAGGCTCTCTTGAACCACTCTATCATATGGCTAAATAATGACTGAAGCAAAGAGAAGCATAAGCATTCTTTGAAAAATACTTCATTTCCAACTGGGCAGTATTTACATTTCTGTTCTCCTTTAAAACAATACTGGAATGTAGGTCTGCAAGTTATATGTAGTCCAGCTCTCTTCACTTACCTGAAGACAGTATGACTTCCAGGAATTTATAAAACACTATATTAATAAAGCATTATATCACACATAAATAAGAAACTAAAAAATATATATATTTAGCCTTACTTCTCCATGTCTTAAAGGTGTGATAGCTCCTCTTGCTACTGCCATCCGGAACAATGTTTCTGTGGCCTGCATCAACAAATACACAGACAAATTAGTCATTAAAAAACAGCTTATGACAGTTAGTTTCAACTTGTTATAATATTTTTTATATTTTCTGCTACCTATTTCTGCTAGCACCTATTTTAAAATTGAATTGCTCCAGTAATTCCTTTAGAACTACCTGCACAGTTTAGGCAAGGTGAGACATATTGAGGATTTTGGTCTCAGCCTAAGTAACAGTACATGATCCCTCAGGCAACATCACAGCTGTTCCAGAAGACTCTTTGAGCAGGTCAGAGATGCTCAGCCCCAGATAATTGTCCTCCAGAAGCTGTAAAGTAAAAGTGGGGTACTGTGGAAAAAATAACCATATAGTATTTCATGACTCATGAAACTTGATTTCAAAATTGCTGTTTAATAATATACATCTAAACTGACCAATGAGTATGAAAAAACAGTATGATGCAGTGCTATTCCTAAAAGCCCCTCTTAACTCTCAGTAATGGTGGGATTATAAAGCACGGCATTGTCATGTGCAAATGGCAGGGAATACAAATTTGGGGAAATCTCCTATCTTTAATTAGGTTGAATACCTTTCTGTGTTAGAAAATGTGCCCCCATCCTTTCCTTAATCCAGTGAGACAATTGGCACATATCTCTGATCAGATATAGGTTACTGGTTTAATGCAGACTATAATAGGTCCTGTACCACCTATCTTTCTACAAGCTGGTTGGAAAAAGGCATGAAAAAAGTCAGCAAGTTACATAAATTCATGGATTGGCACAACAGCATACACATGAACAGATTTGTTTTAAAAATTTGTTTCCATAGCAAACAGTGAAGATGGTTTCAATTTCAACTGCAAAAAACCACGGTTTTAATATCTGGTTCTAATTTAAAAAATACCCTGACATTGAAGGATCTGTGTTAAGGAGTAGTTAGCAGGCTGTTCAGGAAAAAACCAACAACAACAACAACCACATTTAGAAAGTTTATAAATAAAAGCAGTTTGCAGTAGCTGATCATCTTTCCAAACAGTGATTTGGAAAAAAAGCATCACAGTGTTTCCATGCTCACACGACTTGCTGGATTCTTGCTAACACTACCTTAAGACAGCTGTATCTCAATAAATATGGTATCAAAGACCTCTCTTGAGATTAATTCGTCAGTCTTCCAAGAGACAGATTAAGTGAGGTTTACTCCTTCCTACACAATTTTCCGCAGAAAATAACTTAATAAAAGATATTTTAATTACCTTACGTACTCCCCACACACCTGTAAATGAATGTGTACACTCCAGAACATTGGGCTGCAAAATCTATTACTTCATTTACACCCACAAGGATGCAGGGCAGTGCTCCACTGTGATTCTGCTTCTCAAACCTTTCTTCTCTGAGAGATGAAGTGAACTGCACACAGCCTTTTGTATTTCACGAAATTGGCTTCTTTCACCAATATTTTTAGGGATGTTTCAACCAAATTGAGCATTCTGTCAATACAGCTAAGCTGCTTTTGTTTCTTTTGAAAACCACTGGTGTGTGTGACTTTCTTTTCACATCTACTAGTAAGAGATCTCTCTTAGTACACTTGTACTCACCTTGTTAATGCCAGCTGTCAAACCCATTCAGAAACAAGGAAAAACCACAGCAATAGCAAATGCAACATCACAGATGCCTTCCAGTAGGCCACCCTCCACTAAGAAGATTAGCCCTACAAACACAGCTTCCCAGACCAACTGCATGGTGGGGATGAGGCCACCTGTAGCCTTTGACTGGCAATGACAAGGCTGCAGAAAGAGCTGTTGGGGGTTTCAGTGTGCAACATCCAAGAAGAGGCTTAAAGAAGTTCATCTTTCAAAACAGTAATCAGCCCAAGCCTACTGCTGGTATAAGCTTTAAGGTGAAAAAGGTGGACACTGGCAGTAAATAGTTCAGGTCTGCATTCTTTTGACAAAGCAAACTAGCTTGGAACATGTGGAGATTCAGTAAGGCAATGTCCTACAAGGCAGAAGAGCATGATGCAACCATTAAGAATATTTTAACATCTTCACAGTGCTATTACATCACAAAGACTAATGATAAAAGTAATCAGCTAGCAAAATTTTGCCAGTCTTAAAATGTAAGTTTATCTGTAACAGTTCTGTTTTTTTAAAGCTTCCACACTGTCTTCAATTTCTATCTTTTTCCCTTCTGCCTTTCCTTTCTGCAAATGCAGAAACAAACAGAATCATACTGGACCATGTCCAAGGAAGTGTAGCAGCCCTGGGAAAAGGTCTGGAACACAGGTCTTATGAGAAGCAGCTGAAGGAGCTGGGGGTGTTTAGTCTGGGGAAAAGAAGCTCAGAAGGGACCTTATCCCTCTCTGCAACTGCCTGAAAGGAGGCTGTAACCAGGTGAGGGTCAGTCTCTTCTCCCAGGTAACAAGTGACAGGACAAGAGGAAATGGCCTCAAGTTACACTGGGGAGAGGTTTAGATGGGATATTAGGAAAAGTTTCTTCCTGGAAAGGGCTGTAAAGCACTTGAACACAGGCTGCCATGGGAAGTGTTTGAGTCACCATCCCTGGACGTATTTAAAAGCATTTGGGAACATGGTTTAGTGGTGGACTTGGCAGTGCTGGGTTAATGGATGGACTCTATGACCTTAAAGGCTTTTTTCAACCTTAACAACTCCATGATTCTCTCTGATCCTCCTCAAGTTCCCTTGAACCAGCTTGTCTAGGCCCATTTTCAGCATCTCAAAGATTGGAGGTCTCACGACCTCTCTGATCAACATGTTTCAGCATTTCAAAACAACATTTTAAGTGACAAGCCCACAAAAAAAATGCAATTTACAGATGACCTGTAAATTCCTTCTGCTCTCCAAAGAAACACAGCCCAATTCCTCAAATTCTCTCTAAGTGGTGGAAATGCTTAGTGCCAGCCAAGTGGAAGGCCATCCTGCAGTTTCTAGCTGTGACAAGCCAAGACACAAGGAAATCCAAAAACATAGAACATCCTGCTGGCATTTGAGCTGCACATGTTGGATATGAAATAATAAGCATAAGGGTGGAGAAAGTCAAAATATACATGGACTGTATTTTTTTTTAATGTTAGAGACAAACTTCATCATACTTAATACTCCACATAAAGGATAGAGGAAAAAAAGAAGTTGTATGAAGAACCACAACGGCAATATAAAAACAACAATATTTTTGCACACCTCAAATATTTTCTAAAATTATATTTATGATAATATCTTGCTGAGAGTAAAAGGATCCCTATAGGACACCAAATCTACTTTGACTAAAAATCCTGTTTATTGAACACATCTTGCCTGACATATCCTTGGTATGCAATTTCAAATCTACCAAAGTTACCAGTATAATAATAGTCAATATTCATGCTGCAAAATATTTGCCTACAACTTTTTTCAACACTGACTAAATCTATTAAAGACATTTGAGTTCAAAGGATTTACTTTTAAGTAATGTGTTAAAAGATACCAAGTACATTGAAACAGCAAGTTTATTTCATTGTATTAAATCTGCTAAAAATATACAGACCTATTGCTCTGTCACAAATCAAACTAGGCATAACTTTCCATTTAAGAAATACTAATACTATTGTCAAAGAAACTGCTGACTAGGAATTTAACTAATTTTTAACTGTTTTTCACTGACTATTACAATATAATCGGATATTTTAGAAAGCCGTAAAAACTTGAGATTTATTTGCATTCAATTCACTGTGAATAAGCCTTCTACTCAGCCTTGGGAGTTAGAGGTTCCTAAGAAAGCAAACTGTCAACACATGGTTTTAGTGATCTCAGTGTGAAATAAATGTGTTGCCAGGATGATTGTTACTGAATCCTAAAATTGTTGCTCGTTACAAAGAACGTGTAGTGTGTTACATTATACTGAGGTGAAATGGCAGCCTGAGGTAGGCTACCACTCTGCAACGCCGTGCAAGCTCTAATGTCATCTCCAGACAAAGATGACCAACTGTTCCCACTCCAACAAAGCAGTTGCTTCTGATCAAATTCTTTGCAAGTGGGTAAAAAAAAAAATCACTTGTATGAACCAGAACTAAAGTGGAAGATAATTGTGCATTATTGATGGAAATGGTAGCAAAAACAGAAATACTGCATTAGATTCCAGATGTCTTGAATTTTCTAGGTATGCACAAAAATAAAATGGTCTCACATAATACTTCATCAGAATAATTACTATTTTACCAAAGTTAAAACGGGAAATACAAGCAATGAAGAGACTGATCACACAAGTTAATGAATTTAGAAATGCACGCTTTTTAATCACCTGACAAATTTTGGCATTTCTTCTACATGTGCATTAAAAAACCCAAAACAAAACAGAAAAAAACCCTATTTGAATTTAAATTATGCAAATTATTTATAAGAATAAAAAAGGATGAAATACCACAAAAGACATTTTTTCTCTCCTAGAAGGTTTGCTGATCTTGGATACAACAGCTAGCTGACAGCTCTGGCCTGTAAAATTTGTGCTTCTTTGTGAAAAGCAAATTACATGAAAAAAGGGTTTTGACAGTCTATCCAAAATCATTAATAACAATCTTTCAACTTGATTATATATGAACTATCGTTATAGCCCTTATTAGCTAACTATCACACAACTTTTGAAAACAAGGAGTGCTAGATAAAAAAGATCTGGTGAGATTCAGAAGCAATAATGACTAGGAAAACACAGAAGTTTTTGAATTTTTTTTTCCTCAATTCTGTCCACAAAAAGTCAAATGTAAAGCAACTGTCTGCATTTAAACCTTACTCAAGATGACAGATTTAACTGAGGAGCTTAATTACTGTTACAACTTTTGATGAAATTACCACAGTACCAAACTAAAATTCATTGCATTCTACATACTTTAGAGATCTAAAATATTTTATAAATATGTTAAAATACAATACTGAAGCTGAACTGAAGCTTTTAAAAAGACAGATATGTAGATTCCTACTCTCTGAAAAACCATTAGAAGTTCAATTAATTCCATTGTACAGATGTGAATTCCATATACCTCCATCTTTTACTTTGTTGAATGACTGAATGTCTCTGCCCTCGTTACTGAACTATTGGAACCTTATTTGTACAATGCATAGATCAGCCTATATCTGGCATCCGCGAGACACAAGCTCTTTCCAGCCACCCATTCACAGATCAAATAATATCCTACCCTTACTTTCAATAAAAGTAACTTAACTGTGAACTCTCTAAAGACTAAACAATTTAAACCCCATGATAAAGCATGTTTTACAGAGTTTATGAAAGCCTTATATCCATTTTCCAAAACATCTCTATTTTTTTTCCCAAATTCAGCTTTCAGAATGTGTTGCACCAAACAACCACCTTTGCATCCCATAATACTTAATATCCCTCTCCTCTGGTTACTTACCCAACATTTGTGCAAACAAAGCACACATCTGGCCGTGTATCTTATAAGTACTATTGAAAATGTCCTTCTTTCTTAAATAATAAACATGTGTTGCTTCTCAAACTAGAGATTTGGAGAGGTGCAAAACACATCACTAATACAGCATAAAAAAATCAGTATTAAAACTAACAAGACTAACAGCATAGTAACTTTTTCTGTCTTGCTTGTTCCTGAAAGCATTTGCAGATTTGTCATGTAAACATAGGTTCAAATTCGCACACAGTTCAGTGTAACTTCTAGTCCATTTAAAAATTCTGTTTGCTCACTGACCTGAATGTGCACTTTCAGGGTTAATAAACTACCTTATGAACTAATTTATCTCTACCTTCTACCTAACTAACTAAACTATCCTGATCTTCCTCCCTGCTGCAGTCTGCTCAGGAACCTCAGCCTCTCCTTAAAGAGCTTTATAATTTAAAATTGCAGAACACACACTCAACAAATGAACAAAGCATGGAAATAATCACATGATATATGCTGCTAAGAGGATGAAATAAAAAACATTTGTATGTATTTATCTTAATCTGAAGCTAGTAGTTTGCAGTTGTGGTATTTGTAACATTTGCCAAGATCATGATAATTGCTTTTCTTCTCCTGACTTCTACCTGTTTCTCTCTCTTTCCTTCCTCCCAGCCCCCTCACAAAAAATGCTTGGTATTTACATTGGGATTCCTGGTCCCAGCCTGTAACTGACTTTCACCTTTTTCTAGTTTTCTCTGCACAAAGGATTGAAGGGCTCAACATTGCAATTAACGAAGTATCAGGATGCCAGAAAAAAAAAAAAATCCAGCAGTATAATGCTCATGAACTGAATTACCCACAAACCAGGCCAGCAGCCAGCATGGGAAACTGGAGAAATAGGCCATTTAATCTCTCCTGCCTTGACAGAAATGCCAGAGAAAGGAGGTCCAAGCAGCCTGCTCCACCATCATCATAGAGCAGAGGTTTCTGTGCCTGAGAAATGATCCAGTGAAGCCAACTAAAACCTTCCTTTTTTCCAATCACACAGCAGAGGGACAGCAAACAGCTGCAAGCCAGGCTGCAGAAAGCACATGACAACTGTCAAACCTGGTTTTGATTAGTAATGCTGCCAGAGCAGAAAAGACAGTGGCCAATACACCAGTCTGGCCGGACCAGCAATATACAAGCACATTTGCTTGTACAGTCAGTGATCACTCCAGGATTTAGGGGCAGCACAATCTTCAGATTTTCAGCTCCAAAATGGTGAGAAGGAGCACTCATCATGCACCATCTCCTTCTATCCCCTTTGAAACTGATCCATGGAGAGCTTTACTGCTGCCTGGCCAAAGGTTGCTGAAGGAACAACATGCAGAAACAGCAGGTCTGACAAGGCTTGATGCAGTCACCAAGTTTTCAGGATAAAACGGCGACACTGCCCTGAGTCCAGAGCTGCAATGAACTCCAACACCATGCAGAACTATTGAATGGTTTGGGTTGGACGGGGCCTCTAAAGACCATCTAGTCCAACACCCTTGCCATGGGCAAGGATCCCCTCCACTGGACCAGGTTGCTCAAAGCCCCATTCAATCTGGTCTTAAACATTTCCATGGAATGGGGCAGCCACATCTTGGGACAAACTGTTCCAGTGCCCTCTCATCATCTTTGTAGACATGCTCCAACAGGTCCAAGTCCTTTTTATGTTGGGGACCCCACAGCTGGACACAGCACTCCAGGAAGGGTCTCATGAGAGCCGAGCAGAGGGACAGAATCCCCTCCCTCACCCTGCTGCCCACACTGCTTTGGATGCAGCCCAGGATGAGGCCAGCTTTCTCGGCTGTGAGTTCACATTCCCAGGTCATGTTGAGCTTCTCATTCACCAACAGCCCCAAGTTCTTCTCTCCAGGGCTGCTCTCAATCCATTCTCTGCTCAATCTGTATTTGTGCTTGGGCTTGCCCCAACCCAAGTACAGCATCTTACACTTGGCCTTGTTGATCATCCTACACTTATTACTACATCTTTGCCTGTCCATCCATCCATTTTAATTCTTTGCTGTGAGATAGTAGCACCACACCCTCCTCATCTTAAAAGCACCAGTGAAAGAAACACAACAGAAGACAGGGTGTGTGACATCGCAACAGGCACCAGGATGTTCCTGCAGAATTCATTCCCAAGCTATTTTAAGTAAGTGAAGCCAAATTCTTCTGCCACACAAGTTAAATAAGACTGAGGTGAACTTCCATGGTTCACCTGTAGTTCCTTAGTGTGTTATTGGGACAACAGAGAGCAAAATCAAAAGATCCTTGATCTCTATTCTTCACTCTAACCCCTGAAAAATGGCAGATGTTTAAATACCAGTAAGCTATTCCAGCCTTGGATCTTGTAACAGACATTTACTATGACCAGGAAATTAATGAGAGCTGCATATTTAGACAGCTTTATTTCATATTATCCAAGTATATGTTCTGGAATTCCAGACTAATTTAAACAGTCATTTACAATTCCTTTATCTGCCTTCATTGACCAGAATTTCTTGTCAGCATGAACTCTGAGTGGGTTCAATTCAGTCCTTCAGTACATTCCCTACAACTTTTACAAGATTTACATTTAATGTGTTTCACAACCAGCGCCCTTTTTCTTTAGGGGATTACCTCACCTTTTACATTTCCCACTGGTAGCAATTTTAAGTAGTAGTTCTCTGTATTTGCAAATGGAATAGAAATTTCTTTGTCTCAATTGGTTTGTTTCCATGTATTGTGATTTACTTACAGTATTGTGTGCGAAACTAATATGAATACAAGCCAAATAACATTTTTAAATTAGTGATTTATCACGATCAGGGTGTAAAGAGTACAATAGATTACATCGACTTCGCATGAGACACAACTCACTTCCCAAACTCATTGTTTAAACACATATATGTCACACAATCTTTCAGAACTAATTAGAAACAGAGCACACAGGTTAACACTACTTCATTTTTGGGGCAGCTTATAAAAACGTTTTAGCGATGGTAGACAAAAGCTAAATTGCTTTTGAGGAAGAATATGGCTGTTCTGGTGACGACCTAATAAAAGACTGTGATTTATCATATGGTCTTATCTATAAAACACTTAACTAAATCAGATATTGATTGTGATTGAAACCACTTAATATAAAAAATCAGCAAGAAAATTCAGAAAGCCATATACTACATAGGAAATGGTAATTTACTACGAATGTAACGTAGTGCTCTGAATCATTTTTTAATCAACTTTTTTTCATTTTAGGAGGGCTAATTGCTTAGAACAGTATTTTGAGAACTGGCGGAAACACTGGTCAAATGGCTTCTGTTCCCAAGAAAGCTGTTCTCATTTTGGCCATGAGTAACTAATAGAAGCCCTCACTTACGGGCTGCACAAACACTCAAGAGTTTGCAAGGGAAGCCATTTCAGACAAACTAAATGAGCAAGAATTCTTATTCCCAAGCACTTTTCCTCAAAATTGACAGGAAAAGAGTCCCTCCAGCATCTAAGAATCACCCCTCTCTGCCAAGCAGTGCAAAGCCCATAGGAAAGCATGCATGCATGCTGTTTTCTCTTTTTAAGAAAAGCAGGAAACTTTTATCACAAGACTAGTCTCAGGAGGAAGTCACTCTTCTCCTTCACATACACCATCAGAAGAGCCATGTCTACTTTCAGCCTTAAGGCTGTTGACAGAAGCCATGGTGCAGCTGTACTCCACAAGCCCTACTGCATTACGCACATGTACAACAGCAAAAAGTAGTAAAATCTGTCAAATCTGCTCAAACAAAAGGCATGAGAACTCACCACCTCTAATTTTGTAGCTAAAGAATTCTAAATGTATAAATCTGTAGGATTTACCCATAGGTCTAAAACACTTCCCTTCTGTTTCTCTGTCATGCCAGATGGATACTCCTCCTTCTTGCTCTTGACTGTTTTCCATGAAGGGAAAGTAGCTGCCCTGACCCCGCAATGGATGAACTACTGCATCCAGCCCAGCCGCATGACCAGAGCACAAACAGCAAATGTCAAAGCAGAAGAAAGCACCTCTAGCAAGCTGAACTAGTAAAATGCCCTTAAAAATCAAGGCATGAGCCAGACTCGGACTCAAGCCACCTGAAATGAAGTTGGCTACGACCTCCATATCCTGACACTCATTAGATCCAGAGAGACTTTCAGTCAGAACTACTCAAAGACCACTGCAGGCACCAAAATTACTGTAGTGAACTGACTTCAATACTATGGAATATTCTTGCCTGGTATATAATAATTTGGTAATTGCTGCCAACTAATTTTGTCAACCTAACAATAATGGTTTTGTATAGGGAAAAAAGTGTAGCCTACTCTAACTCAAGAAATAGGGGACTTGATTTCTATTTTCAGGTTGTCTCAGTGGATATATGACTTTCACCAAAATTCAGATGGTTGCTATAGACAGTAGTAAAAGAAGGAAATGAAGCTACATGGCAATCAGTGCCAGTTCTGTAAAACCCCTCTCCTCTTTCTCTAAAACTTGGGAGGCAAATCACAAGAAAACACAATGAGATTACTGGTAAAACAAGCAGAGTGCAGAAAGAAGGGCCAGATTCTAGCTTCTGTTTTACTTATCTGACATCAGGCAGGACAACTGAAACACAGAGGATTCTTCTGTAAACAAGTAGTGTGGTCTTCTTTCCCAAGGGTGGGAGACCCTCAATCAAGAGATCCTAAAAATCTGTTCCTGATGGTACTACCAATTCCTCATCCAAAAGAGGAGTAATGCTTTTCATTTACCTCCCAAAAGTCATAAAGAATATTGACTTTTTT
>NW_005054302.1:12936495-12966504 GCF_000277835.1 Geospiza fortis
GTGTGGTAAAAAATGTAACCAAAGAAATTTGGAAGTAGTCAAGGACAAATGCCTCTGCTTTCTAATACTGAATCACACCAAGTTACTGAATACTTTTTGAACACAATCCAAATAAATAATTCCATGATTCTACTTCTCATGCAAAAAATGGTTACTATATTTATCACTCAGAGTTCACTCATGAGAATAAATTTTAAGAGATTGTGACGTATTT
Source organism: Geospiza fortis (assembly GCF_000277835.1). Taxonomy (NCBI): domain Eukaryota; kingdom Metazoa; phylum Chordata; class Aves; order Passeriformes; family Thraupidae; genus Geospiza; species Geospiza fortis. The sequence goes on from NW_005054302.1 coordinate 12,936,710, forward strand.
ACAGACTGCAGGTAAGGAGAGTAAGAGAAAAGTCACTGGAGGAACCTGTATCTTATGAAGTTTTGAACACACCAATTGTTAGAGTTATGAAACTGAGCAGCTGCTAATCTGCAAGACATCTATAATCCTTTATTGGGAATGAGCAATGTTCCCAAGGAAAAGACAGTGACTGCACAGTTAAAGGCCACTGATTCAGATCACAGGAGGCACTATTAGTACATCTACTGCTAGATTTACTAAATCAGAAATTGCAGCAGGGCCCTAAGCTAGTCCAAGTGATGTAAGGCTGTGTCACAACGTTGGGAAGGTAATGAGGAGATGGCCTAAAGTTCAGTTCAAATATAGCTCAAAGTCTTGCTTCCAGCCTCAGGGACAGACAAACAGAATCTCTTCACCAGACCAGTTTATTCACACTACATTTACCTATTCTCTTTATTTGAAACATGCAATGAACTCAACAAAACTATAGAGAGTTTAAGATTTACAGCACTTTAACCAAGTTCAAAACAACAAGAAAGAAGATCTTTGACAGGGAACAAAATGTACAGTTATTCCTGGCAAGGTTTAATGGTACCAAACACATGTAGTGGGTCTGTTCCATAAACTGCACTGGATTGCACAGACAGGTTTATTTAACCACTCTGTACATTAGCACAGCCAAATAATAGCTCATACTTCTTCAGCAAAAAGTACATAAATTACAACAAGTAGACCGTTACAGAACAAGGAATTGTCTAAGGAATATAGCAACACTGAAAACAATTTAGAAACCACAGCAGACAATCAAGTGAGCCTAAAATACACAGTGCTCCCCATCAAATGAGCAAATTAATCCTGATAAGTGCAAAAATGTCAAACAAGAACATAAATCAGAAGCTTTCAGTTGGACTCACTCTTCAGAAAGCTTTCAAAATATGGCTGAAAAAAAGATGCCTCTGTTTTGCAACCAGAGTAGCTAGCACCATGATAGGTTTAAGTACCATATGTCAGGTCAGGTCTTCACTACAGGTTTTTCCCTCTCATCTATCAGATGTTTAAGATCTCACCTCTTCACTGACAGAATATACAGGGAAAAAAAAAAAACTGGTGCTAAAATGGAGGGGCTTCATTGGCCCTTAAAGAACTTGCATAATCAAAACACCAGAAAAACTGTCATTATGAACAGTCAACAGTAAGATGCTCCTCCAAGACAGCTCTGTTCCACACTTTATGCTCACACAAGTATCTATACAGAAACACTTTCTGATTGCAGCCAACTCCTTCACTCAGTAGAAGGAGAGAAGGATGAATTACCACTTCACAAAAGCCTACAAATAAAACAGCTTCAACTAAAGCAGTGAGGTGTGGATTTGTTTTTTTCAAATACATGCCTTACCAAAGCAATTAGCCAACACTCATCTTTCTTAAGTCTGGATTTAAATGTCCAGTATCTGTTCAAAAATAAGTTACCAAACAGAAGTGTCCAAAAAAGGCTAATGTGAAAGGTTTGTCATCAAGTTGGAAGAGGGCTGTCATCAAACTAGCCAGCAAATCATAAGGACTAGCACAGGCTACAAGTAAATCCTATTCCAAAAATTGACAGCCTTCATAACTAATAAAGACCCTCTGTGGAAGGAGTCCGAATAATTTAAAATAAAATATAAAAAGGCACATCCTTTTTTAGGAGGGAAGTATGTGTGCATGTGTATGTAGAAATGGCTAAAGGGCCATTCTCAATCCTTTCCTATAAACCAAGGTCTCATTTCCAGAATATACTACAGATACAGTTGCAGAGCAACACATGGTCATTAACAGCCAGACCCCATTACAACTTCCAAAATGCAAGTGCCACAGAAACATGGAGAAGTGACTCGGGATTACGCGTCAGAAATTGCTGGAGTCTCTGTGGCTGGCACCCACAGAGCCAGAAAGGCAGAATGAATGGATCCCTCAGTGGTTTATACTAATTAGGCACATTTCTGAAACTGGTGCTGTGATTGCCTCGTCCACACTAATTGAGCACAATGCAAAGCAGTGCTCTGAAATGCCAAATGGCACATTTAACAACCTTATAAAGGAGCCAGGAGTACAGATTCCTTCTTTTTTTCCTTAATAAAAAAAAAAAAAAAAAAAAGCACTGGCCTAACTTGTTGCTGCACAATACAGAGAGCTGGAAAGTGCCCAAAATTGCTCTGTAAGTGTTGTTTTATTAGCTTGAGACTGTTAATAAATATATTGTAAATGAACTTATACTTGCTTGGGTGAACATAAAGAAAGAATTGTATCGCTGTTCTTACAATGTTTGCAATTTACTCTAGTTCTTCACTTTTTTTTATCCTAGTTACACTGTTTCTATACTAGTTTACCTTAGCAACTGACATTTATTTGGGCCATAAATTACCCTAATGCAGTTTAGTGCTCTTTCATAAATTTTACTAACACAACACTTACAGAACATAGACTTGTATTAATTAAATCCATGCCTGCACAAATCAAACACTTCCTTTTAATGTTTTTACTTACTGCTAATTCTGGAAAACATACAAAAGGACAAAGGCTTTCTCTTCTCTTTCACCAGGTGTGAATACACATATACATAAATATACATATAAAATGTGGGAGTTTGAATGTGTATCTTATTACCAGTGTGTCACAGCTGATAACTGACAATCTCTGAGAAGAAAAATACTATCTTCCAAAAACTTGGCATACTGAGCTACAAATTTGATCCTTTCATTAAGAGAAACTTAATTAACTTAGCAATTTCCACTTTTGACTTTACTACTGCAAGACTCCCATTACTTGTCAGAAACAGCTTCAGCAATTTCAAACCCTAAATGTTAAAAGTCTTTTAAGATTAACACTTCAGTCCAGTAATAGAAGTTTAAGAAATTTGAAAAAAGGCTTGTTTCCTATAGGAACAAAAAAAGGTTTGAGGTTCATATTGATAAGACAGGAACTGTAAATACTAAGGTAATTTTGGTCTTGTAATGCTTTTCATGCCCAAGTTTAGTTTTAAAATGCAAAAAATAAAGCTTCTGTTATGCAATATCTGCATATGAATATTCAATAAATATTCTGAATAACTATAGCAGTAGAACACACTACAGTAAGACACGACAGATATATGACAATGCATGTAATATGCACTTAAGATGTTACCTAGCCACATTTGTCTTCTATTTGCCAATATTTGAAAATGCGATGTATTTTGTACAGAAAATACATCGTACTAAATCAAAAGCAGAACAACCTGAGGTGCTGCACACCCTATCCTGGGCTCCTGACACATGGAACTTGAGGTGAGCAGCAAAACAATCCCACCACTGACATACCCAAGACCTCACAGAACATCTACAACCACAAAGCACTCAGACAGACTGCCCTGTGTAAGGGAGCATCTGCTCTACTGGAAGCAGAGCATGAAGCCCCAGGTTTTGTGTTTAGCCTGCTCTGGTCACTCACTCACTACAAGAGTAAGGGCAGGTCTGTGTGCCCCCAGCTGCACACACACACACCCCCCAATCCCACCCCAGACAGCAGGAAGCATTGCTCCCAGGCACACATAAACTCTACACAGGCACTTAATCTGACATGACATATTTGTGAACAATTTCAGCTAACACAGCAGCACTTACGCCACAGTAAAACCTTAGAAATACGATAAACAATTTACAAGAGCAGTACAGTCACCACCAGTGTTTGTTTTCTCAGTGGTCTTTATTAAACCAAATCACCGGGATTAAAGCTACTACAGCAAAAACTGGAGTCAGACATGAGTGGGTTGACAACTCTTCTGTTTGTTCAAGCCTCCTTACTGAGAAGACTCGAGTTAAATATGACCAGAAATAAATTTGTCACAATACAATTTTAATTCTCAAATATCTGGAACCAATTAACTTTGGGAAAGTTTCAAAAGGGCCACCCAGTGATATACACAAAATCATTTGTGTCTGCTGTCTTGTTTGTGATAATTTTTTTTATTGCTACCTCAGTTTCAGATGTCAGAGTAATGACTTCCACATTCCGATAAAAATGTGAATTGAATCCATATGGAAAAGATGCTCAAGCCCATCAAAATCAAAAGCGCTCCCTTATTTCTACGTTTTTATACAAAGAATTTTATAAAGCCTAACATTTTGACTATTCTTAATTAAAACCAGGAAATTTTTAATATTCTCAAAGAATCAGATACGTCTTTCCGTGACGTAACTGTTACTTAAGGGAAAGGTTAACGTAATCTATTTTACTTAAAAGTTTCCAGCTAAAATTAGCATGTAACCCTTCAAAAGACATAGCAGCCCTAATTGCCAAATGATTCCATTTCCTGTTAAAATTATTTAGGAAATACACATTATTATGATTATTTAACGTTCCACACATTCAGATATTTACATCAAAGATTCCATATACAGCATATTTATCTTCCCACTGAAAAATAACCTGAGGAAATTGCCAAGACTCAAAAGAAGACTAAAAGAAGCTATCTCCTTCTTCAGTCACAAAGTCAACATCTTTTCCATCCTTCCAGCTTGAAAAAAGAAATACCTCACCACTCCTCTAGGAGTTTGTTTCTCCTAGCTAACAGAGAATGAACAGAGTTACAGGCAGAACCCATATACACAGCTCTCTAAAACCATCCAGTATCTCTTTGTATTTCTTTTTGAAAAATATCACTTCTGCCCACATTTTCTATGACAATTAAAGCATGCAAGTGCTTTTAAAGTAACGAGGAGGGAAGGGGAAGAGATCTGCATTATCTGACAAGGTCAAGTAAAACTATGGAATCAGTGTTACAGAAGTCTTCCTAATCACACAGCTAAAAGCTCCCCCCTGTCCATCCATTGGAATAGAGACTCCCACATTTGTCAGGGACACAAGCTCAGCTGAAAAGAGCTCCCTCCCCATCTTGTATACACTAAACAGAGCATTTAGTAAGATACATCCACCCAAGCACACACCATGTCTGAGTAACCAGGTGCTAACAACACACACTGTTTGTCCAGGGATTCCACCACAAACACTCTGAAGTGCCAAATGCCATGGGCCCTCCCTGCATTTTCTTTAGCACCTGTTTCACCTGGGTTTTTTTACATAAGGTAAGAAGAATTAAGAATTAGGCCCAGAAAATCCTGCTTATGTATGCTCAATTAATTATGCCATGGACAGCTAGGAGAATGAAAAATAAATACACAGTTAAGAGCCTAAACACCATGAGGCAGTGGGAAGGGGTGGGATGTGCTTCAGCAAGCTCTGCACAGGACTCCTGGCAGTCCAATAGGTCACCCCATAATGCCTTCCTGCTGTTGGAACTGAACTGGCCTGAGGTGCAAGACCTGCCGCTCCAGGTGTAGGTGTACAAAGCCTTTGAATTCCCACTCCACAGGCCAAAGAAGAAATATCTGCATTAGATCCCAGAGCACAGGCCCACAAAGAGATCCACAGCACAGCTAGCACAATTCCTGGTTTCGAAAAACCACCAGCAACAAGTGCCTGAAAAATACCGTCCCTGCCGTACAGTGAAGGAAATTCCAGGGCACAGCTGCCAAAACAACATATAGGATTGCCACATGTGATTGCCCTAATGAATTATTTTTCCCACAATTTCTCCTGCAGCCCACAAGAAAGCTTTTGGGATCCTAATTGCCCCGCGTCGCTTTGCATCTCCGTGCATCAGTTTGTTTTGAACTGCTAACAGTTTTCTTTGGCATCCCTTCATTCCTGTATTACAAGTAAATAATTCATCACCATTCCCCCTCTCCATACGAACACGATTTTACATTTCTTGTCTCCTACTCATTCTCCCCCAGGCTAAGTTTACTGAACTTAGCTCCTCCACTTACACATGTTCTTCAACACCTTTGCATCTTTATTTTTCCATGAGGTACTTTCTCTACTTCTATTACACTTTAAAGAGGACCAGAACTGCAGACAGCAGTAAACCTGTCAGCACACCCATGATTTACATAGTGGCATGATAATGACTTTTCAGTTTTATCCTCTACTCCTTTCCCAATCATCCAAAATATTAAATGGAAGGGAGTAGGGAAAATGGGGGTGTTTAATAGCTACAAAATGTGGGATTGACATTTTCCTCATATTTTTGACTTCCTGTCTGAGTGAAGAATCATATTCCATATGTGGAATATACATATATATATAAAAGAGGAGTTTTCTCCCCACATGCGCTGCATTACTGCCAATTCATCAGTGGCACAGTGTTACAAGGCTTTACAACCAGCTCTCATTTTTACAATCTTGGACAAACTATAAATAGCAAAAATTTGTCTTCTCAGTTTCCTCTTTCCCAGAGCACTTATGACAATGACAATAGGTGCTCTTCCCTATTACCTAGCGTTTGGCCCTGTTTGCATGATCCTCACTTTTGCAGTGCCAATCTGAAATTCTGTGGCTGAATTTAAAGAACAAAAAATGGAGAACATGGATGCCTGAAAATTATCAATATAAAGAAATTTAAAAAATACAAAATTCTGTGCTTCTAAGTTCATCATAAAGATATATACAATTTCTCTGTATATGTTTTCTACCTGCACAACAGGAATATTTTATCAGTTCTTTAACCAAGTAATCTTGGTATTCTCTTACCAAGGGCTTAATTACTCTCCTTTTTCTGACCAATCTATTTTTCCAGTTTTCTTCTGATGACACATCTTACAAGTCTTTAAACTTTCTAGATTGCGTTATGAAAAGAAAATCTATCCATACTAAAAATTCCTAAATTCTGTTATTTTAAATAAAAGCCCCATATTTTTGAGATAAGCAAACAAAGTGTACTTTCTCCTTATCTTAGCCTCCATTTTCTTCTTTAACCATTACATAATACATTGGAAAGTTCATAGGAATCTGGTTCTGCTTGTTTTTACTTTTCTATCACCTATGCCACTGTTTGCCAATCCAGCATCAAAAGGAGTCAACTACCAACTTTGCTCAGTGACAGCTTGCACAAAACAACAGCTCATCTTCACTCCTTGTAGCCTCACAACTCACTGCATTGTCTGTAATCTCAGAATATATTTACACCAGGTTGCATCTGGTTGTAAGCAATTAAGTTGCTATTTAAGACTTGAACATTGATCTCAAGGATGATCATGTGTCATGACCTCAACATTCACCAATCTAATTTCAATAGCCAGGCTAAAAATGCTTCATGAGAAAAGAAAATGGCACAGAAGCTGTCAGAGTTAATGTGTTTTAGTGAGATGAACTTCCTCTCATTATTTTATTAATCTAATACATATTGGGTGATTATTTAAAAATACTCCAGGAGCTCCCGATCATGATTTTTTGGGCCCTCAAAATTCAGTATTAACACTATTACTAAACCTGACAAGTATTTTTTTCCAAGTCACCTGTTCAAGTGACCTGTAAACTCCTGGTTAACCCATAAAAGTTTAATGACTGTTATAGGTAATGCAAATATACTCTGCAAACTTGCTTTCATTAACAAAAAAAGACCTCTAATTAAGGAGACGTCATGTTTTATCTGACTTTTCTTATTCGAGCAACATGTAAGCAATCAGTGAAGTAACAGATTAATTAATTCTCTGCATTTGAAATTACAAGTCCAAATTCAAAGTAATTATTTGAACACTGCTATAATATAAATAGTAAGCAACAGAGTACAAGACAAAAGTAACCACAGACCAGTGGAGAATTATTACATTTGCAAATACTTCAGTACAGTGCATTGAAGTCCATGCAGAAGATTTGGGAGGTTGAAAAAGTGAAAATAATCACATCTGTACTACAGCCAAAAAACAAACGTACTTGGTCTTATGACTTAATTTGGAAATGCCCATAGTGTGAGACCCAGATGTACAATGAGCTCAGCTGGTCAGAACACAGTTCTAATTTAGTAACATCAAGGCTGTGGGTTCAATCCCTGTATGGGCCATTCATTGAAGGGCTGGACTCTGATCCTTGCAGGTCTGCTCCAACTGAGAGTATTCTGTTGATTAATCTGTTGATTTTGCACACAAGATGACCCATGAACTGAAAAAATATGTTAAAAATACAAATATGAACATCAACTACAGGTTTTGTTTCTTAGGATATTGCAAAATACCAACTAATTTTCTTCATTTTAGTGCCTAACAATTTGTTTGATCTTATGCTTTCAATAAATCTCAAGTAATCCATCACCTACTTTTGCTGAAGGTCATAATGCTCATGGACAGACCACTATGCTGGCCTTCCCTCTTAACCCAGTGGTAAAATTCCTGTAGCTGAGTCTTCTACTATGGCTCACACCAGCTTTTTATTTTCAATTCACTGCAGAGGTTTAAGGTTTTCCATACCCCTGACCTGTGACTGCAGCTTCCTTCCACCCCCACTCACATGAGTGAATACTATTTTACACAAATCGATTTGACTTCAGTTTGAACTACTGCTCAAAGTACAGATTGCAGTAACTCCATTCAGTAAAGTTCCAAATATAATCCTTCCAGCTTGACACACATTCTGTAAGTCTCTACATGCACAATACACAGGCTACTTTGCAGAGAAGCCAGAATTCTGAGAGAAAAATTACATATTTGTGTTCATTAGTAAAGCTTTCCTAACAAATCAGTGAGAGGCCTTACTCAAAAATTTGTCAAAGTAAAAACGTCTTCAACTTCTGGTTCACTCAGATTCATAAATGCCATACAAGCAACAAATCAGGAAATCCAGTAGAAAACCTACACAGACTTTCTTTTGGGGAGAGGGGGGAGGGATCCAAGAGCTTCATTATTTATGACCATGGCAAAGACCAGCAAGGTTATTTATATCAGTGAATTCCCATTACATCTTGCTTTGCCTAAGGCCACTGACTTACTGTGATTTGCAAGCATTAGCAAACAACGCCCATATTCAAGTTTAGTGTATCCATCTCGACACAAAATGGTTGACACTGTGTGCTAGAGTCCTGGCTCAGGACTCAAGGGGCCAGTTTAAACAGCTTAACATGCTCAGGAACATGGTTCAACTCCCAGCAGTCTTAATTAGGCCAGGAATAAGTAAGGGACATGATGAACACCACGGTTTAAATGTAAAGTAAAACGGTTATTCAAAAAAATAATTTCTCGCACAGCAGAGAATTGCAGTGTGTTAAAAGAACTGTTGTGACCAAAACCAACCTTATATTTTTACATAGGACAATGACCATAATTTGTAAAGCTCCTCCTGGTTAATAAAAACCAAAAGAAAGAGAAAAATGGAGACAAAGACAGTACCTGCATGAATGCATGCATCCATGTGTGTGTGTCACAAAGCAGAGAAGGTTTTTATACTTCTTGAACAAAAAAATTCTTATACAAGCATCTGAAGAATTTAAAATTTTCAAATATTCAAAACAAATCCAATTGTTTATGAAGTACTTATAAGCAGCTAGTGTAAGCATGAGATTACACATACAAAAAGTGTGTATTTCCAATCCAACTGTACAATCCACTCTTTGAAAATTTTTGTAATATGACTGATCTTTAAAGATCTTTTGTGGATCACTATATTGGATAAAGCACATCAAATTATTAAAGTTAAATGTTTCAAAAATAATTTTTTCTCAGAAACTGTACCAGCACATTTGTGTAAGAGTGAAGCCAACAGTTACTTTATTCAAGGTTACTGACACAGATTACATAAACAAAAACAACTTTTCAAGATTAAGAAATTTACAATTGGAAAATAGTACAATCATTTACACTTCAAAATATTGAAATGTGACAATTATTAAGTTTGATTTTGGAGGAGTGTTAAAGCAAATCAGGACACTTTTAAGAAGTTATTTACTTTCTATGAATTTTAAATCTAACACATCTTACTGAAAACTATGTCTATGTTTTTTAACCCAAACTATGGTAGGTATACTTTACAAAATTCAGAAACACGTGAAACACTGGCATATGCGCCAGTTTATGTTCTGTCAACATAAGCCAGGTATTAAAGTTGAGAAACTTATGTTCTTAAATATATGGCATTGAGCCCCTCTTTCTGATTCCCACTTCAGATCATTCTTCTCCCTAGAAACACTGAACAAGGAATTTCCATTTCCAGACTTATTCCGATCGAGTCTGCAAAAATCTCCTGCAGTTCTCGAGATCTGAGGAGAGCAGCAACTATTGAGGCACCCCATTGCATCTGAGCAGAGAGAGAAGAGTTACTGAACCAGAAAGAAACTCCTTAAAGAATCACACAGCTCACATTACAAAAACATTGATAGTTCACATGGAAGTGACCACATGAGCTCAATCTCAAATGATGCAGTTCCTCAGAAATAACCACATTCAGCAGAATACTGTTGTAAGATACAGTAACTGATACACTATTGTAACTTCCATAGTCACTAATGGTCTGATTTACTGATCTGTTGTGTGGAAAGGATAGAAAAGAGAGAGGAACAGATTCAGAAAAGATTCTAATGTTACTCTCATCACTGGATTTTCCTTCAAAAATACTATGAAAGTCAGTTTGTCTTCCAAAGACAAAACAGTCTTAAAGACATGACACTAGCTGCCAAGTTCCGCACAGGAACAGGACTCAAACCAAGACAAAATCTGCCTTAGGAAAACCAGTCAGATTTAGATGTAGATAAAATAAATATTCTTTCTTTCCTCACATTTAACAGATGTAGATTGGTACTTTAGAATTACTTCCTTCTGGTATACCGAGAAATTCTACATTTTCTTTACAATGTTTCCTCGTTAGAGCTCAGTTTCAAGGAAGGATTTTTTTCCTTTCATTTTCCAACACCAATATAGTTTTCAAGCTGACCTATCTTCCATCCAGACTGACATTTACAAGCTGTGCTAGAAGCTGTCCTCCTCCGCTTTTCTAACCTTATTAGAGGCATACGGAGCATATCACAGAGACAAGATTTCAAATGAACCACCTCCCCCTGAATGCCAAACCACTGACTGTTTAGACAATTAAAAAACTTAGTCTCAGCACTGTTTAAAAATCTACGTATCCTGTACCAGCATCACGTAAAGAACTTCAGCAGCCACGTGTTAACATTTGCCATACACCAGCACATCCATTCTATCTACTATAAACATAAGCAAAAACATTTACTCTTTCACAAAAAGACTTTTAAAACCATTTTATACATAGCATAAGAAATATTTTTCAATACAGAAAATATTTCAGCATGTTGAAGGGAAAAAGAGAACATTATTTTAGACTGTATGTGCAAAGGTATAGTTTTTGTTGTTCATCACAGAAACCATTAAAATGGAGAAACTAACTGCAATATTTTTGAAAACAACTCGTTTTTGTAAGGGAAAAAAGTTATAATTTTTGGTTAAAATTATTATAATTTTTAGATCAAACTGCTTTTGCTCCAAAACTTTCTGTTGAACTCTATTTAAGGAATGCAAATGCACAACTGACTTCTATTTTGACAGCTTAGCGTTTCAAAAGGAGCAGAATGATTTCTGAGCTGAAACTGCTGCTCTGTTTAATTATCATCCTATAAATGATGTCAGGAACAGTATCAGACTAGAACTGGCACTAATATACTATAAATGGATATAGGCAATTAAAACATGAAGGATTTAATTTCAACTGAAACATACGGAGCACAGAAAATAATAATTAAATGTAATATGCAGTTAATCAGAAAGAATGTCTGCTCATTCCACTGGCCAGCTCTATGGCAAGATTAACACTGTGTTTAAAAAAAAAAGCAAATCAAAAACCAGCAGAATAAACTTAAACTTTGCAAACTTTTGTCCTCTTAGAAACACCTTCATTCTGCGTATTTTGAAAACAGAATTGAAGATTTCTTCTTCTACAAAATGAATCTGTACTCCATGACTAGTTTTCTTAATACCTGAACCATCTGAGAAGCCATAAAGAAGCAGCTTGTCAACAATTACCATTAACACAATAACTCAACGATTTTAAGTAGGACTGCCAAAACCCCCAATAAAAAAGATTCCACAATTCTATACATTACAATTTTTTTTTGTAATGTGGATGTTTACAGATTCATCCAATGCACTCAGTTAGCAGTTATGCTGATCCACTGACTTCTGTATCTTTGACTACACAAAACCACCTTTACCCCATTTCCTTTGTGCTCCAACAAGAGGGAGCCAAAGTTTAGAGTGCTCTTGGTAAATCTGGTATCTGACACAGGGTTCTTACAACTGCTCCCCAGAACTGTTCCCCATCAGCAGCTTGCAGAGAACCCAGCTCAAGAACTTTTCCTCTATTCTTCATGCCTGAGCTCACCACTCGACAAAGTAGAGACATTAGTAACCTTCTGCCTCAAGCACACTCTTGTCATGCCTCACTCCAATGGACTATGTTTATTTTCAAGCTTTAGCAGAGGACTCCAGAGTTTGGGGTAGCACAGGAGTGACAAACCTGCAGCAGCATTTCACCTACTTCACTGAATACTCAGAGCATGCCCTCCTGCAGCTGCACCTGGACCCTGAGCATTGTCCTGAAGCAGATGGAGATGCAAAGGGGAAACACCGCTGGAAATGGAAAAAATCCCTCCCTTCCAAAGAAGTTTCTGTATCTACACTTCACTACATACAGAATAAAAAAGCATTCCTTTTGCTTAAGGTCCCAACTTTTTCAGTCCCCAGATTGCATCTTCACCTCACTTCCCCCAGAGCAGGGCCATTTGCCCTTCTTCCCAAACCTCACAAACTTAGAAGCACGACAGGGCAGCAGAAACTGCCAGGTAACAGGGACTGAAGCTGGAAAAAGGAGAATAATCCCTGTGTTTTTCAAAGGCTTGAGGAAGATAAGAGGGCTGCCTGACAACGTGAAGATCTGAGAGAAGGGGAGAAGACTGCTAAGATTGTCATGAAATAGAAAAAACAGGAGATTCTTGCTCTCACAAGCTTTTACCAGAAGACCTCTGAAAACTCATCCCACCAGGAAAATCCATCTTGAAACTTGGATTTGCCCTGCTGGGAAGTCTTAAATTCTCTCTCGGCCCATTTTTCTCCCCCATCAAATCACTGCCCCCAGCAATTCTTATAATCAGAAATGCTACATGCACTACCGATGGGTGTCTGGAGCTCTTCAGAATCTGAAGCTACCCATTATTTTCAATTCCACTACTGACTAGCAAGGAGTTAACCATAAAAGTCAACTACTTTTCTTTAGCTAGTTTACTTCTTATAGGAAATTCTGCATAAGCTATCAGTTGTGGCTGAGAGGTAAGTCTCAAAACTGAATTGTAATATTGACACTTTTGCCAATTCTAGAAAGTCAAATGGATAGCTATTCCTTATAGAAGACCATGTTAAAGGAGCATAATGATAAATATTACATTGAGTTTCTAATGAGACACACAGGAAAGCTCGAAATGCAAAGCAGCTTTGCACAGAAAGCAAGAGACAAAGTATTAAATGTTTTCTCTGACTCGCGCCAAAAGTCCTGCTCTGAATTGATGGATGAGGTTTCCTGAGGCTAAGATGCCAAAGCCAATTAGCCCTGTCAATCCACAAGAATGCCAGCTGCCAGGATCTAACTTTATTACAGTATAACTTAAAAGTGAAGACATCAGCAATGTTTAAGTTCACATGACTCCTAATTTTAAAACCTGCCTTTTTTAGATTTAGGGTGGGGGCAGTGACAATGACCTTAAGTTTCAACCTATTGAAATCCTCACTGAGTGCCATGATTACCCATAATTTAATTATGTAAAGCATTCTGTTAATCAAATTAGACTATATTATGCACTATTCAAAAGAAAGTAAGACTTCAGCTTATTTCCCTACTCATATGAATTCTATGTAATGTTTATATTTAAAAGTAGCAATTTATTTCAATAGTGCCTGTTTCAGTTGCCAAGCTGCATATCCCACAGAACATGATATGTGTAAAGTATATAGCTTACCCATTTATGGCATCTAATTCTGAATTCCAAAAGAAAATTTTTGGAAAGTGTCTTGAGTATTTGTCGACTAGAATAAAGCATGTCCAAGTCTTTGATTATTTGAAAACATCTGCATTTAATTTCTAAGCAAGGAGTTTGTTGGTCTTACAATACACTTCCCTGCACACTCACCACAATAAACTCAATCATTCCATGAAAGGGTAAAATTTTTCTTCTGTTTAGGTGCCTATGAAATAAATCTGAACATTAATGTCAAGCAACAAAAAGCACCCATTTCTTGGGAATAATGTCCATATTCCTCCAAACTTCTCAGAAAACTCTGTATACTTCAAGTAGTCTATATTAACTTTATTGACATCTTAATTTAAAGTTTGGCTTTTTGCTTCTACTACATTTATACTGCCTTTACCACCCCCGTATACAACTGGCAGTTCTTCTTGAACTATTCTGTACCTCAAGGAAGCTGAGAGAATGAGACAAAAGCAGAGAAGTATAACAAAGTTAAAGAACAGTTGCAAGTCTTCTGAAAGAAAAATCAAGCTTTCTTTTCTAGATTCTTATCCAAAACTGGGCATAGTTTTAATCATCTCTTGCTGGATAGCTTTTGCTTCTGCAGACACATGCCTATACACAACTAGATATACAGCAAATAAGAACCATTACCAAATAAGTAAAAACTTAAAATTAATAAAAGTTTGTTCTCAACTCTCAATTTAACCTGTCAAAGGAAAAAGAGACTGAAATGAGTGACCAGTATATTCTAGTTATGCAGATCTTTGACTCTGTAAATCCTGTTTCATTAGGCTTTATTTTCTTCCTTTGAGGGGTTTCTGAAAGATAACTTCGTAATGTAAGTGCCATCAAGTGTCCAAGAAGGCTGTATTTTGTTACCATTCATAGAGGATTAAGGTTTGCCTACTGAAATGACATGAAATAAACAAATCCTATTTCTCACTCCAGCACACTGTCTTCAAGTGTAAACTAACATGATTGGCTTTCTTTGATGAGATTTGCCCTTTAAAATTGAAAGGATAAAAATCCATAGATCTTGGTTCTTGTTCCTGAGTTTCATAAGCCAGATTACTGTCACTGTCACCAAGTGCATCCATGATGCCTGACTGTCCATGCTGTGACACCAGCCATAGCCCAAGTGTCACTCTGAGAACACAGGGCTGACTCCACCTGGCTTTAAACTATGAGGCAGCGCAAAGGTGAAGGCCATGTTTAAAGAACAAACATTGCATGAGCTCCATCTGAGCATGCCTTCCATGAAATGGGAAAGATGTGATCTCTTTGTTTTCCACTTTATTTTCCCACTAAGATCCAGGCAGTAATGAAGCAGAAGCCATGGAAGATCCTCTCCTCCTAAACCCAGATGACAAAATAGGAGAAAAAAGCCATCTCACGGCAGGAGACAGGACTTCCCAAGGAACATCACATGACCTAGCAGAAGAAGAAGCAACCAAGTCTTGACAAAATCTCATGCTACAACATGGACCAAAACAGTTGTAAAAATGCTGCTATTAGAAGCAGGGATCCAGAACTCTCTGTTCAGCTTCAAACTTGAAATGTGTTATATTAGAACTATAGCCCCAAGGAAAACACTACTGAGTTGATTTCAATGTCTAAATTGATACCTGCCAAGACTTGGTTTCTCGTTGGCACTAAAATTAAAGGCTTAACTTGTGACAGAACTACAAAAATTACCAACTACAGCAAATAGCAAGACATCACCTGAGAGAGTTTGTCCATGCAAAAGCAGAAATTCTGCCACAAGTGAGTACTTCACACTTCTTTCCAGCCAGGACTAAATTATGTCCTTTTTGTTCTTCCCTCACGCAGGCAGCAATGACTCAGTGCTGGATGCTTCCCTATGAGAATCAGGACTTGCTTGAAAACATTGTCCCAAAACGGGGCTTTGCCCTCCACAAGGCTTTACAATCCTGAGCTTCAGTTTAACACAGTTTCCAAGAAGGAAAACCTTTCCCTCTGAGCTTTCCAATTTTCACAGAATCACAGAATTGTTTAGGCTGAAAAAGAGCCTTAAGATTATCAGCTCTGACCACTAACCCAGCATTGCCAAGTCCCCCACTACAGCCTGTCCCCAGGTGCCATGTACACACCTTTTAAATTCCTCCAGGCTTGGTGACTCCACCACGTTCCTGCACAGCCTGTTCCAGTGCTTGACAACCCTTTTGGCGAAAAAATTTTCCTAGTATCCAATCTAAACCAAATATCAAAATACTTCTGCTATTCCAACAGTAACTTATAACACCACTTACTATTCTAACAAAACAAAAGTAGCTCAGTACTTAAGGCTTTTTTGTATGAAAGAAGGAACTAAACAATGGTTTTACCTTAACTAGCACACTATCAGCTTAAAAGGTGACAATACAAGGAATGAACAGGGAATCTGGACATCATCAGACAAATACATGTTTCCTGACAGCTGCTGCTGTAATCAAAGCCACTGTCACCCCAGAAGAGTGGTACAGAAAACAGTGACAAAGCAATCCTGGAAGACAAGTGTCTCAAGCATTTACCTGATGCACTTTCAGTTATGGAGATTACTTCTGAAATGTTAGAAAAAAATTTAAAAAACATTAACTTCTATCGGGGTAATATGCTAAAAGAATAGCTAAAATCTTACATCCTGACAGACCTTGTACAATGTTAGTACTAAGGATTACATGAAAGCACACAACAAAATTTTAGTTGTCTAAAATGACAAGGCAGGACTGGTCAAATTCATTTTACTACAACTAAGAGGTTCAAAACATTTAAAACGTGCATTTGGAAAATTTAAATCCACTTGTCCTTTGTCATTTTGGATTCCCTCCATGTTTTGACTAAGATGAAACTTACCAATGGAGAAGAAAAGGTGGCAGCTAGTCCTGTTTATGAAATGTCAGTTCAGGAAGTTCAAACAGAAAACATTTTCCTGTGCTATGATGAATAAACTGTGTAGCCAAATACAATGCTTTGCTGAAACAAATAAGATGTGTTAAATACCTGTTACTTCACAGAGTTACAAACAAAGAACTGACAATGTTCTTTTTTTCATTTTAAAGGATATTTTTGAATTGGTAAACAATGTTTTATAGCATGTATCAGCACTAGGTGATAATTTCTTTGAGTTGCAAGTTATATCAATGGCAAATGATTGCACAATACTGTAAAAACTCCACAAAACAAAAACACCCTTCAACCTACATTATTCACAGTATCCTCCCTCATTTAATTTTAACTGGCACAAGGTATTTCTTGAGACATCTGTAACAATTCAGATACATCTGCAATTTTGTACAGAAAGCATTTGATAAACTGGTAAGAAAAATCACTTCGGAATGCTCAGTGTTAGAGCATTTCTTGCATGCAAGTACCTTCCTTTACAATACTACCAGTTCGCCTTTAGCAAAAAGTTAAAACTACAGGATCAGTAAAATCACAGATTAAAAGTGGCTGTTGTTGTTTATTCTCTTGCCACAGCAAGGCTCACTCCTCTTTCTTTCATCCATCCATCCATCTATCACCCTCAAAAGGCATGAAACAATTACAAATTTATTGTATATGGAAAGTTACATTGGAGGGCTCTTGGCCTCAAACCTTTGAACCATGTCCTACATTGTGCCATATCTCTGTCAAGCTTGGGATCTACTTGGCTCTCTGTGTGTGCCAGATAGCTAAAGTTAGGCTAATAGCTTTGAGGTTTTCTAAAATATTACACAGCATGAAAATTTCGTGATATTTTGAACCACTATGACTTTCACCCTGTAAAAAAACCATACAAATATCTGGAATTAAAGTTTACTGAAGAGCAATGGATACTCATTTCTCCATTAGATCCTGAGGGATTTATTTTTGAGTCAGTGTTTCAGCATTTTTGCACGCTCCTAGACCAAATAGTTCAAGCTTTAAGAGAGCAACTTACATACAACCTTCACACTTGACTAGTTGGAATAAACAACGACACAGCCAAAATGAACCCAGATTTAGCCATTTTATGCAATTGAAAAACAAGTCAACTGTGAAACTGCTTGGACTACTTTAAAACAGAAAAAAACTCTGCTCAGCTGTGTTACTTTATCATATACAGAAGCAGAGCATCACCCACTGGAATGCTACTGATCAACTCGTTCCATACTTGTCTAAATAGTATCTCTTCCTCTGTGTATGAGGATCTGAGCACAGTATTTCATAAACAGCAGATGCACTGATGACCCAACATTAGCACAGGAATAAATGAGATTCAGGATCCTCAGATTTCTCTGTAAACTCTGTCTAGATGCAATTGCTGACAATTTCCCCCTTCCATTTCCAGGACACCAACAATATCATCTCTCTATGTCTCTCTTTCTGGTCTCTTCCTAAAATTTTCTTAATATTAGTTAATTAATTAATTAATCCAATCCTTTCATGGCAAACTCATCATTTTTTTTATCATCTCCTCTCTGCTTTAACTAGAACAAACTCTACATTTTCTCATCTTTTTCCACTTGTTTTACCTCTAACACTCCCATATACCAACTCCCATTATGTCAGTCCAGCTCCATGTCTCTTGCCTCAATAAATTTTTGGGTTTTACCTGTAGATTGTGCTTCTCCACTTCCTTTCTTCATATCTTTCTTATCTTACTTTTCAACTTTATAACTTTCTACTCAGTAATGTTTTTTCTATGGCTGGGACATGCCCCTACACTTCTTCCTCCCATCACTCTCAAGAAACAGCCCTCAACAGTACCACTCTGCCTTTTGCATCCTGCTGCTTCACCATTTAATCCATGACCCTCAAGAGCCTCTTATTAACATTTCCAATTCTGTAAGCAGCCCACCATAGACCAGAAGTCCTAGTAGAGAATGAATAAAGACTTTGATGTAGTGATGCACAGTTTGAACTTCAAACATAGCAGGCAGCTCAGCACATGCTAGGATAACTGCCTCCTCTTTGGTGTAGTATGTCAATGACAACAGCAATTTTTCTCAAGTTTTGTTTCTCAAAGAAGCTTGATATCAAGTCAGTCCTAGTTCAGATTAGTCTCTTCCTATCCTGCATTTTGAAGGCAGCCTTTGTTTGTTTTATTTTCAACAGTAGAAAAGCCAAACCCTAACCCAAAGACACAATTTCTTCAATGTAAAAGCAATAACTCAACTGTTGAGCTGTTCACAACAAAGTGTGCCTCAAGTGTCTGGAAACATAAGAGCTATAGGTCGTCTTCATGGACAGTCATTAATATCATCTACTGTTCCAGATAAAAATAACTGAAAGATTACATTTCACTTTCCACCTTTTGCTGGAATCTTGAGGTTCCTTTTGATCTTAAATTATCCATGAAGGATCATCTTATATGTTGACTATCAATGCATCTCTTATGATCCTAGAAATTTTGTGACTTTAATACATGCAATCCAAAATAGAACTTGGAAGTTCCATGGCTCTGTGTGTCCACAGCACTGATTACCACTACTCTGTTCTGCACTATTACAGAAACCTTAGGTCTCAAACTCACATGTTAAGGAAGGTTAGGACTTAGGCATACTAATTTAGTTCTAAAAACTTCAAATTACTTCAAGTGAGAAGCTAAGAAGTTGATTTTAGACTCTGAACATTGAAATTAAAGCTACAAATCCTTCAGTCCCATGCTTATTTCTAATTCCTACCTCAAAATAAAAATCCAAATCCTAAAGTACATTCTTATATAGCTTCAATTTAGCAGCAAGCTAGTCTGAAAAAAAAACTTTTATTCTATTTTTCCATAGAGTATATATAGCTGAAACATCTTATTTTTAATCTGTCATGTTAACATGTAAGCAGCAAGGAAATGCAGCTAGGGAGTTCAGGTTCACATAAATCTATAATCACTGACTTATTTAAAATGAACCAGGACACTTATTCACATGTTTCCATTCACAAGTTTCTAGTAGCTCCAGGTTAAAAAAACAATAAAAATGTCACATTGAGAACAAGAGTCCTAAGACCCCACTGCCTTTCATGTTCTACTGAATTTAACTCACTGAAATGAAAAACAGCAACCGTGCATAAAGATTTAACACACCTTTCCACTACATAAATTCATCTCTGAGAACAAATTGTCACATAGAGCCAACTGGATAACAGGACCTTAATTTTGTGATTTAAAAGCCCTAATCTGGCTATAAAAATTCAGGGCAGCAACAGTCATGATAATCACTTATAATAACCAACAGTAATTACAGTTACCTCCTGCCTACCTGGGCAAAGGCACACATGAAGAATCACAAAAAAACCTTTAACTATTATTGCTCAGGCTGCCAAAGCCAGTGTAGCAAAACATGAAACAAAACAAAGGAATACATTTAGTTTCCTCAACATCTTAACAAGTCCTGACACGAGTTTTACAGAATGCAAGAAATGCAGGCTAATTTCACAATCTATCTGCCATCACTAATGATTAAAATGTGACAGCTTTCAAAATGGGACATGCTGCAATCTAAAGCTAACAGACATAAATCTTTTAAATGCTTAGTGATTTTATAAGTGAATCTTATAAAAGCATATAAAGTTCTAAGGCAAAGATAATCAACACAAATAGGGAAACATTTACTGTGATTACAGGGCTTGCTAACAAGGCGTCACACAATCACGAGTTTACAGAGCAAACCCTGGCAGCTCTGGCTCCACCAAAGATTTGTGACTAAAATAACCTGCTGTGCTGAAGAGAATATCCATGCCAAACGGTATCCATAAAATGTAACTGCATAGCTTGACTTTTCCCTTACAGCTCTGTCCAACACCAGGTGACCTGTGTGGTACTTCATCCTTAGAGCCATAAAGACAATGACAGCTTCCTCAGAATCTTGATATTCAGAGGTGCTGCTATTTAAGCACACCTATTGCCCCCTTCTCTCGGAAAGTGTATTCCAAAGGAGTGATAGTATGTTCAACTAAATACCACTGTCCTTATAACCTCTGTTCCCTGAATGAGGAGTTTCTACACAGTGTCCTTCTGAACAAAGGAAAACTTCCAAGGTGAAGATTTCATTGCAGGAGTCAAACCTTGTTCCCATGCATTACTGGGACTCTGAACAGCTAAGTAACTGAATTTCAAAAGGAGAATTTGCCACCTTTTTAAATTAGGTTATAAAACTTCATAAAGAAAAGGAATCCTAAAGGACAGAGTATGAGTCATACAAATCAGGAAGCTATAAAAGCTACAATGGTACTTCAACAATAACAAAGAGAAAAGCAAAAATTAATTTCTTCTCTTCTGAAGTCTTTAAGTTCCCCTCATGAGTCTGTCTGCAAAGACAGTCTATGAATACAGAACAACCCAAAAAACAATTTCTGCCTAAAAAAAATTGTTAAACACCAGAGTATGAGAGAGAACTATATAATGGGTTTGGTAAATGCATAAAGGGACTTTCCAGGATATTTACCTGCTAACACATGTCATGATATCAGCTCCTTCCAAAAGTTCTGCCCCCACAAAATACTCAGAATTACAAGTCATCAACAATGATTGTACAAGGACGGAAGAGAACCTATTAATTTTATCACCCTAATCTGTACTATGATACATTGCCTTCGTCTCACCCATTTTAGTCATTAATCTTATCATCACCATCAGAGTTCAACTCATGCACAGCTCTACTGAGGCCCCAGCAAACTCTCTCAGTAGTCTGAACACAATTCTCATTTTCTTTTTTTGTAGTTTCTGTGACTATTTAGGCAACTCAAACTGTACAAAAACTTGACGTAATTCCTTTGGCAAAGTAATCCTTCCTAAAGGAGTATGATCAAGTAACAGAAGTATTTTCTATTTGGAAAAAGTTAATGCACAAAGCATCATTTACATAAATGTTATTTATTTGGAGAGTAAAACAAATACGACTCAAGATTTAAATTGATACAATCACGTGTTAAAAAGGTTTGCAAGCACAACTGACACAAGTTATGAAATTATTGCAAAACTGAAGTATATGGTGTTGGATTTCTCATCTGCAAAATAATGATCATTTAAGTACCAGATGCCATCCTATCATGGAAGAGAAATACAAAATTACCATCTTCTTGGGGCTACAATACACAAAACTTTGAGCATAGTACAATGAACCACATTTCAGCCTCTGCTTTACACGTATTTCTGGAAGACCTCTGATCACAATTTGCTCCTAAGGGAGTTTATTTAATTATGCATAATTCTTAAAGAAAAATCCTGCAACAATGTAAAAAATGCAATGAATCCCAGCATCTATCAACCTTAAACAAGACATTTCCCATGGATCTCACATGTTTTTATTCTTTATTGAAATAAAGGACTACTTACTTGATTAGCCATGTATATTGTGAGAAGACCTCTCCTATAAACAGAAAAGATAAAATAAGTGGATGAACAAATATTTTTTTCAGACTGAAGAAAAACAATTTAATCATTAAGAATATTTTATTAAAAAAGAGGATTTTAAAAACAGATTATTGATGGAGGATGAATCATTACCACCTTATAGAAAAATGAGTGCAAACACAAAAATAGCATCTTGATAGCACAGTATCCACAGCAGTTAGGAATTACAGGAACCAAGTTATATATAGCAACTGGCTACTCCACATGAGTCCTGAAGCTGTCAGAAGGAGCAAGGAACCCTGAATTACACACAGCACTTATCACAACTTAAGCCTACACATGAGCCAGTAACATAAGCATGCAAACAATGACCTAAGCCTAAGTTAAATTGTGAATTTGCAGCAAAATGCTTGTGTGTTAACTTCTGTTTTGTAATTGGTGCTATGCAACTCCAGGCACCTTAGCCCTTCTGCCTACAATATCAGGAAATGTTTTCTACTGAGACTGATGCACAAATCTTGGCTCAAGCCAGTTGAAAGTCACAGTGCCAACAGACCCCTGGAACAGTGACCACCATCTTCTCTTCTAACCTTTATCTACTTTTTCCACTCCTATTTTTTAATCTGTCTGTGTCAGCCTACAGCTCACACTGTTCTTTAGGAAAAGTGTAAACTTGAGCTCAAGCTCACATTTTTGTTGATTCTATTGCAGCACAAGATGAAAACTGAACTTGACTACACAGATGTGAGCTACTCCAGTAACCGACTGCATGGTAGGGTCCAGATGAAATTAAAATTATTTCCTATACATCAGTCACAAGCCACCATCACCCTTGAGAAAGTGGAAGACATTACCATTGGAGGTATGCTTTGCCTTGAATTATTCCTGCTCTTCTGCAAAGATTTCATTAGAAACTGTGGGCAAAGGCTGGAACACACAGTTTCAGTATTCCTACTGGACCGGTGTTCTTATCTTCTCGAGTTTCCCACCAGCCTTGCAGTATTTGGGATTTTTCTCATTGACCCCACTGGTCTTACACAAAAAACTTGAATATTTTTGTGAAGGCACTACACGTTCAACTATTAAAGTTTCTCAATATGGAATTTTGTTTATAACCTGACTCCTTATTTGTCTTCATTTCATTTGGGATTTTTTTTATGATATTGCTACTACAGAAGGTAATATATAGCTGAAGGTTTAACCTACGCTTGCATGTTCCATTGTCATGACATTTTAAATTTCTAAGCATTCATAGAGTAATTAAGAGAGCCATGTGTCAACATAACATATCCTGCTATCAGTTCAGTTGAAGAAGTGAACAAAACAAAAGCACAGATAGCAGGAAATAAATCTGTATTGCACAGTTCCCAAGCTTGATTCATCCAAAAAGTTTATTCAGTATTTACTAACCCCCATGTTTACATGTCCGTAACTTTGTCAAACTACGCATCCAGATCAAGGTTTTTCACAGCAGCCATCTAAGCTACAGGGAAGCTACATTCCACTTAAAAGTTTTACTGCTTCCACATCACACTGAAGTTGCGGAAAGCAATAACACAGCATACTGACTTCCACAAGTTGCTCTCTACTCACAGAGAAGATGAAAATTTGGACTAAGTTCAAAACTTTAACTAGCAGAATCAGTTTGTTTCATGGTAGTTTTTTTTTAAAAAAAGCAGAATTACAAATCTGCTCTCTGTATACCTTCTCTACCCAGTACCACCCTGTGCCAGATACTAGAAACAAGATTCTAGCATGAAAGCCTAAGGAAAAAAAGCCTGAATATAAAGATTTGATGGGGATGAGGCATACAAGAAAAGAAAGAAGACAAAAGGTAGGGAATATGGTCAATGAGTATTTAAGCAAAATAGCCTCTTATAACTTGCAATAAAGCATCAAATACTGTATAACATTTCTGAACAGGAAGGAGTAAAAATTCACCTGATGTAATAGATAAATTCAACTCTCAGGCTGGTCTGCAAACATTCACCAAGTCTTTCAGTTCACTAGCTCAAGTGATAAAACAATATTGGTGCCCCAACCCTCCTGAGCAGCAAACTGCCAGATAATACACGGTTCTATGTACTGTAAATCTTATTTTAATTTGTTTTCAAGAAAATATACTGGATATTTCCCGTTTCCTATATTTTCTCTTTACCCCTGTAATAGCATTAAAAATTTATGATAAACATCCAAACACTCAGCCGTTTGGAAACACAGAGATAAACCTACCCATAAGAGCTAACCTGGTAACCCAATCCACTTTGAGTATTCTGGAAAATGTCAGAACATCGAAAACATCCTGTAGTAACACACCTGTAAGGAGACTCAACTAGCAACTGAGCAACAGATGCAGCTTTCAGAGTACACTCTGTGTTTACAGTTGTAGATTCTACAGTGGGCACGAAGCAGGATGATTATTGTTATGTGCACATAACTTACTTAGTGGATTCTCCCCTGCAATCTCTCTGTCATGCAGGCAGGGCTTTTTAGCCTCCCACTGAAATTTATTTAGTCTTTTTTAAAACACTAACAAACTAAGAACTAAATGAGTTTTAGTTTCTATTGTAATCCCTTTGGGGGTAAAATGCAACGCACCAACCACAAAGACAAAGAAAGGAAAAGGGGCTAGAGAAGAGGAAGGAAAGAACTCAGAAGCTGCAGTGCAGCTGCAGCAAGGCCAATGTGAGAAGTAGGTGGCTGGGAGGAGACGAAATGCGCAGACAATAAATTTGTGCAAGGAAGTAACTTCCGGAACTGAAAACACAGCAAGTTGTTACATAACGTCATCTCCAATTGCCTGCAACAAGCCTGGCTGTGAGGCCCAGGCCAACTCCAAGCAGAAAGAGTTTCCTTTCTCCAAATTAATTCTGTGACTGTTTTAAAAATAAATAGCCCCGTGTTTCCATGGAAAAGGGAAATAAAGGGGAGGGGGAAAGGGCATTCTTCCTGGCCCTGCGCAAATGTGATCCAACAAGCCTAACCCAAACCTGAACTCTGCTGTTAAAAAGCAGTTGGAAGTTCAGAAAATGTTGCACTATTTTGTAGCAATGACAGCTGATAGAAAACAGGACAGAAAGATGGAGGTAGGCCAAGTAAAAGGGTCACTGGTACAATCCAAGGACTGTACTAAAATTGCAGCTGGTAAATAGGGGGAGAATATAATTGGGAAATGGTATTAGGAGAGCAGGAAATTATTAAACAATAAAAATAATTAGTCAGCCATGTCTAACCACATGCTTTGGGGAGGTTTAAAGATCCTAATAAACAGCTTACATTTCACTGCTAAAGTCCATGAACCAGCGCTGAATGCTAATCTTGGCAACACCAACTCCAGCAGGTGGCTACAGCAGTGACAGTCTGGCAAGGTCACTACGGGAAAGCCTGACCAGACACACACAAATCCCTGCTGCCTGCTCTTCCTCCATGGTTTCTGTCTTAGGCCATTTTCTCCAAAGCCTGTTTCGTAAATACCTTCACTGTGGCTTCCCACTGATTCCCAGCCACCTCTTCAACTGACATTCTCTCCTATACCCAGCTCTGTTTCTAATGACATTTGTGTTCTTTAACTCAGGAAGGAAAAACATGAGCTAGGGGTAACCTTAAAGCCATGAGCAGTAGACCAAGGTCCATCCCACCAGTTTCTTGTACTAAATTAAAGAACCAAAAAAATGCTTTGCTGAAAAAGTGTTAACAATACCGGTCTCCTTCACCTGAAAACGGAGGCTTGTATGAAAGTAATCATGTTTTAGTTGCTCTTAAATTCAAGTCTCAAAGAGAAGTAGTGTTTAGTATACTTTTCACTTTGGTGAAAAGTACTTTGTTTTTCCTCCTTTTTCTTCCCAATTCACACTTTTAAATGAATTTTCTAACATGCTTGATAGAGAACTGAGTAGGCAAAATTTCAGAGTTTAGTTATCCAACACAGGTCACATTATCTACAGTTGAATAATTCCAATCTTGCAGATTCCACTTTTAATGGTTAAATTACAAAAGACCATAGGCTTCTAGAAGATAATTCTCTTGTTCATTTATACCTTCCTCAAAGAAAAGTTTAACTCAATAAAATTTGCTTTTTGGACAACTTGGGAACATTCAGACCAAATTATAACAGCAATAGCTCCTAAACTATGGTCTATAAACCTCAACAGAGAACCACATATTTTTGTTATTGCACTGCCCAGAGGAAAGAGTCTAAAATAACTGCTAAAAACCCCAAAAAGCTACAGGATAAAAACAACAAGGAAACCTAGCAGTGTACTGGGCTGTATTACCAGAAGTTTAGGTAATACAGTCCAGAACAGGGGCTGTAGGAGGTCAAGGGAAAGGATTAATCCTATTTACTTGGCACTCACTACACCACAGAGCCCCGCGCCTGGTTGTGGTCCCCAATACAAGCAGGCACTGATCAGCTGGCATGGAGGACCAGCAGTAGGGCTGGGCAGACTCCCACCTGACCCAAGGAAGACAGGAGAGCACTGGAACAGGGACTCAGAGGTTTGCAAGGCTGACCAGACAAATCCCAGGCAAGCTGGATTGAATTCAGCACCAGCCCTGCTCCAAGCAGGAAGCTGCACTAGCTGAATTCCCAAGTCTTACCTGAACAATTCTATTTTTCTACATAAAAAGGTGAAAAGCAACTTCAAAATATTGTCAATAATTATTTTCACAGATTATAAAATCAGAAGAGATTACAGTGATAAACAATCTGTTTCCCTAATGAATATAAAACACGAACTCTTCTTTGGTGAATTAGCCATATACTTAAAAAGATCAAATTTGTCTTTTAAGTATTTCCAATCACTGATACATTATTTTATGGGTACTCATCTTTACAGTTTGCACCCTAGGACAAGAATTAGTCTGGTCTCTGAAAACAGTTACATCTTTGCCTTCCCTGTAACACTACCCCCTCCAGCCAAGTCCCCCTCAATACCATTTCTTAAACAAAAACTGAACTCCTTCAGCTTTTCCACGGTGTTCCCTAAGTTTTTAATCATACTTATAGCTCTTTGCTAAAACGGTGCCAGTTTTTCAAAATTCATCTTTAGGACTTCAAATGAAAATATAGGAAATACAAACAGATTAAAGTTCTCCTATCTTTTGTTTAACCAAAAGTATTTTAAAGTCAAAGAAATCATTGGGTGCTGCTCTCAGACTTTGTATTTGCCTGTGAGCAAGGTATTTATATCTTCTTGTAAGTGCTGTAAACTCTGGAAAACTTGTTTGATTGAGGCCAAAGTCCAATTTCCCTTACACGTGAGCAAAAAATTCTATTTGTGCCAATAGAAGCAGCAACTGTCCAAATCTGCCTGCCAACATATTGTTTGTGGAACACTTTGCTGAAGAATGTTTTCTTGCTCAGCTTGATGGGCTATAAAATTCAAAAAATAACTCTATTTTCACAAGCAGCATAAGCTTTTGCTTCATATAATAGTAAATCATACAAAATACCAATCTTTAAATACAACCAAGATTGTTTTTTCCTACAAAACTCATTGCCAGTTCTCTCTCATTTATGGTTTTCCTTCAATGTATTTATGGTTTCCCTTAAATACAGAGATGTTCCTAAGCTAAAAAAAAAAACAAAACACAACAGCACCATCCGCACACACACAAAAAAAAACAACCAATCAACCTTGCCTGAAGGTGGGATGAATCCTTAGAAAGTACTTACACTCATGGAAATTTTACCATAAATTAATTATTGCAACAGAAGCCCTGAAAGAAAATTTCGAACAGAAAGCAAACACCTTCTCTTTCTCTAAAAAGCCACAGAAGAGAGGAAGGACCTGCCATTTTTAAGCTGTATCTTTCTCAATATTTATTCTTCCTTCTGAATATTTCTCTCTTTCATACATTTTGCCTTGCCCAGCCCATCTTTTGTGTCTAATAGCAGCACTCCAGTTCCTAGAATTTCCTCATGAAAAACTGGTTTTGGTGATAGGAAGTTTAAAGAATTGTTTTCCCTATTGCCTTTTTTCAGTTTAACCACAAACCTTTCTGAGCGGACATCCTGAAATCTAACATTCACTGCAATTAATTAAATTTATTTGAACTACTATAACTGCTCTTTTTTACCAGTATTGTTGTTCTTGTAATTGCTTTTTTTTTGTCTTGCTCAAAACTAAAGGGGAAATAAGTTAGCAAGTCAGAAATAACAGGAAATAACTACAGCAAGATGAATACCACTGTGTACAGAATGAACACAAATTGACTGAACAGGCACCTCCTTCAGTGAGAACAGCCCTAGGTGTGAGCTATAAGAGGAAGCCCCCAAATTCACCCCCAGAGCAAGGGACACACCAGGGCAGGTACACCCAGGCCCCATCCCTGCTACAGCCCCCACAACCCAACACACAGCAGCAGCAGCCAGCAGCACAGGGGGATAGAAGGAGCCTGAGGATGGATATAGCAATATGTTAAAAATCTTCATGTATGCAATTAAGAGAACAGGTTCTCTGATTAAACATCTAATTGATGGATGATGTTTCTCCACATATGCAATAAATTTAAACAGCTGGTGGGGCAAACACCCAGAAAATAAAAATATCCAACTCACTGCTAAGACAAGAGCAGTTTTAGCTTTGCTATAAAGCTTTCTAACTTCATCCCCAGTCCAAAAGTTTAAACTCCTGATATCTGCTTTTCCAAAACCTCTTCATGTTGACAAACCAAGAAGACTTGACCCAAAAAGCAGGTACTAGAATCAAACTCACCTTTCCTTGTTACCTATACAACAAAATCTGAACTATACATGACTTCTGTAACCATTTTTTTCCATAAATTCATTATATTAGTTCCTACAAAATCAAGTCTGAATTTTATATGAATGTCACTCTTCACTGAATCTGCTGCATATTCTGACACTTATCAATGTTTTTTAACTATTTTTTATTATTATTCTCTACAAGTCTAAGAAATCACAAATAAAACTACTTTTATAAGAATCTCTGGATTCAAAGGCAAATATGGGGTGGAATGTTAAACAAAGGTAAAGAGCATAAAACCTTTGCTGTACTCACTTGTTACAGCAAACCAGTAATTTTTAGTGATAAATATTTTCATCTATATGCATATATCATATAAAAATACATATATTATAATTACATATATATATATATTAGTAAATGGCAAAACTTGAGAACATTTGTCTTCTTTCAATTTAAAAGAAAAAAAGTAAGAAAAAGAAACATTCAAAAAGAGTTAACTCTGGCTTTAATTTCTGAACATAAACTAAGAAGCTAACATAATAGTTTGTAATGGCTCCCCAGACAGGACTCACGGTCTGCAAAAACAGGAAGAATTCCTCCCATCAGCTTCAATCCCTTCCCTCCCACTGTAAAACACCACTTTATAACCTGCAGAATTAAGTCAAATACACAAATCACAGGGTTCCCTGAAATGAAAGAAGTTAAAACGAAGAGGTAAGAGGCAGGGTTTTCTCTGCTTTACAGCAGCTTAACACCACAAGCGAACCCAGCATAGATGTGGAGTTCTGATTGCATCCCTGTAATAACACAAGCACTACAGATTATGTTTAGGGTATCGTTAATCTCTCACACCCACCAATTTCCTACTGACAGCTGGAGGTCAGCAGCAAAGTCCTGGTGCAAAATTTCACTTCAAATCAGC
>NW_005054302.1:12966514-12990572 GCF_000277835.1 Geospiza fortis
ATTATGAAAACAGACCTAAGCAGTGAGTTTTCAAAAAAGAACATGGTAACTTTTCAACCTAGTAAAGACCAGCAGGTAAGTCTTTAGCACAAAAATAATGTTCAGAACCTCATCTCAAAAAAGTACAGTTTAAGGACTCATGACCTACTTTTTTTAAAAGGAATATTCCTTTAAAAGGAATATTTTGGGTTGTTTAAAGTAGGAAATGGACACTTTGCAACCTGGAGAAATTGAAATTGCTCAAAACTGTAAATCAGTAATTCTTGCTCGGAGCACATTACATGTTAAACAAAATGGTTTTATGCAAATACTCAGAATTTGTTGCTCTTAAAAGGAAATAAAATAAACTCAACATGTTCTATGATTTGAACACATGCCAAAGAAAGGGTATGAGAAAACTGGAATGGGAGAGAAGCCAAAACTAAAATATATCTACAGTAATACATTCCAGTTAAATTAGTACCGATAATTCTTACAGGGTTTCCAGAAAGTGCAACACAAGATAACATCTATAGTTCAATTTTTTTAAATTCCTTTATGCTGTATTTTATACAGATTTTCTTTCACTATTCCCTCCCTCTTCCTTTTCTCTGAGTTTCTCTATGGTATCTACAGGGCAAAAACAAACACTGACCTACAGAGGGGAAAAAACCTCTTAATTTAAGTGTGATTTAACCTCACAAGATTCCATGAAGAGATAAAAAGATTCCAAAAAGCTTATTAGTATTATAGAATGACTGACTGGGAGATAACAGAAGAAAAACAAATTAATCAAACCTCAAGAAAAGAAATGAAGGATTTTGGGATTTTTTAAATTATTCACATTCTTGGTACAGAAGGTCTATCTAGTGTTAAGTAAGGCCCCAAATAACAATTTCTTTGCACTGTTGATAGTAACACTGAACTGTTTTTAATCAGCTCAGTCAATCACAAAGAAAACACTCAGTTCTTTCTGGGCATGGGCTGTTTGGCCACTCTGTCTGGAAGGTATGAGCATAGGGCACAAAAGCAAATACTTTTGAACAAAACTGCTTTGGAGGCTCTCAGCAGCAGCAGGTCATTGTTTAATGTATTCTGTTGGCAATCACTACCACTCCAAAGTAAAATAGGACACTATGGACAGAACAGTTAATAAAAATTAGGAAGAGCAGGACAGGGCATGGAAAAAATTCAGAGTTGAAAATATGTCCAGTATTCATTGGCCTTGGACATATACTCAGTGTATTTTGAGAGTGAGAAGGCTAGAAGGAGGAAAAATTTGTCATATAAGGTCACTCCTTCAGTTGACAGCTTGGGGCTGTCCCAATACCAGCTGAAATTTATCCAGTATTTGACCTATTCTTCTCAACCTCTACCCTCTAGCCCTTCTCAAGTTAAGAGCCCTTCAACCACACCCTACCTGCATATCCCAAAACAAGCTCACAGCAGCTCAGCAAGAAGCAGCTCCAGAGGCTTCCCAAGAAGCCCCTTGGAATGGCTGGCTTTCCCTTTCCAATTCACATTCTGTGCACAGTTTGGGACAGTCCAGTCCACAACACAAGTTTTTTGATAAGCTACTCAAATCATCAGTTATTTCTTCTATTTCAAAAGCCTTAAGCAGCCTGATACTGTTTTTCAATTCTGTTACACTAATAGCTACTGTAGTGTTTGCATGTTTAGAACGAATTTTCTCTTTAGAGTCATAATGTTTTAATGTTACATTTCTGATAGGATTATACAGTTTACAAAGCACCTGAAACAATTTGTAAAAAAAAAAAAAAAACCTATTTGATTTGACAAATCAATCTAACCCCAACAAGTAACTATTGAAGCTTTTCACATGGTGTGACTAACTTGTAAATGCCCTTGTATTCAGCAACAGCAGACTAGCACTTCCAAGGGGAGTAGTGTATGGATTTAGACTTGTCAATATACAGTGACATTTGCTTTCTTCCCTCCCTTTAGACCCTCTAATGACAGCCTATTAAGTAATTTTAAAAACAGGCTTTAAATCCAGTTAGGAACTATTAATTTAATCACTCAGAAGACAGATGAAGAATGTGCCTATTAAGAATGTGCCTACATCCATAATTGGGGTCCCACAAGGGGTCCCAAGGAACAGCAACATCAGAAATCAATGTGAACCTTCTCTAGAAAGGCAAGCAAACCACACCAAGTTTGACTGAGTGTCATTTCAACACATCCCTATTGACTGAGAAGCCAGTGTCTGGCAGGACATCAATACTGGATGATGTACTGTGCCAGATACTACAGACAGATGTTAACGAGACATTTCACCTACCAAAGAGAGAAATAAACCATTGCCAAGTCCAGTTTGAACCTACTATTTTCTGGCATTAAGCTCAAACATCCAAATTGCCAACAGTTGATATTGGAACATTTTTGCTAGCTCCTCAGTCCGTTGCTCAGAAGGAATGAATAACAGACACCAAAGAGCTTAAAAGGAAAAACATATCACTGAAGCAGCAAGATGGAGCCCATATAAATTCCTTCACATAGACCAAATTATGCTGTACTACCTGACAGTACATATTGTTTCAGTCTTTCACCAAAGCTGGAGCAGTCTGGATTGCAATAACAGGTACTGGCCCAAATTCATGAAACCTGCCTAATACCAGGCTCA
Source organism: Geospiza fortis (assembly GCF_000277835.1). Taxonomy (NCBI): domain Eukaryota; kingdom Metazoa; phylum Chordata; class Aves; order Passeriformes; family Thraupidae; genus Geospiza; species Geospiza fortis. Next base: position 12,969,138 of record NW_005054302.1, read on the forward strand.
CCCTTTAATACCATACTGCTTCTTAGACAGACTGTCTAAGTGGTCCTGCTTCTTAGACAGACTGTCTTTAGGAGAAGGTTTTAATGGCATACACTCACTTTATCAAAAAAGATTCAATCTGGAATAGAGGTCATTAGATTACAAGAAACACTACAACACATGGCATTTTATTTCCTTACCAAAGGAAATAAAAACATGTCATTTTCTGTCCTGGGATGTGGAGGGGAGAGGCCAGGAAGGGGAAGTAAGATGTTTGGCCTAAGAATAGTGCTGTAATCTTTGCCACAGAAAAGCTTTGTGTGATTACTATTAGCAAACCATTACCATTCTAAGTCTTTACCTTCACACTTTTCCTGCTGCAGGAGCTAACAACAACCTTAGTTCCTTTGGAACAATGAGGGTCCAGAAAAGTCAGTTCTTTTACAGAGGGTTTATAGGTGTGGCTTGCATAGAAACAAATACTTAAGCTGCTCTCATCTATAGTACCTAAAAACAATATCCTACAAGCAGATCTGAGGAACACCGCACAGAAAATTTCCCTCCAAGACTTCCAGCCACTGCACTGGAGGCATGCTAGGCATGGATATTATCTTGCCAGGTAAATGTCAGCACTCAAGCCAGCTCACCTAAGCAGCATCTGAAGTCTATTCTATACTAGCAGAGTATTTATTATTCCCCCTCTGGGAGCTACATGTTACACACAAGCATTCAGACACAGAAGATGTATTAAGTGTTTGCTTAAGCCAAGGAAGTCCAAATGAGTGTGTCCTGGATGCTAGTGCTGACCCGACAGGACAGAGTAATTAATCCACTCTTTGTGTCATTTGAATTTAAGTCAGACTCACAGAGTAGTCCAACGTGCAGCAGCAGTCTGAATTTTAACATTTTATCTGTCAGCATTTCAACAGGACTGTAAGTTTTACAAATTTTGGTTTGGGTTATTTATGGCTAGTGATGAAAAACAAAGAATACAAAATTATACTGCTATGCAGATGACTAAATCATTTTTACTTAAGTTTTCAGCCTACAAAGTGAACATATCAGAAACAGATTTGCCAAAAGTGGTTCTTGAAATCATTTTTAAAAATCAAACTTTAACTACAATCAAGTCTAAGTTACTCATGGAGCCATGCAGAAAGACAGGAAGGCATCTGCACAGCCACCTGGGATCTATCAGAGCTTGCTGCTTGACCTGAGCACCGCCCTTTGTTCACCCAGGCTGGCCCCATGTGCACTGATAGAGTAGGCCAGAGTTTAATGGGTGCTGCCCAAGATGTCTTTACATTCATGAAGCAGCCACATGGCTGGTGCTGAGCCTACGCTGGTAAATCCTTCTGAAACTCAAGAGATGTGGAGGCCACTGAGCAATTGCAACCAAATAGTCCGGCATGATCCATCTCAGCCCTGACTAACAAACCAGAGAGAAAATAAACTCAGTCTCTACAGACTCATCCAGATGCTGCAATGCATTCTGCAGTGTCTCCAGAATCACAGGTATATATTTCACATGGGATCTTCCACTATTCTTCCCTGTTTGCCTCTGTTATCCTTGAAAATGAACTGTCAACTATAAAGCTGTAGCTGCTCTGCTGCTCTTCAACTTGTGCAAGACTTCAGCTACCACACAAGAAAGCTGAACCAAATTTTTACAGCGTTCAAATGCTGCAGCCTAAATGTTAAACTTGGTTGCTGAATACTTAAGCAGAAACAGTAAAGTCCTGGATCGTTTATAACCTGGACTGACTGACTACACATGTATGGAACTGTAGTCACTGATTCCCAATAAATCTTCTTGCTCTGTTCACAAGTAAAGAATTTACCTTGCCAAACTTTTGCTATCTCAAGTGGATGAAATCTAGTTTAAGACAGTTACCTAGACAGTAATGAGACACAGAATGGTGAATCATGCAACTGGTGGGAAAGAAATGACCAGTATGAAATAGAAACACACATTTCAGATAGTTAGGAAAGTCCAAGTGATGAGTGCAAACACTTCTTTTATCCAGAAGTATGAGGATTATACCCATATCTTATGTGTACACACAGAATCACAAGGAGTAAAGGGCAAGAATGAAGGATAGACTTACTGTAGGAATAATTATGAACACCATACAGGAGAGAAGATCTTCTCACACAGTAAACCAAGTGGTTTCCACAGTTCATATAAATGAAGCAAATTTTACTCTGCAGCTACTTTTACAAATGGAGCAGACAGTTTATACCATGCCAGTAACACAGCATTTTTCTATGACCCACAGAGAACAGCCTCCTCCTTCACACAGGACAGCCTCACAATATGGCTACAATTTAAATGACAGCCTTTCCTTCATCCACTAGATGGGTGACCTGGTTACAGAAGGACATCAAATAAGTTAAACAGGACTTGCACTTTGTGAACTCACATTAACTGTGCCTGGTGATCATGATGTTCCTTTAAATGCCTTTCAATATTACCCAGAATAATCTTCAGAATGTTTCCAGAAACTGAGGTTAGACCAACAGGTCTATAGCTTATTGGGTCTTCCCTCAGACCCTTCCTGTACATAGAGTAACACTGAGAGGTCCTGTTGCTACACCCAATAGTTCCTTCAGAACTCTGGCATGAATCCCATCAGGCCTCATGGACTTGTGAACATCCAGCTGATACAACTGGTTCCTTACAATTTCAGTGTCTGCAAATGGATTGTACTGATACATGTGGTACTCCAAATCAAAGAACTGAGCAGCCTATCAATGTTATCAAAGATGGAAGCAAAAAACAGTCTCTGCTCTTTCTACATCTCTATTAGTCAGGTGATCACCTTCAACAAGTATCAATGTGTTTTCTTTAGACTTTTCCTTGCTATTAATCTACTTTAAAAAGCCCTTCCCTGTGGTCAGATACAGCACTGACTAGTTTCAGTCAGATTTGAAAGGCCAAAAACTAATTCAAATCTTCTCCCTGCATATGCAAACCGCAGCTCTGTACTCCTTCTATGATACCTGACTGCACTTCCAGAGATCACACAGTTTCCTTTTCCTCTTGAGCTCCACGAGTTCACTGTTCAGCCAAACTGGTCTTCTGGCCCACTTTCTGGACTTACAACATGCCGCAATTGCCTGCTCCTGTGCTTAGAAAAGACAGTTCTTAAAAACTGACTATATTAATATTGATTTAACTGAACAGTTAAAAAAATGCCAGAAACTGTTTCTAGAATTAATACATGATTCAGTAATAGTAAGACAAACAGAAAACTCTCTGAATATATCAACAAAGTTATGACTGCCAGGGATATACCTTAGAGAGAGCACCAGTTGTTCTAGTTTAAAATACTAGCCTATCACAGGTTTTTCCATGAAAAATATCCCAAGAGCTGCCTATCCTGAGCTACCTGCCATTCACAATGTTGCCTCCATCACAGCACCTTTCAGACTGACTTCTGCACGCCCAGTCTTGAATGATCAGTTTCCCTTTCTTCTGATAACTTAAAGCAATCTGTTTTTGTGGAAGTGTCCCTGTCCATGGCAGGGGTGTTGGAACTAGACAAGCTTTTAGATCCATTCCAATCCAAAACATTTTATGAGATGGTTCTAGAACTATAGCACAGTAGCAGCTCTCCAAGCATGCAGCAAAACATGTTCAAATGTTCATGCACTGTTACTATAAAAACATAAATCCTCAAACACTGGCTTTCACCAAGGCAGTTGCTGAAGTACGATGAAATTTAACATATTTTGGTTTAGAAACAGAAACCTTTCCCAGTAACTTCTACAGCCTGGCTCCATATTCCACACCAATAATCACTCTAGAGGAGTACAATTCCAAAAAATTTGTTTCCCTGCTAGGTGTCCTTATCAGATTACACCACAAAATACTCATGTCAGTGATCCAAACTCCAGAGTTTTTTCACTACAATACAAAGAATATGGAAAAAATCACCCCTCAACATGGCTTGCTTTCTCAATTTCTCACTTGTATCAAGTACAACTAAAGCTTGCAAAAACACTTGCTGTGTTAAAAGAGTTTGTTCACTTGTTTTGATTACTCACCCCACCAAAATGGTGATTTATCTGTTTCACTAAAATATATCAAACTGAATAACCACAAAACATTTTTGAGAAAGGAGATCACCATCTCGAGTCTAAATATACTATACTACTATAAAGAAATATACATTAACAAATTTGTATTTGAATGTTACAAAGTTACAAAATTCATGTATTTCTTTACAGTGTATACTTTTTACGATTACAGTGCTGCCATATTCCTCCTTTATAATGTGTTTAGACTAATGGCAGTTATGGCAAGCAAATAATCTTAACAGCACTGAATGTTTTGTCAGAACAAACATAGAGTGTAAAAATTCTACATTGTTCTCACACAAATGTTTCTGTCACTTTCCCAAGAAATACATAGTAATACTTTCTTTCCAAGAACACTAAATATATGTGTGCATATACAGATCTCTTTTATAACACGCACTGTTGCACTGCTTTACTTTTTAAATGCATGTGCTTTAAATATTTTTCTAAGAGTCCAGCACACTGATTTTTTTTTATGAAAAATGCCCAAAGTTTTCAACTAAAAACATATTACAAATACTTGCCCAGAGCACGATTTTACAACCAAATTATAAAAGGCCTAAATCTCAAGTTTTATAATACCATCAGTAACAGAGTTGTAACTGTAGCGACGAGACAGGCGCCACTATAATGTTAACAGCCAGTATGTAAACACTAACACAGCCTAAGGAAGAAGCAGGGGCAACCCCACAAGTGTCCCTTCACAAATGCCACAGAAATTTTAGGACGTTGTAGTTAAACTTTCTCTAGCTTAATTAGTTACAAAAGGCAGAGGAAAAAAATCCAAAACAGCCAGGCAACAAGACAATTAATTTAATTAAAACTGGAATTGTGTCCCCTCTTAAAGCTTTATAGTTCTTGAAATTCATTAATACATGATTTCTTGAGCAAGAGTCCAATAAAATGAAGTTTGGCATTTAGCTACTAGCAAAACACAACTTAAAATGGTTCTGAAATATCAGCACATTTACAAAACACTTAGAGAACACAATTTTTTCCTAGAAAGTATTCACAGAGGACTTAAATACAGGCTCTCCACCAAGCTATGGTACTTCTTTAGAAGTCAGCAAGGTACAACTGATCTAATCAGATTTCCAGTAACAGGCTGGCTTCAGCCAAGTCTCAAATCACATTTCAACAGCTTGATTCACAACAATTTTAACAAGTATATTCAGTTACTTCCTTGCTTTCTAACAGTTTCAGTACTTCTAGAATGAGGTAGTGCCATGTCTTTCACTCCAAGCCGCATATCTTCTCCTTACTGTATGTTCAATTCTTGAGGATATCATTTAATAGGTGTTGAAAGAAATGACAGGAGACTGTAACTTGGAATTACAAACAGAAGCCAAAAGACATAAGCAAAATATGCTTTTTTAAAAATTATAAATAAAATTTCTTCTGATCACCACTTGGAAACATCTCCTGTAGGAGCCAACAAGGATTGTATGGTTAAACAGCTCCATACAAAAGTTAATAAAATGAATGTAATAATTTCCTAAGGAAACTCAATGAAATTAAAGGAACTGAATCATCTCTATTTTTGAGGAGACATTAACACAGCCTTTAACATCTAATACTACAAAACTGAATTCTGTGACAAAACAATTGCACACTTTTCTTTAATAGAAGATGTAAAACAGGTGAATCTGCAAAGAACATTATATTCTTTTAAGTACAATCATGCAACTGCACCTATTAGAAGCTTGCTTACATATTATTATATATCCATAGTTATTATAACAATATAAACATAAAGAATGACTAAAATATTGACAATTAATACAAATTAGAGCCAGTAAAAACAAAGGCAATACACAAAGCTTGAGAGCACTAGAAAAAGGGAAAAATTCTGACTTCCTCCTAGTGGAGTAAGGGACAAAAGGCATAGAATATGTGTTTGCAATGTGCAGATTCATAATCTCCATGTTTATGTATCCAAATCCAACTCTTATCTAAGAAATAGTTTTTTATCAAAACATTACTTAATCATAATAATGTGACCAGTTCCCTTTCAATAATCTTACAGGACATTTATGGATACACATACAAAAAAAGTTAAGAGGTGTTTTTATTCCTTGGCCCTTTCCACAGATCCTGATAAACTAGTTTTCATAGACAGGACAACTATATTTTATGGTCATCACATAGAATACACATGGACATATTAATGTGCCATTTATATCTTTATAGACCTGCAGGAGCATAATATAGTGCAGAGCATTTCCTGATTCTGTTTGAAGTTTCTATGCAATGGCCCCTCCCCTCCTCATTGCCAGTGTCCTGCAAATCTATAATTTCATATAACACAGATAAAATCTACAATCAAACTAATTCTGTCACACCTTAGAAACCATGTTCCTCCTCAGGATTATAATGTGCCTAGCCAAGCTATCTATCTCTTTTTCCCATTCTTCCATATGAATTACATACAACAAGGCTGGCACACATGAACAGCAACACTTGGAAGAAAATCTGATTTATAAGCCTGCTGTTCCCAAGTTCAGGACTGACAAGGACACTGCACAAGCAAATGCCAGTGAGGTACTTAAAATAGGGTATCCACTTGGGAAGAGATTAAGTGATTAAGTTCAATGTTGCTGCCAGCTGCTAGTAGCAATTTGAAGGGCTAGAGATAGGTTTATGAACTCAAGTCAGGACTTTTTCCCACTTCCCTGATTTTTCACTACAATTTGTTCTAAGCTGTTCAGCAGATAACTGAAAATGCCCCTGTGTCTCCATGTGAAACATCAGTTTCCTAAGGGACTGTGAGTCTATTAAAATTTGATTTTGCCTGTAACAGAAGCTAACAGGCAAACAGATGTGAAATCAGAAAGTCGTATTTCACTGTCAGCAGCAGCATTTTGCACATCATACGTAGTTGCCATCTGAGAACATACCAAACAACTTCGTATTTAAAAAAAAACCCTAACTTTCAAATACCTCTTGATATCCTTTAACAATCACTTTCGTTACAAACAATGACTCCACATTTTCATATATGTGTTATACTGCAATACCAAGATTTCCTTCATTCCTTTAACTGATCCAACATAATGTGAATTTTTAGACAAAATATCTTAGGTCACAAATCATGGATTCTGACAGAAAGAGGAATAACCCTACGGAAATTAAGTATTCTAGCATCATTCACTGCATACATGTTGTATCAATACTTTTGTCACTTCCACATACATCTGTTTCAACTTCCATTTCTTTCAAATTTCAGATGCTAAATAGAATCCTGTTCACGTCACAGCTTCCATACATTGCCAGAAACAAGTCTCGAAAAACCCATTTAATATAAAATTTGTTTGCCTACTCTTTCTGTTACTCTTAAAAAGCATAGCTTTGCAACTTTCTCATAGTTGTTTTGCTGTTATACAAAAACCTTGTACAGGTTTGGCCTCATAAGCAGTTTCAACTCTCCACTCACAAATACTCTGAAAGGTACAAGAAGGTCACAGACTGACAACCAGCCAGATTTCTTCCTCTTTAATGTTACCTAGAAATACTAGCAGTCAGGCACAGAAAAGCCTCACATAGTAACAAGTCTGTAGGAAAAGTTAAGCCCGTGTTACCACTGATAAAAGGGAGAAAATACATTTGCTCTCCCCCAAAATGATACTCTGATGCCAACAGAAGTGCTGGAGTCTAAGTAACTAGATAAAGTTCTAATAAAATGTATCCAATCTCTACAAAGTAATTACTGCAAGATGAAAATCAGTCAGCTAGAGAGGACATGAAAAAGATAATTAACTTATTTGGTAATTTGATTATGATTATTTGGTAACTTAATTACGATTACTTTCTCTATAATTACATTAAACAAAGTGATTTAGAAGTGCTCCCATACTTCCAGAAACTCTTCCATGTCCTAAATATTCAAAAACAATGGCTCTAACGCATTCTTTTACAAGGACAGAACTTTGACATACATAAAACTTGGCATCAGATTTGCTTACTCCACAGCTGAAGTTCAGGAATGGGGCCTGACAGTGAGTCAACAACATAATGATACATATTTGCCATTATTTTTAAATGACTGCTTAAGGAAGTTTCAGACATCCACAGGAATCTAAAGCGCATTCACACCACGTGTACTACCTCCTTCACTATCTTTTTAAAAAGAGTAATCCTTTACTTTACCTTTCTTTTACCTTCTCTTCCTTAAATTAAACTTACTAACCAGCTGCCTCAAGCATCTCACTCCACAGTAAATTACGAAAGTGTTGTAACTGACGCTATTTATACAAGCTACCAACATAAATTGAATTTCCACTAATAAAACCTTACAAGCCAGGATTTCATCTGCCATCTTCCCTGGCACATTACAAATGGCAGCTTTGGGCTATCCTTGGATTACTTAGAGTTTTCTTCCCCCTCTTAATACTTTCATAATGAACTCACCTCTGACAGATGAACTTCTGCACCTTGCCTTAAGTGAAAGGGTTTGCTTTCTGTACCACTACATTTCATCCAATCTGAATTATTTCGACTCACCCACAATTTTCTCCACAATGTCCTGTAATTCCTCCATCTTAACCAATGTCAAGTTGTTAACTCAAGTCATCAGCATTCTCCTTCTTTGTGACTAATTACAAACATTGCTCAAATTATATTTTAAAAAACAAACAAGAACAAAACAAAAGTTTCATTAGGGAGCCCTAAGCAACCAAGCTTTATCAGGCAATTCTGAGCAATGCAATTGCACATTAAACAAAACAAACCACAAACATGAAACTGAATGTTTGTAAAGTGTTTTTTCACTGTAGCTTTCTAGATTTAAACTTAAGGTTGCAAAAAAACACTATTTCAGATGAATTGTAATATCCAGCACTCTGAAATAAGCCCACTGAACTGTCAAATGTCAATTATCAAACGACCAAAACAAGAAACATTATTATATTAAGCTGAAAATCCATAAACACAAGTCCTACCTGCTTTTCCTTTCAATGAGAATAGCCATGTAAGAAGCAGGTAAAGCTGCACCAAAGCCAGGAGACCAAAAGTAGAATTTTCCAAGTATCTTCCTGAAAAAGTAATTTAGACACATATTACATGCAAATGGAACATTCATGCACCACACTGTATTTTATCTGTATTACAAAATTACAAATTATTTATTAACTTTGTCTTCTTACAATTATCTGTGCTTACTAATAAACACTAATCGTTGTATTTTTACAATTTGAGAATTCTCAGAGGACTTGCCAAAGTGCTTCATAAATACCTGAAACACTTCATTAATGTATTCATTTCATTTAAGCGGCTACTTTTCTTCCAGGAAATCAGTGTCTTCCAACACATATTATTGAAAAGTTGCAGATACTAATTACAAAAAAATCTTCTAAAAGACCCTATAGACACTCATCTCTTTGCTACTTGTCCAAATAAAAGTAGGATGTTCAGGAAGATCTGCCTTGTGGAACAAGTGATGCAGTCAGGTGAGACAGAAATCAAATCAAATAATTATAATACATGCCACACTCCAAACAGACAATCCACTGATGCTAAAAACAGGAAAATGCACATTTACAGTAAGCCAAGGAATCGGTCTCTACATTACAAGTGGATGCAACAGTGAATTCCCAGTCCTATTAAGCTGGGTAAGCTCTCATTTTTGGCAGCTAGATCTGGATTTCTTTTAGAGTCCACACAATTTCAACTACCAAAATTCCTTCAACAATAAGAATTGAAAAAAAATAATTTGTTACACAAGTGGCAATATCTAAGAAAATCTTTCTATAAATTTGTGATTATTAAAGGAAGAAAGCCAAACTGCATGCCAGACACAATGTCACCCACCATCTTTGGTCTGCTGAGGAGACCTGCACCTTCAAACTTATTCAGGCCAATCATAGGCAAACGAGTCAGAGTTGTGACATTTGGTAGCATGATAAGAAACATACTTCAATTATACTAATGCTGCTCAGCTGACAAGCACAATCAGTAAGAAAACAAAGCACTACAATGGAGTCTGCCCTTCTAAAAACACAGCAAACAAAACAAACAAACAAAATGGCAAACACATGGTAGAAGAGGATACTTTCTTGGACAAAATTTCACATTGACAAGACAGAATAGAGAACCAAAATAATTAATCAACACCATCTGATTAGCTCACTTTCAGTCTTGCCGTCAAAGGCATGAGCAGCCTCATCTCATACTTCTGCAAAAATAACATTACCAGCGAGCAATGCCAGCTTATGTTCCTAAGTGAAAAGAGAGCCAGTGTATCAGCAGCAAGTGATGTAATGGCAATTACACACACTGCTCATTCCCACGGCTGCAAAAGGATAATTTCTCAGGATGACAATGCCAAATGCTGCAGGAGCTAAAGTTCATTATTAGGACTCTCTCAGAAAGTAATTACTGTATGAAGTTTCAGGGAAGTCATTTTAAGCATCTTAATAAGTATGAACACATCTTACCAGACACACCTGTTAAATAACAGAACAAATGCCTTTTCTGTGGGAAAGAAACAGTAATTTGTTCTTTTGGCATGGTTTAGAATCCTTTTACAAATGCCTGCATGTTTGGTTTGAGAAGATTTCGGAAACAACAGTAACACATTTTACATAATAAAGTCCAGTGGAAATAAAAATGTACAGTCACTAACTGAAACATTTAAACTTCTCCTAAAGTAAATGAAAATTAGGTTTTGTTATTACTTGCATGGTTATTTTCACATGTTCTATGGATAGAAATTGGAGTAAGAATGAGGAGTTCTCTATGAGATCATGCACCTAATTCCTCAATCTACAAGTTGTATATGGACAAACTTAATTACTCTAGTTGATAGACTAACAGAACCATGTCTTTGTGAGGTTTTACATGTAATTGAACCATAAACCTAAAAATCACACCTTTCATTTAACAGATGCAATGCCTGTCAACACAGGAACCCAGCACTTCCATCTAAAGCCCAGACAGATGTAGTCTGCTGGATCTCACCAGTGGAAGAGATTACAGCCCCAGCTGGACTGTCACACATCCTTCACAGAGATCATCACCCTCACTGCTCTGCCAACAGAGCAGCCTGTACACAGACCCTAATTCACCACACAAAAAAAATAGGAGCTAAAAGAAAGTCAGTCAAGTTAGCTTGGCAATCTCTTCCAAAACAAGAACATCTACCCACTGCCTAAGTCATGGCTGACATTGGATTTAGATATTTTTGACGTTTTACCCACCTGTGAAATTGTAAGAGTATTAAACAATGCCTGGAATAATTTTAATTCCACATTCTTGCCTAAAGTTTACATCCTTGAAAATTTTCATCCATTTCAATTTTGTAGTTTTTCCTAGCTGAAAGGAAGAAACTACCATGAATATGAGTTAACAGCTATAAACCCTTACTCCATTGCTTTGGTCTAGAACTCCAGGAGGGCAAGAGCAATCAACCGCATGAAGCTTGGTGGACAATGCTGCTTCTGAGTTACTGCTGCTGCTAGAATATACCTTTCAAGCAAAAACAGATATAAAAACTGTAGCATATGTCCTATAGTACAAATCTATCACATCCAATCTCTCATCACTATCTAGAACCAGATGGAGAGCATCTAGATCTTCACAGCCTCAAACAATCTCTTTCCATGGTTGCATATCAACTTCAGAAATACTCAGGCCAGTTATGCAGAAATAGAAGTACTGGTATTTCTTTGATGGTTTAAAATGTTTCTGGCCTAGATAATCACATACCATTACTCTTGCCCTCAGAGGCTACCAAAGGAATACCCTGTATCACACAGCAATAAGTTCAAAGAATAATACAACTTCAATCAAAATATTAGGAAAACAAACATTAAAAAGACACAAATTGGTTAAAAATAAAGGATTGAAATATCACATTTCCATCCTCCATCAATCTCCCAAGAGCAGGTGAGAGAAGCAAGCTTATATGACTCAAGCTGCAAGACAAGTATATTAAATACAAGATATTAAGTACATTTCAAGTGAATGACTTCTCAACATTATGATCTTAGGAGAAACTCTTAAAAAGGCATACAGAGCTCAGTTTGTAAAGGTGTCATGTACTCATTCAGCTTCCTGGTGCAGTCTCATTTTTTTCTCCAAACACCACTCAGTCAGCTCCTTGACCATATTCAAGTGCTGAAGTCACTTGTTCAAAGAACCTACCCATAACAATCCTCAAACACCTTCCTGATAAATAGCAGCTAGTTTAAAGCCTGTCCCTGAGTAAGGACAGAGCTGCTTTTTTACTTTGCACTTTATCAAATTCCATAAGTGATTTTAATCAACAGATCTTTCTGAAATAGATGAGACTCAGTTTTAGATTTCTGTACCCTAAATAATCTCACACAATCTCTCATACTAGTAATCAGCCCCTCTTCCAGATTCCTTAGGTATTCCAAAACAAAGGACATAACAGGAACTTCACTGCAACTTATTCTACTGTGGAAACCTATTATTTATGCCTTATTTTGTTTCACATATATTAACTACCTGCTAATCATTTACTAATTCCTGGAAGACAGAGGACCTTTCTTCTTGACGAGTCCTAAGCAAGCATTCTTGTCACAGGCACCTGGGAATACATGGAAAATGCACCACACAGATCATCACCAGGTAGGTACTCATTCTTCAAGGGATACAAGTTTGGACAGTATTTCTTCTCTGACATGGATAACAATCCATGTCAGAAAAAACATTTCTTCTTGCTATGGATAACAATCATGTTATCCATTGTTTTCTAAAATGTCAGTTAACAGCTCTTACATATCCTAATCACTTAATTGCTGAGGCTCTGAATTTCATTTTGGACAGAAAAGCTGCAAAATTCTCACTATATCTGGACATTCATGTACTTCAACAGGCACCATTACCATGGCTGCCTTAAATACTTGTTTTACCTCTATTAGTGATTTCAGTTCACCAGTTTCAATCAGCACTCCAGCCAACAACTTTTTAGTTGGAAGTCCTGCAATTGCAGGTGGTGGGCAGTGTGCAGAGACTCTGCCAGCAAGGATTCTCCTGCAGCTGTTTGCTCCTCAGGGGCAAGAGAAAAAGCATGTACACCTCCCAAGATGCTGGTTGGTTACCGTGCAGCTGTATAAATGGCAGGGTAAGCACTTACACATGTTTCTTGTCCCGTTTTTGGAATGTGACAATCATTGGAATTGTCCTTTACATGGTTCTGACCTAGGTCAACCCAAACAATGCTTCGAGGAGACTTGGAGGGCACGTGAGCTAGGCAGCATTTCCATTATAGAGTCTGCATCTGGCCATGCTGTTCTGGAGGTCAGAACAGTTTGAACTGCTATGCCTACATAGGTGAAAGTGATGCCATGCCAGAGCAAGACACTAATCTCTTACCTACTTCACTGACCAGCACAGGCATGGTCATGGATCTGTTAGATGGCTAATATCCTCTGTAAGAGGAACCGCTGAAAACCATACAACTTAAAACCATAGCAGCTTAATTTAGAGAATAACATTTAACTATAGCATTGGAATAAAGCACTGCAGATTTACAGGCAAATACATGGCAGAATAAGGAACAGCGCTCTCTAGTTCAGAGGAATAAAGATTAATCAATATTACTTTAACCTAGATTGCTACAAAACATCATATTCTTTAGAGCTCATTACTTATAGATGCACTTTGAACTTTGAGAATTATTTACTTGAAAACCATTCCACGGCTCCTCAGCCAACTCCTCTTCTTCTCTGCCTTCTCCTCCACCTTTGAAGGAAAGATGAGAGGCCTCTAAACAGATTTAGAAGTAGGGCATAAGGGGTTTATCTTTTAGAGGAGCTGGTGAGTATGCTGTGAGTTAACTTTCAAACATTCACAGCTCCTGTAGGCTTTACATGTCTATGTGTAACATCTCTTACAATAAATTCATAATCATATTAATAAAAAGCAACTTTTAATTATTAACTATCCTGATAGTTACTTGAAATATATGCTGGAAACAGAATGCAGAGATGCCTTTTATGCTTATTTTTCAGAGAAAGTCTGTATCTTACAGAATCCCAGAAGCTGTGCTGGGATTTCCTTCACTTACGATCATAAGTACAAACTTGGATAACTGGATAAAGTTCAGTATAATTAAAAGTTACCACAGCCTCTGCATGAGGAAAATAGAAACCAATATCAAATTACATCAATTATTTCTACGAAAGACAGATTAGGCGATTTTAACTCCCCTCTAGAAATTATCTGAATTTCCTGTAACAATGTATTTTGAATCTGTAAAACAGAGAAAAAGAAGCAAAGTGGATACCTTTACTTGTTTACTCATTTAGAAGATTACAAAAATGAGAATAAAGTAATTTTTAAAAAACAAAGTTTCATATTCAAATGGTAAATTCAGAAATCAAGATGATTGCTGTAGCTTTTCTTATTTCAAAGCACTACAAACAAGTCAGTTAGAAAAAGAGAAAAATTATTATACAAATTGAAAAGTTGCACAAAAATAGCTTTATTACATTTCATTTTTAGGATAGTATACCAACCTTAGAATGCAAAAGCAAGCAATATACAAGGTCCCATTTGCTGTCAGAAAGGAAGTTGACTGCAAGATCTCAGGTAGCAGTTTGTACAAATAATAGTCAAGTTTTCGTTTCCTGAGAATAGCTGCAACCTGAGAGAGAAGACAAGAAAAAAAAAATGGAGGACAGACTTTAATTCAGTTAGGCACTTTTTCCACATGGTAAAGAAACAGAAAAACAGAAAATGAGGCATACCCACTTAAGTAGTAAAACAAACCCTATTAAACTTTATGGACAATACCACAAAGATTCGCTTTGAACTTGTTCCAGCCGTTACAAAATTTATACCAGGAAATACATCAAGCAATATGAAATGGGAAGTATAGGAGGAATTTTATTACCTTCTTAACATTGGCCATAATTGTCAGAAACATTGTCTGCCAGATATCAAAACTTATAAGATGTTGATATATCTACAGAGTTCTATCTTTGAGACAATTGGACAATCACATAATTATGGCCAGAATTTCACTTAAGTAATCCAAATACACACTTTACACTGTGCCTGTGAAGTGGTGATGTATTTTTAAACGTTTTCTACTTCAATAAAATAACTGCAAGTCCTCAAGAAATATGACATTTCAGCTTCTCCCACATGATCAGCTGGGAGAACAGTACATTCCTGACATATTTCACAGAATTGGTATATTACCTAAAAAACTGCTTATAGCAGAAAACAGGCTCAATCTAAAGAATAAATATTCTTTTTGTTCAGTTTAATGTATGTCCCAGGTATTAATAAGAATAGCTTATTTAGTGACTCAAACACTAAAGGTCTTCAAACTTTTTTTTTGTCCACAGAAATTCTGCACTTAGCTAACAGGAAGATGTAACAAACCAGGCTTGTCTCAGAGGTACCCAGGGCTAAGACAAGAGGCAGTATGGGAAACTCTGGTTAGACCTAAAGAAAAAAAGTTTTCATTTGAGGGTGGCTGAATATTGGAGGAGATTACTGACAATTATTGTGGATTGTCCACCTCTGAAGACCCTTGAAACTTAACTAGAAAAGTCCTCAAGCAACCTCAGGGCCTCCCAAGGTCCCTTCAGCCTATGTGCTCTTATGACTCCATGAAAGTATACTTTGAGTGCATCATGAGACAATTTTGCATTCTACTAGGATTATTATTTGCAAGATTGATCTCTAATGCAATACAACAATTATCTTTAGCTGCACTAATCTCCCCGGGAATCTCAAAAGTGGATGGAGTTTTTGGTCAATGCTTAGAGAAACAGAGCAAGCTTCATATTGCTAGTGCTAATGAGAAGAAAGAAAGACATCCTGTCAAACCCATGCTGCCAGCGCATCTCAAAGGCTTGGCTGTGAGACAGAGATATTCTCCCCAAACACTGTCCACTGAATAGCAAGTAGATGTTTTAGAATCAGAGATTGGCTGAAGATTCCACTAAAACTAACCATGGGAAAGTTCTGCCAAAATCTTACTTCCAAAATGAAGCTTGAACTAAGGATTAAGAGGAAAGGCATGAACAGACCTCTGAAAACAGATTTACACATTACTTAATCAAGTATCAAGACTGCTTTGAGCATAATGGATTAGGCAATAATGCAATCCAGATAATTTTTCTACTGAAGGAAAGTCTTAACGTAGTCTAAATGCCAGATAACTAGATGCTACCCACTCAGCTATTTCTAGCATATTGTAGGAAGGACATGAACATTGGAACAAAATAACAATTTTTTTGTTTTAAGAACACAGTCCTTACACCAAAGCATGAAGCCTTACTCCCTCAGACCAAAGCGTAAGAAGTGCAACACAGAAAGATCGGTATCTTATAAATTAAAGTAAAAAAAAAGCTTATAAAAGCTTAAATTTTCTACCTGCTTTATAGACATCAACGAAGCTAAATACTGTGTAGGGCTGAAAGCAGGCAGGAGGAGACTATAGAGTTCTTCTACTCTTCTACTACCAGTGATGTGATTACATGGAAAAAATACCAGATATTTCAGGATACCATTTTGGTGTCCCTATCAGTGCCACACATTTCAGGAAAGTACTATTAAAGTGCAGAAAGGTTATGAAATCTGATGTCAGAATGCAGCGGTTCACGGCTCCCACTGGGATACACTTCACTCAAGTCAGCTGGGAGGACATTGCGATGAAAACCAAATTCTTACAATAAATGCACTGGTCAAGGCTTAGCAGTGGATGCCAACAGCAGAAAGAATGGAAGGAAAGGGCATTAGGACATCCAGTGGGTACTTCCTTGGCAAAATAATAATCTCCATAACAATGATAACAGATGCCTTGAAAAAAAAAAACTGGTCAGTATTAATAAAGAAACAGATAGGAAAAATATTTTCTAGCATTAACTGTAGAATTCACACATATGTATTTTGACTCTCCAACATAAAAAATGTAATTATAAAAATTCAGTCCACCAATTTCATGATACCTCAGTTTGTGGAATATCATTACACAAGTCTTTTTTCTTTTTTAATTTAGTCTTTATATGCAAATGCTAAGCCCCATAGATCTAAAAAAAAAAAATCAGGATTTATTTATTGTGTCCTAACCACGGAAAAAATATACACAACTCCAACACCATCCCTAAACCACAGCTACATAGTCTACTGCAAGATTAGAGCTAGGCTATTGGTGTTCCAGCAGAAAAGGAACAAGAGACTCAAAGCCAAGCATGATTTGAGGCACCAGCCAAGCCTGATTATTTTCACAATGCGTCATGTAACGCCTACAAGTATTCATCATCCAACCACAGTAACCTCAGCTTCACCTCCAGCATCCTTAATCCTCACCTATATCCCTGAACTACGCATTCCACAAGAGGCATTGCACACAAAGGATAGTTTGACTTAATTAATGTACTAATTGGCTGACCAACATACAGTTGGACAGGTTACACAGCAGGCTAAAAACACCACAGGCTTTCTGCCAATTCCGCTGTCCTGTGTACAACATTTTTGTCTCTCCCTCCTCCATCCTCCCTCCTTAATCATGTCCTAAATTTGTGCAAAGTGTATGACTTCAAGGACTACCCCTCCATCAAAATTTGGTGGAATTAGACAACACCTGCTACACTGACTGATGGAAAATGGAAACAAGCACTACTGTCTCTCATTCCTTCACTAGATCCAGCTGAAATCAACCGCCATCATAACAAACTTTTATTAAAGAAAAAAAGAAAGAATTTTAAAAACCCTATAGAAATATGTAGACACAAATCCTTAGGAAAGCAGAGGTCAATAGCATTTATAAGCACAACTATCTGACATGTTGAGGCACCTTTAAAATGCAAATTTGGAGATTACCAATACAACCATGCACATGGTTTATATAATCCATATGCTGCAAGTCATTAAAACCCCAAGGAAAAATTTATGAAATAAGTCACATGATAAAAGCAAAGTAATCTCCAGTATTTAAAACAGTTATGAAAATACCTTAGATTACTCAAATGGTGGGCAGAGCTACAAATACATGTCAGATTTCTTTCAAAATCATATTCAACTATTTATATGTTCTTTTAGAAGCATTTGCAACTTTTTACAAATTTTACAACAACATTACTCATTTGTTTTATAAAAATTGTTTTTAAGTGCTTTGGAGTAACTGAATCTCAAAATACCCTCAGGTAACACTTGGGTTTTGAAAGACACTTATTCAAATAAGCAACTTCTTTCTCATGTGTCCTCTGAAACACTCAGATTTGTTTTTTCTTAGTTAGCTCATCCCTTCCTGATTTCACAGATTACAAAACCTGGCTCCCACATTGTTTAATTTCATAACCCAGTTCCTGCAATACTCTGAAGAAGAACAATGTGCCTCCTGCTCTCTGAGTTGCCCTGTCTCATGCGAGATGCTACATGAGGATCACCATCAGTGGGCTGAGTTGTTTTGATTTGGATTTTTTTAAATTTTCCATATCACCCAACCAACTAAAAACAGTACACACATATTGTTTAAAGACATCTACATTACCTTCAAGCCTGGAATCACTCCCATTCCATGACAACTTATCTTTACTATTTGTTTTCCTTCTACTGAAATGAGTTGGAGACTGTATTTCATTCTCCTTGAAATGTCTAACTCAGCATAATTTTCAAGGATTTTCCTCCTACCCTGAAATTCTTGCACTCTACTGTAAAGTTATACCAACTTAAGAGAACAGATTTATTCCTTGATAAACAGTCGCTGCTAGTTCTCAGTATTTGCAGTGTCTTTACCAAGATCTTTGCTCAGTCAGCCAAGGCTGAGGCTTTCCCTGATTTCCAACATTACCATGATACAGGTTCCTGGTTACCCCTTGCATCTTTGAGCATAATTTTTTCAGTTCACCTTAATTCATTATATGATTTTTTTTAAATTCTCAGCATATCTCAGCAAAAGGTTTCTTTCATTTATTTTCAATTTATGAAAGCATTTTCACAGCATGGCCCGAAAGCCACATGAACAGAGTGAAATGATCACAGCCTGGAATGAAGAAGTCACAGATTCTTACTTTAGTAACATCTAGGCTAATTTTAGTCATATTTAACCCAGCTTCCAGAAGAATCTAAAGGCAAGAAGACAGTGACCTACATGTCATTCATAACATGGAGAGAGACAGGACACTGCACAGTACTAAGATGAACAGATACCCAAAAGAAGACAATCACATACCACCATCACAGCAACTCTAGGTACTGGATTGGACAGAAGAAAGAAGACAGCCTAACCCAGAGATCCAAGCTGGCATCCAGAAGCATGTTCCACAGTAACACTATCATCCTCCCTAGTCTCCCCATCCTAATTTTAAATACACAATGGTTCACAGCACAAAATTCCAGAGTATTTTAGAATACAGTCTGGGCAGTACAGCCCTCTTGCACACCTCACAAAGATGATATTGACAACTCTATCTATGCTGGCAGGTAAGAGAGGATTCCCTTTGGTGTTAGCTGGCTCCCCACCTTTGCTCAGGACCAGTTCAAACAGCTCTCCCAAGGGAAGCTGCGTGTAAAGCACCGTGAAGCATCAGCAGCACAGCCAATGTGCAGCATCCATCCTTGGGAACAACCTCTGGCCCAATCCCACAGCAATGTGCATACATCCAGGAAAGTGATGTGAGACTCACACTTCAGCTTGATCTTTGGCTGGTGATTCTGTCCCACCTATAACCATTTTCAGAATAATTCATTCGCACAGTAAGAGTTGTTCTTGCTGTTATTGCCTCCAGATTTACCTGTGGAGTGACCTGCCAGCTGCCACACGCTGCTTGCACTGCAGCTCCCTGGCCCATGCTGTACTTGTACCAATGTCCCTCCCACTGACATTGCAGAGGAAGGAAAAGCACTTTATATTTATACAACAGCTGATAGCATTTGTGTCTCTGACAATATGATATCCAATGCTATCCTATTCCTAGAGAGGTTACAGAGTAAAGAATGGAGATGAAGATACAGAATATAGTTATTGATGGGTCAAACAGGGCTCAGGAAAACAGCAGCACTGGAATCCTAAGTAGAAAAAAAAATCCCTTCTGACACAGAAAGAGAAAGAAGCAACTGGCATCTAAAAATCTGAAGATTATTCTAGGCACAGGAAGAAGCAGATATGGCACAAGTATGAAGAAATATTAGAAGTGAAACCAAAATGAGAATCAAAAGTAAGAAAATAAGCATGCAAAGAAATTAAGAAAGAAAAAAAAATCAATAAAATAGGGCAAGTGCAGAGGATCATTAAAATCTGTACTGGAGCAGCAGACTCTGGTTACATCTGTTCTGAAGAGATGGCTGAAGCAGCCCTCAGTGCAGAGGACATGTGAAACAGACCCGCTGGCACCCACACTGCCCTAGGCCTGCTGCTCCTCTCCTCTATGCCAGCAGATCTGTGTGGGAGAGGTGTCTGGAGTCAGAGCCAGGAGTAAGCCAAGAGTCAGCTCGGGCCAGTGCTCAAGCTGTGCTCTGGCTGTGCCCTTTAGCAGCAAGAAGGAAGGGCAGCAGATACAGAGGAGGAAGGGGGTGGTGCTGGGAAGGAAAGGCAGGAGAAGTACGTGGGGAGAGGGAGACCTGTGCTTGAAAGGGAAAAGGGCAGGACAGAAGTCAGGTTGGAAAGTGAGGGAGGGAGCCTGTCTTAAATTAGGTGGAGAACAGACAATCAGACTAAGAGAAAGGAAAGGTAAATGGCATGACTGACTCTTGCCATCCTGTAGGCAAAAGGTTAGAAGAATGAGTTCTAGAATTGCTACTACAAAGTAGCAAACAAACAATTTTTACCTTATTCAGATTAGGTGAAAATGTTACCTGATCAGGTTATCTCTGATACCCTACAAAGACTTCATACAAATGACTGAGCACATTTATCTACTGTGCACTACCAGCAAACAAATGTCTAAAATGTACAGGAAATACAGGTCTTTGCTCTAAAGCATGTGATGAATAGCACTTTACACTTGTGAAATCAACAGAATCTTGGGAAATGGAAGCTGAGACAACTCAAAGCCAGTATTCCAGCCTTTTCCCAGCTTCACGCAATTTCCCTGTTAAATGATTTTCTTCTCCTCACTTCTATGAATTTCTAGAAATCTGACTTCTCCAGCTTTGAAAATACAAGATGACACTTTCCGATTTCGTTTAGCTTTGACTAATGTAAAAACAAAGTACAGATGGAAGAAAATACAGCAAATTCTGAGGAAGGACTTTTTCATTGAAGCTTCAAGATATCAAGGTAAATAGTTTTCAAAAAGTATAATTACAACATTTATGAAAGACTGTTTAGGGATTCTTCTGCAGGGATAGATGCTAAGCAACTTTTTTTTTTTTAGTGAGTCTCATAAGTCTTGCATATGGAGACATTCAGTTTGTGCAAACACAGGCAGCTTTAATTAAAAAACAGGCATT
>NW_005054302.1:12990582-12993819 GCF_000277835.1 Geospiza fortis
TCAATTTAGATGTGAAGCCCATTTTCACTAAAGCAATCCATTCGTACCGGAGCAAAAATAAAGACAGTGCAAGTATGGTGTCTCAAGGCTATATTTTTTCCTAACTAAAAAAATACTCATGCACAATTACTAAAAAGAGAAGGAAAAAAACAAACAACAACTAAACAAAGAGTACAGCACTACTTAAAAGCAAAGACTCTATATAGTCACTTACTGACAGCCAATATTTCACTTACTAACACCACTTAATTCAGCTCCATCAGTCTCCCACAGACCAAAGAGAAACAAAGCCTTTGAGACATGTGGGGTGAAGCTGTTATGAGTTTGGACTTTGGATTGCAATTGTCCCTAACCATGTTCTCTCAGGGAACAATCTCTGGTTATTTATTCTCATCTATTCATTCCCATTCATTTCTACACAAGCTTTTGTGAAAGGATACTCTTTCATCTCCTTTCCTTAGTTATTAGCTTGTAGCAACAGGAGGAACAATCAGAAGCCATTTTACAGGCTTGACATAGAAATAGGAAGTGCATTTTGTGTTGCTGAGCTCTACAAGGGACCAGGACCAAGTACTACCAGAAACATTCTGAACATACACTGATATAACTATGAAGACAAAATAACTTAAGTCCATCCTCTTATATGAACCTGAACATTTCTGCTGTACAGCTGTGGTATTTCATTTATAGTTAAAAGGTTTTCAAGCACAGCTGTAACTCCAGCAAAGAATTACTTCTGTGATGACTCTCTTAATTCAAGACTGTTCTTTCTCTGCCAGGCTACTTGCAAAGCTTCTGCTTCCTCCTCTGCAGCCCACATTGCACCCTTTTCCTCTTTACCTTACACCTGGTTCTGGTGCTCATCAAATCCTGCTCAATAATCCAATTCAATTCATTACTGCATCTGAAAATGACCCTAGCTAAAAGCAGGGTAAGTAACCTCTTGTGGGTTAGCTCATGGAGAGATGAGGTCCAGAATCACACAAAGTACAGTGATGTGTCTGGGAGCAGAGACTGGCAAGTGCTTCCTCTCTCTTTAGACAGGGTCTGAGAGCAGCTCAGCTTTAGATTACTCTGGCAGGTCAAGTTAAACACTATCAACAAAAACCTAAGAGAAACTAAACTGAACTGCAAAGAAGACAAAGTGCAAAAAGTGAGGCAGAGGTTTGACAATACTGCAGGACATTGGTTGAGAAGGTTCCCACTTCACTTTGGGTTTGTGACAAGATGTAACTGTTTATGGGGTCACAATGCAAAACAGGTCAGGAAAACATTTTGCATTTTTAGGTTTGTTTTTCTTTTCAAAGAAATAAAAAGCGGGAACTTTCCCCCTAACCCATAACTGCACAAGTGAGTGAACCATAACAGAGCTATGAGCAGGAAATCTCTTGACCAGGTTTGGCTGTTGGGGATTTTCGATTTAATTACAGAACTGTTTAAGCCTCTTTATACTTAGCCAGATCCAACAGATCAGCACTACACCTCTCATGGCTCACTTCAGAACCATGCTCTGCTGGTACAAGTATTTATGCTCCTACAGAGCAAACTAGATAGGAAACAGATCCAAAGAAAATAGTACTGGTTAAAGCAAGAGGAGAAGAGAGAATGTTCTCTGTATTAGTTTCATGATACAGCTCACTGTATGCTCCCACCAACAGCTGCCACTCCTGTCTCTGGCAGTTCAGAGTGAAAATGTTCACTGGCAGACACGACAACTCCTTAGGGTCACACTGCTACCAGTTACTGTTTTATCGTATAAATGGATGTCATCGCAATTTTCACTCAAGAAACCCTTCAATGGGAGCTTAACCAAAATATGTCAGGATGCTGCCGACCCAGTCTTTATTACCGCCATCCCTTGTCTTTATTACATAGCTCAATAATTTTGTTGCACTACCACTGGCTGGTGCAGACTCAGTGACTTGTGCTTCTTTCTGTCCATCCATCTTGGGGGCAGCTCAGCGGCCAGCTCACTCCTCATTCCCTGGGTACCACTGCGGGAGAAGCAGGGAGGTGGGGACAGACGCGCTCACCTGCAGCGATTCCAGCTTAGATTGGCTTCCAGGGTATGTTTACACAGGTGATGCAAACACATCCCAGCTCTTCTATCTACACCCTAATTTGCTGGAAATGTGCCAGCTGAGGTGATATAACCAAGTCTAATTGCACACTCTCACTAAGATACTTCACCTGTAGGATACTCTCTGAATACTCAGACTCCTTTAGCCCTCATAAATTTTTTTAGTCTTGCTTCATTATGCAATGGAATCTCCTTGATCTTAAAGCACTGATTACGAAGGTGTCACCAAGACACATGCATTACACTTGCTGCTGCCAAAAATACAATGCTAGCCTCCTAGGCAAACACTAAGGCTTTCCATTCAGGTATCACAGGTATTGGAAGATGACAAGAATACGATGTTCAGGCATGTGCCCATGCCCCTGTATCCACCAGCAGCAATCCTCTCACAGCATGTTATGCCCCCAGATGCCACCACCCCCTATGTCTTTTCTCTGCCCTACTTGGCCCAGATTCAACATATTCTCCCTGTCATGCCTTTCCCCCCACCACACAACCCTCCTCCTCACACCAAACGGCCCCACCACCATCCCCCTCCTCCTCAGCACCAGACTCCACACCAAACCATACTATTTGCCATTCTTTCCCTTCACTCCAGGGTCAGGCTGGACTCATCTCCTTGACTCATCTCCTATCCTTTGCCTCCGACCGTAACCCTCTCCCCCCACCCCAGACGACCTTCCCTTCCTCAGTATGCCTTATGTCCTTCCCCCCGACCCCAAGCCAGACTCCCCTTGCCATGGCACCACTTGTACCCTTCCCCCTCCGCTCAGGCCAGGCTCCCACCACGCCCTTTATAGCCCCCTTCCACTCCAGGCCAGGCTCCCCACTGCGCTCTAGTATCCACCCAAAACCAAGGCCAGGCTTCCCCCTCTCCGATACCCCTCCTGCCCTTGTCGTCTAAGGCCAGGCTCCTCCTTAGGCCGGGCTGCCGCACATATACACGCACACACCCACCAGGTAGAGGGTGCCGTAGATGCGGAGGGACTCTGCCAGGGCGCTCTGGGTGACGTGCAGCACGGCCCAGGAGCACTTGGGGTGCCAGGTGTGCCCGATCTCGTAGCAGCTGTGGGGGAAGGACTTGCTCAGCGCCGCCATCTTTGCAGCGCGCGCGCGGAGGGAAGGGGACGGGAGGGGGGCGCGGGGCGCGCGCGGCC
>NW_005054302.1:12994525-12995692 GCF_000277835.1 Geospiza fortis
CGCTCGCACGACTCGGCTGATTCTCGTCGTGGTGCTGAGGGGGGGTTTCAGTGCCGGGCGAGGAGTCTGAGCGGCTCAGAATTAAAGGTCATGTCGCATTTGTTCGCCGCCTGTGGCGGCAGCGACATTTTCCTTCAGCTCGCTCCACCCGTACAGCCCTGTTCCCACTGGTTTTCATGTCATCCCGCTTCTCCTGAGCCCCTGGATAATGTCAAACACTGTTTCCTGTCTTAATTGGTGTGGCCTCCTCACACGCTTAGGAGTCCGTCTCCTGTGGGTAGAGTGTTTGCAGGCTGGCTGGAGAGTTTTGTAAACTTGCTGGGAAGTAGATTGGCCTGTGCGTGAGTCCACGTGCAGAACTGTGGATTGAATGCAAAGTCTTCCTAAAAAGAAGCACTTTAATTATGAGCACAGTGATAGCAGAAGAGGGAAAAATGCACACATGCTCACACATACAGAGCGTCCAGCGTGTCCCCTGTGTCCCATCACTCCCGCAGTGGACGAGCGTAGGGAGTGGCTCCCAGTGCCGCAGCAGTGAGCGGGATGGCCAGCCAGGGAGATAATTAACTGAGGTTTAAAGGGACCACTGGAGCTCATCTCGTCCAAGCCCCCTCCTTAAGCAGCATCCCCTGAAGCACGTCACTCAGGATTGTTTACAGGCAGCTTTTGGCTATCTCGAAAGTGAGGGAGACTCCACAACCTCTCTGAGCAGCCTTTTCCAGTGCTTGGTCACCTACGCAGTAAAGTTCTTCCTCATGTTCAGGTGGAACTTCCTGCACATCAGTTTCTGCCCATTGCCTCATGCCCTCTTGCTTGGCACCACCAAGAAGAGCCTGGCTCCATCCTCTTGACACCCTTCCTTCAGACTGACAGACATTGGTGAGGTCTCCTCTCAGTTTTCTCCAGGTGAAAGAGCCCCAGGTCCCTCAGCCTTTCCTCATAGAAAAGATGTCTCAGTCCCTAATCACCTTTGGACATGGTGAAGTTTTTACAAAACCATGGTGGCAATGACTGATGACACAGTTACAGCTCAATTGCAAAACTAGCCTCTGGATCTAGCTTGAAATTTTGCTAATTTAGGGACCAAAGGGGCAGTGTGTATCAGGACCTGAGGATTTTATTTGTGTCTCTGTTAAATAACAGTTCACAAACCCTCTGTCCTGCTGA
>NW_005054302.1:12995729-13012684 GCF_000277835.1 Geospiza fortis
CTGAAGCAAGTACACTCTGTATGTCCTGTGCTGAGGTTGGGTCAAGAAGAGATTGTTTCTACACCTAGGTGGGACATACATCCTGAAGTCCATAGGTAGATCAGCAAAGTAACCTGCAGCAAAATGCACTTAGATCCAGAGCAGGAACATTCTGTCCTCTTACAGCCTGGCTCCAAACAGAGTTGAAGAGTTCACCTCGCTGATCAGACTTGAGACCATCCTGTACCACTCACAAAAAGATAGAACCAATTTGTCACTGATTTTGCAAACTCTTTTACTGCTCTTCCAAAGGAGCTTGCTGTGGGTGCAAGAACATACTTGCATTTAAATTTTAGCAGCCCAGAGATGGGTAGGTTGGATGGTTCACAGAACTTGGGGCCCCTGAGGGACTGTTTGCAGACTCTCAACAAATCTGCCATAGGAGATCTTTGGCCTAAATAGCTCAATTATGTTATTTCAGCCAACATATCTGACCAACCAACCCTTTTCAGGTAAAACTCTGTCTATGACAGTTTGTATTTAAAATCTAGTAGAAGGCCCTAGAGATTACTTTTTTTAAAATTCAGCTTTAGTGTTGGGGTACAGCTCCCTGCAGCTGTGGCTGTGTTGCAGCCTCGGGGAGGGAATATTGCTGTGTGCTGAGCCTCGCAGGGAAGCAGCCTTGGCAATATAACCTGCTGCAGTGCTGCCTGGACTTTGGCTTGGACCTAGTGCCTTGCTTGCAGTTTTTGTAGTACTCTGTAAAACATTGCTTGTGGCCAGAAAAGGCTATTATTGCCTAAGTTATGGATTCTGGCTCTCTTTGCTTGCATGTTTTGGCTTTCATAATATTCTGGGCTTAAGTCTTGCTTGCTGTCTTGTGTTTGTAAGCAGAGAGCTATGGCACATGCAATAGTAATTGCACAAGCTGATTATTTCACCTCTGACACACATTTGTGCAGACAGTCCTAATTTTGGGACCACTTGCCCAGCTCAAGTTAAGCAAAACTGGCAGAGAAAGATACAGCAAGATACTTGTTTATTTGTGCAGCGCCCCTGATTAGGCTGAAGAGTTGCCTGCTCAGAACTGCAGACTTTTGCATGTCTCCTGTTGGGTCAGCTGAGGAGGACTCTGATAATGCACTGATAAAGAAAGCAGCGCAGTCCTGACCTTGTTCCGGCCTCTTTTCCATGGGGTTGCAATACTCCAAGAAGAAGCCCTGGGGGTGAAGCTACATGGAACACTGCTGATGGCCCAATTGGCATTGGGTACCACCCCAGGCTACTCTGTCCTGGGAAACCTACCCTTGATTTGAATAGGGACAAAAAAGTCTCAGAAAATGATGGAATCTCATGAATTAAAACAAAGCATTGAAGACTTTTACTTTTGCCCCATAAGTACCTAGGGTTTTCAGGAATGCTCCTTTTTGCTATACTGGGAATAGCAGGGTGTGTCTGTAATGTTGCCTAAACAAACACTGGTGGTGAATCCTGTGGCATAAAGCCAAGTGATGTGGCACACATGGTTCAGAGCTTGCCGTGTAATATCCAGGTGCCTTGGAGAGAGCTACCCAGAGTAGTACTGAAAGCAAAGCCAGGGAGAGAGCTAATTGCTAAGCAACCTGAATGGTGGGGGAGTTGAGGCTGCTCAGCTTGGTCCCTGGTCCTTGTTGATGTAGCAGAGTCAAATACACCAATGTGCGTAGGCTGACAAAAATATGAGCCTCATTAGGACAGCAATGATGTCCCGGGCTCCACACCTTGTGTCACAGAAGGGAGCGATGTGGCAGCATCTCACTGCACTGAGACTGTTCCTGTTGCCCATCTAAACAAACTGCAGCTTTCAGCACAAGTCTCACCAGACTCACTCTTTAGGAAGGTACCTTAGCTGATGGACAGCACTGCAATCCTTTAGTTTCCCTTGCAGATGATAACTGATTATATTAGGGAGGCAGATGGCTTGGGTAGCGATTGCTGAATGAAGGAAAGTAGTCCCTTCCTTTCCAGGTTTTAGTGGGTCTCACAGTTTGGAACATTCTCTGCTGCTATCATCAGCATCTGCTAAGTCTGGTATCTACAAATAAATTACATATCTCATCCCATGAGAGCAACTGGAGTGTGAAGATTTTTCTTTTGCCTTCACAATGAGCAATTATCAGTTCGAAAGTGGCCTAGCCAGGAATCCAAGGCAGAGCATTTAACTAATTAGAACAAAATCAGGCAGAGAAAAATAAATTTATGAAAAAAGCCAACCAGGGGACTTGACATTTCAGGAGGCTCTGCCTTCCAAATGCATTGGGATCTGGTAAATCTTCTTTCTAAATATTTTTAAATATCAGAACAATCTGGAAACATTTTAACTTGGAAGAAATGTTATGCTTTGCCCTCTCCATTCCCTCTTGTTGCTTTCCAGCTTGTGTGCTTTCGGATTTTTTTGCTGTTTGTTTTCTCCCTTGGGACAAGGGATCCAACATTTCCCTGCTACTCGTGCTGTTCTCAGTGCTTGCATTTCAGTTCTGGAAGTACTTCTCTTGTCTGATAAGAACTGCTCTTTCCACCAGTAGGGTTTTTTGGGGTTTTTTTCACTCACTAATTTTCCTGCTTTTCCCATTCTTCCACTCTCATTCTTATTATCCCTCAGCTTGTTCTCCTGCCATCTGTGCAATTGTCTCATGCCCCCATCATAAAGTTTATGAAATCCAGACTGAAAAGTATTCTGTTGCTAAAAAAGCTAGGGATTAAATTCATTCTTCTCCTCAGGTCAGTGGTGACAATGTGTACATGCAGGTATCTACTTCCCTCAGTAAACTGCATAGAAACATGGAGATATTGCTCCAATCTCCATTTCTTCTCAAAATCCAGGAGAAATGGTGGGTACAATATATTATATTATTATATTTCTTTAGAAACAAGCCACAATCTTGTAACACACATCACTAATACATGAAATGGCTGTATTGAATAGGAGTGAATGACCATTAATTGAGTGGATTTACTTTCCTCCAAGAAAAAAAGGGCCCTTTAAGAACTACTTTTCACCCTTGTGCCTGAAACTATTTATACTTTTAACTTGACCCATTTTGCATTATTTGAAGAGATTCTCTTCTGGCTTGCAACCATGAATGCTACTTGTTCATTTTTTAGCAGGGGATAAGCTCAAAATACCCTTATGTTTGCTGATATTTCAAGGTAAAGGAATTATCTGGAAGTTTTCCCATTTTCCAAGATGTAGTTATGTCCAAACTAAATGTGGGATGGACTGTGGGATAATACCCTGTGAACACTTTAATACACACAATAATATCCCCATGTTTATACAAATACAGATTTTTTTCCAGATCTAAATGTTGCAGTCTTTCTTACAGAGGTACCAGGGATTAAACTAAGAAAAACAAAATCATAACATTCACCAGACTGATTTTTTGGGCCAAACCAAGAGATGACATACTGAGCCATATTCATGCTACTGGCATCAGTTGAATTGTACTTCCACTGTATTTAGCCTATGGTGTTGCTGTTCCTGGAGACAGTGATTTCTTCTTTCTAAATCAGGTGACAGAATTGGTCATTAAAGGCTAAATTAAGTTACTGCTTTCACTACAGAAGGAATGAGAGGCAGTGCATGTGGACACACCATTCCAAGAGCAGCCCAAAACAGCAACTGTGACCCTGCTTCTTCTTCACTGCTCTCCTGCTTTCCAGGAGAGTGCTTTCTATAGCTCTAAAAAAATGCAAAAATCAGTCTTGCATCATCCCGGTACCTCAGCATGCTCCTGTACTTGAAGCTCCCTTGTCCAGTCCCCGACCTTTGTTTGACTGGAACTGCTACAACACAGCTTTATACCACCCAAACAGACCTAAATCTTTTCTGGTGCTATCAAAAGGTATGGCTGCCTGTGCTCTACAGTCACAATGCTGTGTCTGGAGTTCATGTCCTTCCTCTGCCATCCTCTTATCTTGTTGTTCACCTAATTGAGCAGTCAGGAAAGACCTGTCCCACATAGCTTCGACGTCCTTCATTTCTGCCTACCAGGTGGGGGCAGCAGCCTTCAAACATGCAGGTGATAATCACCTTACCAAGACCAAGAGTGGGAAGGGTGGGAGCAGCTGGGATTCCACGCTGCTGCACACAGCGAGCTCAGGGGCAGCATCAGATGGGTCTCCACTCCTAAAGAGTTCCAAGAGCTCTGCGCCTCTATTGTCTGTGACACCTGATAGCTGATTCACTCTCTGGCACTTTTTGGGGGCCTTTTGAATGATATCCGAGATCAATATGTTAAGGAGAGGTCTGGCCCTAAGTAGGGCAGATACCAGCCAGTCATTGTATTTGCCTGCAGGAGCAGCAGTGAGTGGTGGGCTGTTCTTCAGCAGTGTCAATGCCAAGGATCTTTCAGAAAATAGGAGAGAAAAAGGAGACAGGAGTGAATTATGACATCCTTTTGTTTGCCATTTCCAATTTTTTTGAGGTCATTATTAAGATTTTATTTATTCTTCCAACACAAGCATTTTTAAGTCATGACCTTAAGAAAATACTCAGAAAATGTCTTTTTTTTTCTTTTGGAGTTTGTAGTATGGTTAAAGCTTCTGTAATAAAACTCTCTGTCCATCAAGCTGGGCTGCTGAGGCCACAGACAGAAATGTAATTATGCTAAAGCAATTGAGCACCCAACAGTTCCTTCAAAAATTAATGATAGCTTCTAAGAACTCAGCACTTTTGAAAAGACTTTCAATTTAGGTCTGGTTTTCTTTTTTTCCAGAAGAATAATGAACAGTAAATTTCAGCTATGTAGTTGTCAAATGCTCATGCTGAAATAGCCTCAGGACTCTGATCACTCGTGTTGCCGGCTCTTGGATGTCACAGGAGTAGAATTCAACAGCCTAAGCAGCAGCTGCTGAACTACTTCATTTTGCAGGTTTATATTTTTAAATAGGCAGTGATTTTATGTTATCCTGGGTTAGGAGGCTCTTTGAAGCAAGATGCTCCCTTTGCCTTTATTTTCCAACTTTACTGCCAGTTGTCTTGAAAGTGCTTTAAATTGCAAATTAAAGAAACAGCACATCCATGATTACTATTAGATTTTGAAATACTGTGTTTAGGTGGGCAGATGTAGCTTTACACATCCAGATTTGGACCTCCTGTCAAAAATCAAAGCAGTGTAAAAAACAACTGTGGATTTGATGGGGCTGCAACATCAGACTCTTGGTTGGTTGGTTCCTCTCTGCTAGACCAAGGTTTGTCAGTGAATATGAACAAGAATCAACAGAATAAGTTGAAGCAAACTAGTTAAAACTCTCAACATTTTTTAAACATAGAAGCATTCAAAGGACAAAACCTTCTTTTCAACACCTCTGGCTCATTCCTAGAAGCCATTTCTAACTTTTCTGCTCAATTAGTTGAGAAAGTCACTAAAGCATAGCAACATCACAGGAAAAAAAGCACCAAAGAGCCTTGAGAAAACTCTGAATAATGCAGAAAGCAAGAACAAATGTTTCATATATGTGGTATTGTTAAAATTCTCAAGTGGCATAAATACAACAAACAATAGCAAAGAACAGGATATTTCTATTTGTTTCCCCACACTTGAGATGACCTAACCTATCTCAAGCATGGTTCCACTTTGGGACTTATGAGTTATTTGATCAGTCCAAACTTGTGAAAATAAACACTATTATTCTACTGTTTTACATTCTTTTGTTCTCTGTAAATAGACTGAGAACTAGCGAAGTAAATTATAATAAAATATAAATCAAAATAAAAACTGCCGATAAAGCAGAAACAACACAAGGGGAAAAAATGTAATAAGCACAGAAATAATGAAGTTAAATACTCATCACTGAGAAGAGCTCTGTGTGCACCGGATCATTTTGTCACTGCTTTATGGTTGAGCTCTGATCTCATTCACAGACATCTCCTGCAGAGACTTCCTGCATGCTAACCCTGGCATGGCCAGGAGAAAGACCTAACATCTTGGGGTCATTATTTTCAAAAACTCTGAGGAGTTAGATGTTCAGGTTTCATTGGATTTCAGTGCAGGTTGAACACCTAACTTTTTGTCTCTGAAAAAAAAATCCCACTGTAAAGTAATAGGTAATTTCTTTGGCCCTACCTATACTGTCTTCCAGACAGTATTTTCCAGTGTTTTTTCTCATTGTAAGCAAATGCTGTGGGGGCTATATAGTATCTATGGACCCAGCTAGAAAAGATGAACTTGACTGTAAATTCTTTGTTAAGAAGATGTTTGCTCTCTGGGCCCTAGGCCCAAAACTCCATCCATGCCTCTGTGTGGCAGTGACATCTTGAAGGCATGTCTTGCAGAACCTTTAATGTCCAGATTTGTTCACATCATGTGTTAATAATTACTATTGTCCATAACCTCAATGATCGGGCTTCATCACTCCCTGGGAGAAGTGATTTTGCAGCCTGATATATGTCATTGTTGGAAGGCTTCTCTTGATATTTTTATAGTGGTTTTTAGCACTCTGAAGATAGAGAACAGAAAGCTCACGGCATTGGCTAGAGCTCAGTATGCATGCGCATATGCCTGTGCATAGAGATGAGGTAACTGGTCAGACATGGTGTCATTTTACATTCCCCTCCCGCACCAGAAAAGCACCTTCCTTCTTTATCCTATTTATAGAAAATAGAAGAATTTACTTGGCTCTTTTTTTGGACAAGAAATGTAATGTTAATGTTTTATACAGATCTCTTTGGTTAAAAACCCAGGAGGGAATCGATACAGCCCTGGCTGGGAGAGCATGCTGCCCCTAAAAGGAAGGTAGTAAGGGTGGTTAATGACCTGCTGTCCACAAATGTCCAAATTCTGACACAATGCCAAAAAAAGGATTAACCCAAATGATATAGTTCAAGTAAGTTCCCTCATAGAAGAACTTGAGCAAATTTCACGTGGGAAATCATAATGTATGCAAGAAATTGTATCTCCTCCTGGCACTCCCACACCCGCTGAACTGTATCCATGTCTGCCTAGAGAGAAAAATGTAAAAATAGAACAGAAAAGCATATTTTCAGATGATGAAGTGAAATTGTAAGTTAGCTAAATAGCCCAGTTTAAAGGAGTATGCAGCTTTTACCAATGTATGAAGGAGTTATAATTACTGATGATCCAAAAAAAGAGATCTATGAGTTTACAGGCTCACCAGAAGCTCATTGTCACAAAACAAATGTCATTTAACATTCTGCATCTAAGTTTGGTTTAGCTGAAGAAAGTAAATCCATCTCTAACCAATACAACTTTCCAGAAGGAAAAAGTTCAAAAAGGGATTTTTGAAATCTTCTTTTCCCTTGTGTCTACTTAACAAATGATCTCTGGAAATGCTGGCTATTTACTTACGGAAATCATGTTCTTAGGACCCTGTTCATCCTTTCATCATTCAAAGGCTGGAGGGGCATGTTTTTACATTTCATGTGTGAGTCTTACAATAAAGATGTTAAAATGATCCTCTAGTCAGGCTGAAGAATATTTATCCTACAGTCATGCACTGTTGCCCAAGGGTTCTTGTATAACTTCTTCCTTAATCCTCATTCCCCTATTTAATTTGAGTTTATGTTAGTTCCTCTTCCCTTTACAAAGCTGGCTGAAGGAGCTATGGAATTAGATACACATCCTGAGCCCCTTTGGTAGTCAAGGGAGAGTGAAGCATCTCCAGTGCAGCCACCTTGGATCTGAACTGGACTCTCAATTACCTTCTCTATCTGCCTTGCCCACATGATATTCAATGGAGACAAACCTAGCACCCTCAAAACTTATCAAAATTATATCCCTAGATCAGGTATGCAGGAAGGAGAGGCAGGCTTTGGGTCCAGACAGAGAGGGTCACTGGCCATGGCAGTGGTTCCCTTCCACTGCAGTCATCTTGGCATGGGGGCAGAGAGAGCCTTTGGGAGCCTTTCCTCCAGGATTAAAACATGGAGGGGTCACTCCACCCCAGCCTCAGGAACCAGCTGCACTGGAAGAGTGGCTTTTGTCTACATTTGGCACCCGATCCTTCTGCTTTGCCCCATATGATGAGAGCAAAGGGGTTTGTTTGTGTGTTGATGTTCTTTTCAACTAACTCCTTCATATATCTGAAGTGGTTTTATGTCAAAAATGGAATAATAACCTTGCCTCTCAATACAGCACCATGCCCATTGTGGCCTAAAACTTTCATATTTGGGAAATAATTTGCTCTAGTTTTACTTGGGGAATATTTAGGTTAGATGGCAGCTTTCTTGTGTTTTTTATGCACATTTTTAGGAGTTTTTATATTTGTCATAATTCCCCAAGGATGTGTATACAGTGTCAACAGTACTAAAAGATATGAACTTTTACTGTAAGGAACTGAAATATCATGGTAATATAGTTTTCATGGTAGTTTGGCCCATGGAAGTCTCTCCCAGGAATAAAAATGCCTGAGAAAAACGGAATTCACATAAACTCTCATTATTTTCTAAGTTAATGTATGAGTCTGTGGGGAAATAGATGAATTGTCAGCCTTCAAATAGAAATTACACTGGCCAAGAATGAAAGATCAGTACATACTCAAATTCCAGATCCAGTAATAATAAAAATAAAATTCAGCACTAGTTCCATTGATAACAAAACCTCAGTACAGTGCAAAAATACCACCATGATCAGCACAGCATAAAAGAATAAGGGTGCGGTTCCCTCATGGCTGAAGCCAAACTAAGCTGATCTGTTTCCTTTTGTGGTCACACCACCCCTCCTTGTCATCACAGCACTATTTATTTTATTTTGTTAGTTTTCTAACAATTAGTATCTGGACCTACCCTGCCCTGCCAGGGAGTCAGAAGAAGAGAACATATGTACAAAGTGTAAGGTGGGTTGCACTCCACGTAAGCACCTGTATGCCTGCAAGGAACACAAGGCAAATGTGGAATGGCAGCAAAGCCTTCTGCACAAGACAGAATGGCATTATTTATGCTCAGACTAATTTGAAAGTCCATTGGCTTGTGTAACAGTAATCCATATGATTAATTTGCCAACTTGGATAGAAATTAGGAAACCTGTTTGCCAAAGACTTGCCAAACCAGTCCTTCTCACTTTCTGGTATGACATTTATATGTTTGTCTTCCTGTGAATGCAGCACTGCTTTAAGTGTATAGGAATGGGCAAAGAAAAAGAAAACCTATGAATGTCATATACAAATGGTTAATGGAAGAGCAGGTCTGTCTCTGTGAGAAAGGGGAATAATCTATCCTGGAAGAGAAAGTAGAATAAAGGGGATATCTTTTGCAATTATGCGCATGCTGGGTGTATAAATATATTAACAAAAACTCATCTCCTTAAATGAAATAATTACACAGCTCTCAAGCTGAATGCATTCTGAAATCATTTAAAGAGAAAAAAAAAGCACAAATAAAATTTTTTGAAAGTTAGAAAAAAATAAAAGAATTGCAGTGAAGACAGGAATGTGGAAATAATTAGCACTCAGTAACTGTGTTTTAAATGGCCCACAAAGCGAAGAATAGTGCCACTGTAAACTGGGCAGTCCAGCTAGAACTGGAAGACTTAAGTATGGTTGCTTATTTTAAAGTTCTCTGTGACTCCATAAGGACCTGGAGGCAGTGGTGTGTATAACTTGAAGCCACATTACCGGTGCGTGACGGGCTCCAGAGAGCGCTGCCAGCAGCCCGTATCCTCACCAGGACAGGTTTCCCTCCTGTGTCCAGCTCCCCCTTTGTGTATTCACAGGCACCACAAAAGCAACGTGCATGCAGCAAACTTCACCTCTTGGCAGATGTCGAGTTTCTTTCCCAGGAGAATGACCCCACTGCCTGCCTAACACAATACAAAGAAGGGTTTTTTCCCCAGCCGTGCCCTGCAAGTCAATACTCGCTGTTATGTAACTAAACACACCATATCAGCTCACATAGACTTTTTAATGGGAAGAAATAGTACCTTTTAAGATTTGTGGCCAGATTCATCACACGCCTGACAGCTCTGTGCTGCTCCAATGACACAAAACAGCTTTCAGCCTGCAATAACAGATTGATTAAACCAGCTCGTCATGGTATCACTGGAGCAGTGCAAACCAGCTGAAGCATAACAGTAAACCTACCATCTCAGCTTTGATTTTGAGGGATTTATATCTCAACCTGATATAATTTCCAAAGACAAAAAAATATAATGGATTAATTAATTATTGTCCATGCTCAAAAGCTTGATATTTACTTATTTGGTAATAAGTAAACTAATTGAAATATTTGAAATCTTTGTGGTTTTGGTTAATACATTTGAGGAGAAAGCACTATAGGACAATTTTTAAAAAATCTGTCCCCCTGTGTTCATAAGCATGTTTGTGTGATGTTGGTGACAGCTGTATGTGAAGACCAGAGCTGAGTGCAAGCTGGGTGAGTTAAGAGAAGTAAGTTATCTCAAAGTCTCACATAAAGCAGAAAGAGTGCTTCTTAAGTCAGGTCCACTGAAATTTTCTTCACAGAATGTGCAAAATGACACCAAAAGCCAAGTACAATGTTGCTTATGGACAGCAAACATAGAGGAAATAACCTCTGATGCTGCCATAGAATTAAAGCAAAACAGGATGCAGAAAGGTTTAGTGGGAAAGATGACTCTGCAAAAAGGAAACTAAGCCTTATTTATAAAGCAAGACTCATGACCTCTCAGGGAGGGAGAACTCAGCCTGTCATTTTCTACCACGGCTAAATCACGCCACATGAGCAATCAGTCTATTATTACCAAAGTTTTTAGGCTAATTTGCTATTGCAAAATAAAATTTCTTCAAACGCTACAAAAAGTACATTCCTCCTTCAGGATTGTACCCTGTACATGCCAAATCTGAAGCTACAAACCCAAGATGTTTTGGCCTTATCTGAGCATTAAAAAAAAGGGCATCTCCAAACAATTTCTAAGAAAATTGTTCATCAATTTCCAGAAAAAAATAATAATCATTTGGGCTGAGGTCAGTGTGGCCAAGGTCAACATTTTAATGCC
Organism: Geospiza fortis; assembly: GCF_000277835.1. Taxonomy (NCBI): domain Eukaryota; kingdom Metazoa; phylum Chordata; class Aves; order Passeriformes; family Thraupidae; genus Geospiza; species Geospiza fortis. The sequence goes on from NW_005054302.1 coordinate 13,006,679, forward strand.
AAAATGTGAATTTCTGAGCATTATAGAAGTAATGGTGAGCAGCATTTTAAACTGAAAGTCATTCTGAGAGACAAAAACACTAACTCCAAAGTTCATGCCGATTTTTGCCTCCACGGTGGCAAAAAGTCTAGTAATTTTCCTAAAGGGAAAATTAGTCCTTGAAACTGGTCATGCTATATCTCTGCAGCAGAGATTTCCTGAGAAGTTTGTCAAAATCAGGCAAGGGAAGAGAACAGGATTTTTTGGATGGGATTTGTATTTTAGCACAAAATTTTATAAATGTGGATACACTATGAAATGCTCATTCTGAAAATATTTTTGTCTCACTAGATCCTGAGAGTGACTTTGCCACACAGCTCCTTGCCTGCTCTGCTAATCTGGTTGGTGAGGTATATCAGTCTGAATTATATAAGGAAAGAGGCTTTTGGAAAACTGTTTAATTTTTTTTTATTGAAGTTATTCTTAAAGTTAAAAAGAGAAATACCTGTGTGAAAAAAAGAGAATAGTAACACATAGATGAAGTGACCTAAGTGGCCTTTACATAGGCACCTTTCCTCCTATGAGATTTATGGACAACTTTTTTTCCTGTTCCCCATGGAACAATGTGTGCAATATCTCTGTGCCACCTGGATTTCTAACCCCACCCATCATCTGAGAAATCCTCTTGTATTGTTGAATGTTTTGATGCTATCTAAACGCAAAGGATTTCTCAAAATTATGCATATTAAGTAGCACTGAAATTTCCTGTTTACAATGCTATAAAACCAAATTCTGAGGTCTCTGTGTAAACCAAATATTGACTTTTAAGGGTCATGGAGCAACTATTGACCCAAATTGGCATGCGAGGAATTACACATCTGAATCTAGATATGGGATCTGTGTCACAGCTTAGCTGCACCAAAGTACTTTAAAGAACTTACAGTCATAACTGAATGAAAGCAGAGTTTCCCAGCCTGTCAGGAGACTTGTGCTCTAGACACACTGCGGATATTGTCTGGGTCTCCCTTTGCACAGAGAGCTGGCTCACGCAGAGGCACCAAGGGTAGAAACTTAAACAGAGTATCCTGAGACTATCAGGAGCCAAATGCCATTGGGTCAGGCCCAGAAGGATTTTGCAGTGCGCTACGGCAGGTAAATATGCACACAATACACATATTATTTTAAAGTCTGAGACAAGTCCTGCCCCACTGAGATCAATGTTGATTGATTCAACACCATTGAATACTTGTGCACTGGTGTCACCTGTATTATATCTGCTCTCCACAGTTACCTGAAGCCACGTGCGGGGCAGTCTCTTCTCCCAGTGAGCAACAGAACAAGAGGAAATGGCCTCAAATTGCACCAGGGGAGGTTTAGATTAGATATCAGGAAAAATTGCTTTACTGAAGAGGTGATCAAGCACTGGAACAGGCTGCTCAAGGAAGTGATGAAATCACTATTCCTGGAAGTGTTCAAAAAACATGTAAATGTGGCATTAAGGACGTGGTTTAGTGGTGGTTTTAGCTTGGCAGTGCTGGGTTAATGCTTGCACTTAATGATCTTCTCCAACTTTAATGTTTCTGTAATGTTTCTATGAATACTTTATATATAAACCCCCAGATATTTGTATGTGTAAATATATTTGCATATCTATATATAGATACACATGTGCATAAATACATATTCAGCTGACTGCACTGGGGTTTCTTCTGAGATAGCCATGTTTTTCTGATAGAGCCAAGTTCACTGGAAGTATCATGATGATACCACTTCTTTCTGATTGTTACTGGACAATTGAAATGATGATGATAATGGATAAGTGCAAAAAGGGGGATATATGTATTTCCTGCTTTAGAAGATTCAGCCTCATGAAGTACAGAAATAAGGGAGAAAACTTATTTTGAGCTTGTGAATGGCAATTAGGAAACTATTTAAAAATTATTCCTAGATGCTTGCAAAGACATCATTGAATAAAGTAGGTGATTGATTTTGATTGATTTTGAGAAAGAAGGTCCTGACTAAAAAAATGCAACTGAAATTCAGATGGAAATTTTTCTTTTAATTCTTTAATAAAAATTTTCAAATTATAAAGTTTATTAAGTTTAATAAAAGCATAAATGTCAAAGAGTATTAAGGAAACATTGATTTGAATGAATATAAATACAAAAGGAATGACAAGTATGTGATAAAATATGCAAAACAAAAAAAATTAATGGACAGATGTTCAACAACAATATTGTTTTCTGTAAATTGAGACTAAAAGATCATTAATGGTAGAATTCTGTTACTTGATAGAAGTTGTGGAATTGTCAGTAAACAAAACAGATAACAGCTACGTCCAACAGTCATTTCTGTTGTATATTGAAAAAATACATATCTCATCTCATAGAGATAACTAATAGTATCACAGAGATAACTAATAGTAATTAAGTCATTCTTAAAATTTCAGTATCCCAAAACTGCTCTAGAAGCTACACATTTTAAAATTCTTATATGTTTATTTGACATGTATACAAGATCTTTAAAATAACTTTCTGGAAGGTAATGTCAGTATTCTCTGTCATCAGTTCCTAGGAGACTGGCTGGGAGACAGGGACCATTCTCATGCAGCACTAGACATCTCTTTGAGAGTTTTCACCTCCTTTTACAGTCAACTGAGAGAGAGAGGCATTTCTAGAATGAAATTCATCTGACTAAAATCTGACATATATGTTTGGTTAAAATAATCACATCCTAATGTGGTATCCACATTTTTTTTCTTTTTTGGAAAACCAAACAGATGCCCAAGCTTTCTCCAATCTGCCTGCAAGGCATCGGTCCTGGCTCTCCTTGCAATGCAGTGCAAGAGATTGTGTCCTTGGAGAAGAAAGCAAGGTCATCTTGTAGGACTGAGCTTTTGACATGAGTATCACTCCAGTGGGAAAGCTGAGCTGAGAACTGAATGTTCTACTGCTAGAGTTCAGGCAAATATTGATGCATTGAAAATGTTCAGGGAAGAGTTATGAACCTTCCTTGATACCCTACAAATCAGTGGAAGACTCAGAGATCATGGTAAGCATTATTTATTTTCATAGTGTAAAAATTCACCCATGGCTTTAATAAATATGCAAAAAAATACATACAAATGTAGGGGGGAAGTACTAAAACCAAGATAATAATAAGTAGGATTTTGTATTAATGTCATTCCTATTATGTAAGCTGCCTTCGCCAAGTGTCTGTCTATCCTGACTTTAGCTGACTCTAAAGGGACCAAGGGTGTTTCAACTACTAATTCAGACACATCTATTTATACTGTAGAGGATGGTTTGGGCTGAAAGTGGTATTCAAACAGCAGGGTAAAATCTTGCTCCTTTAAAATCAAAAGTATGATTAAAGAATTGGGAAAAACGCCTTACAATAAGAAACTCAGAAGTTCAATCTCTTTTGGTTACTAAAAAAGGACAAAAGGTAACTTAATCACAGCCTGACATAACCTACAGGGTTAGTCTCAATAATGACATCTTAACCTGTCTGGTAAAGATAGAACAAAAGTCAGTAGCTGGAAGCTGAAGATAACTCAGACTAGAAACCAAATGTAATTATTGGCGGTGACAACAAATAATTGTAAGGGTGCCTGCTGATCCTTTAACTAAAGAACTCTCAAAATCAAATTTATAAAAAAATATGCTGCAAGTCAGGCAATCAATAATTGAGGAAGGAGTATAGCTTTTTCTGTGCCAGATTCAGGCCAGTGTCTCGCACTGCCCAGCAATCCAAGAATCTATAAATCCACTATCCAGGAGTTTTCCTATTTTGATCTGTTTAAAGAAAATGTTATCTACATTCTTATCATGGTGACATTGAATCACTGTTATATGCATAAGGTTCAAAGCAGGTTAATTACCATTTTTTCCAACTCCAGCCTCTCATATGATTTGCCACTGCTTCTCACAGCACTCTTGTTTTCAAAACTAAATCCCATTATCTAAAAGACTTTCCAAAGCAAACACAGCAGTGTAGCACTTTCTAATATTTATTTTGAATTCTCAAAGAAGAGGCAATAGTGGTAGGAGGTTTTTTTTGGGTGAGAAGTTTTTCTTCTACAAAGGTACTTGTGTCCACTGTAGTTTTACTTAGTCCAAGGACTAGGTTGATGGACCAAGGGCTTTGCTTTGTAATTTCTGAATATGCAGTAGGTAGTTTATTTCATGGGAATTAGGTAATGGCCTTATTCTAGCAGCAGCAAACTCTGCTTTAGCACCTAACTGCAGCAGGAGATGGCAGATGAAAAGGGGTTTCATATACTGAGACAAAGATGCATAGTTTTTAAGGTCACTATGATTCTCCCTCCAGCCTTCTTTCCTAGATAATTTGGAAAAAAAAATAAACTCCAACCAAAACCTCCCATGGAAGCCTGCCTCTTACTTTGATGTGTTTGACTGCATGGGGAGCACCCATCACCCATTCCCTGCGCTTGTATGCTAGGGAAAGTAAACTTGGCAGGGCTGGGAACAGCCTGGTGGACATGTGCAGCACACCGTGTGCGTTCACAGCATTATCACCCACCCAGATTAGCAGCTGAGCACTGCTGGGTGCAGACACCAATGCCTGCAGGTAAATATGGGCTTTGTATGATATGGTTGAGTTGCTGACTCCATTGCAGGCTCCTTGACTGACCTTGGGACTGGAGCACTGTCTGCCTCTGTGTTTGAAAAGTTAAGATAATATTACTTGTCTGCCTTACAAGGATTTTGTGAGGTTAGAGACGCTGTTTATTCAAGCTAGATGTAAAGTGTTACAGCAATGAGAGCTCTGTAAATACCTATGCCCACAAAACCTCAATTAAAGCACCATCTTGCTAGAGGAAAGCACATTAATGCCCATCAGTTCCTGCAATGTCCCAGGACAGCTGACACACAGCTTCCCCCCTGTCTGAGGTAAAGAAACCCCATTGGGGACAAAGATTCAGAGGGGAAACCTGCAGTGAGTAAGCACAGAGCACTTCATAGCACTGGGTTTTGCTGTGATTTACAGTCCTGTGCTTGGTAAGGAGCAATAGCTGAGGGGTGGCTTATGCCATTAGTCCCAGTCTTGGCTGACCAATAGAGCTGGGGAATGATGGGGAGCAGCAAAGGCCCCGAGGTGCACTCAGAGACCTGGCTGCCTGTGACAGACACCCTCAGGAGCACATGCACATGCCACATGCTGCATGCACACAGGAGGAGGTTGCTTAACCAGGGCTTTACAAATATTTTCAAAGTGCTTTACAAAGAATTCATTAATAGATGACATATTTTTGCTAAAGGCACAACCAGCTCAACTAGATTTTATTACAGGTGTAAATAATATCAAGGGAATTTAAGTGTGAGTCTTGTTTCTCTACTCTTAATCCCTACTCCTGCTGACATATTAAAGGTCTGCTTAATCATCCAGCCCTTTCCTCCCATATTCACAAATGTTTCATCCACACTTACTTATTTTACAAGGATTTATACAAATGCCAGGAGGTACCCAGCAGTGCCCTACAGGTTTCATGGCCCCAGTGAAAAAACAAACAATGCTATAGCCCAGATGTGACCTAGTGGTGCAGTTTAACCCGTTGAGAAGACAAAACAGCAGCTTAGAAAGCCACCCCGGATATCTTTAACCCCACAGCGGAAGAGCTGAGCACTCAGGGTTGGAAAAAGGCCAGAAATGAGGGGAGGATTGCGGCACGATGAGCCCAAACACATCTGCTCGGGGCTCAGCCTCCCCTATCCCTACGGAGCCGAACTTGGGGAGGCCCTAGGACCAACACCCACGGTGGGAACTCAGGGGATAGTGACGATGTCTCCCAGGGCCACTGGCCACACGGGACAGGACGAGGGACCTGCTGTGGGGAAACGAGACACGGACAGGTATCCCCGGGGGTTTCTGAGGGGAATGCAGGCAGTGGGTCACCAAAGAGAAGGGGCTCCTGCGGCGAGCGGTGAGATGCAGCCTGTGGAAGTGCGCTCGTCGGGCTTGGGGGTGAGGGTCGGGGCTCCCCCGGGAGCGGAGGGGGAGCCC
>NW_005054302.1:13013765-13023214 GCF_000277835.1 Geospiza fortis
CAGCTCGGGACCCCGCCGGGAGCTCCACCGCTAAAGTTTCTTTCCCAGGCGAATGGCAGGATCCCTGTCCTCCCCACGGGCATGGATTTCCTCAAACAAAACCCAGCTTGTTTCTCGGGGCAGAGTTCCCGTGTCAGCACGCAATTCCTCTCACGGTGTCGCGTCGCCGAATTACTATTATTCAAAAGATGAGAAAACTACAATATTTCATTACTGTCGCAAATGTATACGTGAACTTATGGTAAAATAAAAAACATTTTTCTGGGAGGATCGTGAACCAAAGTATTTCAATCAATGCTTTTTTCCTTCTGTTTGTTTCTTAGCTGAAATATCCAGGCTATGCTCAGAACAAATATATGTATTTGTTTAAACCCCTTTAATTTGGTTTTCTGCTTTCTTAAATTGTACCCTCAAGCTTTAAATCTGGCTGAATCCCACTCGTTACATTGGAACTGATGGGCTAGGTTTACATGGAGCTAATCTAGGGAGTAAAATTTTCAGACTTTGGCTTTGGACCACATTTGAACTGAAAAAAGACAACATTGTTGGCTTTTTTCTCTCTTTTGTTTTTATTTTTCTTGGTTTATTTGTTTTACGCTGCTTCCTGGCTTTTTTTAAGGCAAGGAACCAAATATTACCGCTAAAAAGGAAAAAAAAAAGAAAACTTTTTATATTGCAACCTGTTTCATTTTCCCTCAACACACTTGTGATTTCTGTTTCTCTCTTCCAGTTCTTCCTGTGTTCAGTTTATGTGCCAATGTGCACAGAGAAGATTAACATCCCCATAGGTCCCTGTGGAGGCATGTGCCTCTCTGTCAAAAGAAGATGTGAACCTGTTTTAAAAGAATTTGGGTTTTTCTGGCCAGACGCCCTAAACTGCAGCAAATTCCCGCCCCAGAATGATCACAACCACATGTGCATGGAGGGCCCAGGAGACGAAGAGGTTCCCCTTCACAGCAAGACCTCCTTGCAGCCCGGAGAAGAGTGCCATGGCATGGGATCTAACTCAGATCAGTACATTTGGGTGAAGAGAAGCTTGAGCTGTGTCCTGAAGTGTGGCTACGATGCTGGTCTGTACAGCAGGTCAGCTAAGGAGTTCACAGATATCTGGATGGCCATATGGGCCAGTCTTTGCTTCATCTCGACTGCCTTCACTGTCCTGACCTTCCTGATTGATTCATCCAGATTTTCCTACCCGGAGCGGCCAATCATATTTTTGAGCATGTGCTACAATATTTATAGCATTGCTTATATTGTGAGGCTAACTGTGGGCCGGGAAAGGATATCCTGTGATTTTGAAGAGGCAGCAGAACCTGTTCTTATCCAAGAAGGTCTTAAGAACACAGGATGTGCGATAATTTTCTTGCTGATGTACTTTTTTGGGATGGCTAGCTCCATCTGGTGGGTTATTCTGACACTGACTTGGTTTCTGGCTGCAGGACTCAAGTGGGGCCACGAAGCAATCGAAATGCACAGCTCCTACTTCCACATCGCAGCCTGGGCCATCCCGGCAGTGAAGACCATTGTCATTTTGATTATGAGACTTGTAGATGCAGACGAGCTCACCGGCCTCTGCTATGTTGGGAACCAGAACCTGGATGCGCTGACAGGCTTTGTTGTAGCTCCGCTTTTTACCTACCTGGTCATCGGGACTTTATTCATTGCAGCAGGACTTGTGGCCTTATTTAAAATCAGGTCTAATCTCCAGAAAGATGGAACTAAAACTGACAAACTGGAAAGACTGATGGTCAAAATTGGGGTCTTTTCAGTGTTGTATACCGTCCCAGCAACGTGTGTCATCGCCTGTTATTTCTACGAAATCTCCAACTGGGCCATTTTCCGCTATTCGGCAGATGATTCCAATATGGCAGTGGAGATGCTCAAAATTTTCATGTCCCTTCTGGTGGGTATTACATCAGGTATGTGGATCTGGTCAGCCAAAACTCTGCACACATGGCAGAAGTGCTCCAACAGACTGGTGAACTCAGGGAAAGTGAAACGAGAGAAGAGAGCGGATGGTTGGGTGAAAGCCGGGAAAGGGAACGAGACCGTGGTATGAGAAAAGGACAGCATCCCACTGCTCTGACTGCTCTCCTGTGAAGGACTGATCATGTGCAAGAGTTGCTGTGTAAATGTTGGGAATAGAGTAGGGGGATGGTTGCACAACCTGTCTCTGGGGATGGGAGAAAAAAAAAGCCTTAAAGAATAAACAGCAAAAGGATCATGCTGCAGATACAATAGCCATAAATCATGCTGCCCAAAATAGGAGAGCCCAGGGAGGCTTTAAAAGCTGTGAAATAGCCAAACATGTTATCTTCCTTTTTTAACTCTTGAAATCTTTAGAAATGGAGGTGCTGTAGCCCATAGCTGTGAGATGATGTTTCCCTTTCATCATCTTACAGCTGATGGAGGACAGGCAGTCCAGGGCCAAATTCTGGGCTTAATTAGGGTCCAGTTACCAAGTTACCAGAAGATGGAGCAGAACCTCAGTCAGATGAGAGAGTCTTTGAGAGTTCAGTATTGAGAAGGAAGTGCTTGATGAGAATTCTGTCTTTATGCCCTGGGGAATTCTGGTGTTCCAATACACTGTACAATTCAGTCAGGAATCATGTCCTGAAACAAATAGTAAGTAAATGGACTTTCCAGGTCTTACCCGTGATGAGTAGGATTTAGTGAGGTATTTGTGAGGATGACTTTTTAGTCATCTAATGGCCTAATAATAATTTTGACTCATTCTTTTTGCCATTTATAACCTGATCTGAATGGAGAGTTGATTCTGCCTTGTGGGAATTTGAACCTCCCCATGTTTTTTCCCACCTCAGTTATTCTGTGGTTCTATCAATATTTATAAAATCTAAAAGATTTACTCAAGGCCATCTTCAGAAGTAGAGGAATCAGCTCAAAGTGGGAAACTGTGTTTGGTCTTCTGCATCTATTGTCATTATCCATCTCCTCCATTCCTGCCCCTTCAGGTGCTCTTGCTCTTTCTAGCAGACCACTTTATTCTGCTGCATTTATTAGCTTTAAAAAAAGTCTTAACTCTGTAGTGATCCTTCCTTCAGGAAAGAGAAAAATTAGTTGAAGGTACCTTCAGACAATGCTATGTTTCTCCAAGCAAACTTACTTGACTCTGGAGACTCTTGCATGAAGCAATTAAGTCTTAATTTATTTCATTCAGTGTGATGGTATCTCCTCTGTAGACGCCAGTCTGGGGAGAAGCAAAATGTTAAGTTCCTTGGCAACCTTGTGTTCACACAGATCAGTTGTATAATTATGTGTGTCAGTTGCAATCAAAAGCACATTCTCAGCCCATGACATTGCAGTACAGCTGACTGCCTCACAACGATGCTTCAATTGCTCACTGACAGCTATGGAGACAGTTTTTAATGTATATTTACACACAGAATGTGAGCAGGCATTCAGTCCTCAGGAGCAGCAAAGACCTTTCCAGTTTTTATAAAGGGACCCAAGAAATCCAACTTCTTGGTGAATAATGTTTGAAAGAAACCATTGCATTTCTTATTATTTTATATGAGGAGGCATCAGCCTGTGGGGAGCTGAATGTAGTGTCAGGGGCCTGTGAGAAAGGTGATGCAAATACAAATATCCTAGAAGCACTTAAGAGAACACTGTTATGATGCTCTATCCCTTTGAAACACATTTGATTTTATCTATGTGCCCCAAGCTTTTGCTTCCTTTGTTTGTGTGGAACCTGATCAGCTGCAAAGCATCTCCCTGGTGCCCCAGCTCCCATGATCTTCCAGGGCAGCTGAGAACAGATGCTGCTTTATTAAAGTACTTGCTTTCCACACAGGTGCCCATGTGCTTCCCAAACCACAGTTCACTCCAGCTCTGGGAGTGAGCTAATCCATCCCAGAAGCATGTATTGTTTCAATGTCAGTGTCGAAACATGTGCTAGAGAACTTTTTTTTTCTTTTACAAACAAAATCCAGACCCCAAACAAACCCTAATGGCAGTCTTTGCGGTTGAGCTCCCTCTCCAGCAGAACAAGTGACAACTTGACACATTCTGTTCAAGACACACAAGCACTGTCTTGGCCAACACCGCATTCCAGCTGGGCCTTTTCACCCTCTCCATAAAGTCTCTCGCTGTTAGTGTTGTGTTTGGATCTGGTTATTCCTTTGTGGATGAGGAGTTTTGCAAGTGTGAGATCTTCAGATGGCGGAGCTTCTCCATCATGCAGTCTTTCTGCTGGCACAGTGAGGAATGTAAAGTCAGCAGCTGGATGCTGGCTTCCAAGGAGCAAGGATGCAGCATGAGCCTTTTTTGTCACCTAGTATTTGGCCGTGCCAAGGTGTCATGTTCATTCAAGGTGTGCTTCAGTCTGAAAGGCTTTGGATACTCTCCTGGACAATAAGACCCATGTTTGAGTAGACTGATTCAATAAATGGCATTTTTAACCTTGCTATATACACAGAAGTGAATGTTAAATAGTGCCTTTTTATGAAATCCTTGCATCTCTGCCTGTAACCCTGTGAACTGTTGACAGAGGGATGCCCCTGGTGATGTGAGCTGGATGAGGATGGCACTGTGTAGCCCTAGAAGGGACCTGGAGGGATATTCCATTAAAGCATGTGAGGGGTTCAAATGCTGTGGGAAAGAGGTGGGCTGGGAGGAGGCACCAGCTGCTGTTCCTGAGGACACATCCTTCCCCAGCAGATGGGGGAATGCTGTAGTGCCCCAAAGTGAAATTAGTGGTTGCATCAATCAAACCATTCCATTGATGTATTCACCCCCATGCATTTACCCGAGTCCATGTCAGGGCTGTGCAAGTGGGAAGATGCAGCAGACAGCCTAAAAACCGGCGCTTGCCAAGAGGAGCGGGTATCAGCAGCTCCGAAGTTCTCTCATTTCAGCATTGTTAGGAGCTTAAAGCCATAAGGGGTGTGACTAATCCTGTCTCGGAAGTGCAGTTGCTGTGGTTATACAAGCACAGACGTTGCAGGCGTTTCCTTCCACTGAGCAGCCCCTGCTCCCATCTCCCCCCTCAGCCTGTGCTCTTGGCACTGCGGGGTTCAGAAGCGTCTGCCAGAGAGGTACAAGCTTAGCTCTTACATTAAACAGACAAGTTAGCTCCTTTCTCTGAATTTTAAGGAAACAGACACTGATTATTTTGGGGTGTACAGAAAATATATCTACTTCAATGTATGTACTGTAAATTTCTAATTTATCACTGTAAAAAACCAAAACAACTTTGCTATTTAATTTTTATATCAAAATAAAACTTTAACCTCTGTGGATAACGAGAGAATTCTGGGCAGCCTTCACATTTTTGGTGAGTTTGTTTCTTAAATAGGCTTCAGCATTGTTGGAAGTGCTTTTTTGTGCTGAAGGAAGAAGGACTGAAATGCTCATGCTGTGGTGAGAGGATGCTTTGAATGGGTTAATCCAGCATGGTTTGGATCTAATAACTGAGAACAAGACATTGTTGGGCAACAGTGAAAGTATGTTCATGTTTCTGCTCATGGGGTGGACAGAAACCCTTTCAAAGACAACAGACAGGTCCTGGGTGCTGGCTGGGCTGCAGCTGGAGCTTTGGTGTTGTGGGAGCATGTCCCCAAAGCCCAGCTGGAAGGCAAGGCAGAAACACAGCCTGCTGCTGCTCTAGCACTGCTGTGATATGGCTCCAGAGAAATGCAGCACCTCCTATAAGCCTCCTTTTCTTCCAGGAGTTATGGAATACGTACCTCCAAAGCGTGAGTGCTCAGATCCAGAGTATATGGTGGAGGAGGGCAGTATCACCACTGGTCTGTTCAATGTATGGGAACTGTTAGTGCCTTTTGGAAGGGGAAAATCCTAATCTTAGTAAACTGCTTGAAATTAGTTCATTCCTATGGGTGGTTTCAGTGATTTCAACCCTTCAGAGGAGAGATTCAATTGAATGTCTACATGGTTTTCTAAATACTTAGGCTTATTAATGCTCTGCTTTTCTTTCCTGTTTGTCATTTCTGTCCACAGTTGTGATGTATGGGGATAGCAAGGAGTTGCCTTCTGTGTGCATCCCTCACCAGTTTCTTTTGACACTGACAGAACAGTATGCAATATTAATTACTTAAACCCACTTAATCGTCTCCATCATGAAACAATCTGTGTGTGAGATTATTTAATTAGCAGAATGTTATTCTAATAAGAACCTAAATCAGACTAGAATGGATAATAGTGAGGGCGTGCTATAAAAAAGAGTAGCAACTATCACCTGTGTATCTGTAGCTAATCAAGTTTTGAAGAGCAGCATCTAAAACTGGTAATTATGAGTGATTTGCTCATGCCTTTGGCAGCTCATCATTGTAATGTTCTCAGGCTGGTGATTAATGTGATCTCTCAAACTTATCCTAATGAGTGTTTAATAAAGCTACTGTTAACTGTAACAAACATCAAAGAGCTTCTGGGGGAAGGAGCAGGATCTCCCTCTTGTTCATACCACCTGAACACCTCAGGTGTGGCATTCAAGATGACGTTCGTTGGCTGCTCAAGGTCTCTCACGGGTGCTTGCCTTCACACAGATCCCTCAGAGCATCACCTATGAAGTGACCGTGGATTGCTGCAATGGCTCTGAATGGTGAGCAAGCTCCCCAAGCCACGGAGATGACAAATCCACTCAGGTTTGCCTGTTGAGAGAAGTATGCATTTGTGTGCAATGCTCACAAAAAATTAACATTTATGAGGACTTTTTGTAGTTGCTTTGGTATTTAGGCTTGGGGTTTTTTACTTGGTTGGTTTTGTCTATTTTTTTTAATATGTCTTTAAAGAAACCAAATGTTAGGCAGTTTGTAGAGAAGGAGGCCAGAGTTGTGCTGCCAGCAATCAGGAGCAGCCTAAGCTCCAGTAATGTGAAAATATGATATCACCAAGTCCCTGGCTTCAGTGGTGATTTCCACCACACCTCCTCAATCCTCAGCCCCTCATTCCCATAATGGTGCCACATTTCAGTTTCTCCTTCACTTTGCCAGTACAACTACTTGTGGTACGATGCAGGCATCATCCTGAGGAGCTGCTTCCCAAGCCCTCTTGCACCATCTTCCCCTTCAGGCCAGAGCTGTGTCTGCCTGCAAGGTTGTAGGAACAGGAGAGAACAAAGTAACAACTGCCTGAGCCCTTCAGCTTCCCCAGCCTCAACTAAAACAGCAAAGCCTTCAGTGGGGCTGTTGGTGACTCCCTAATTCTTTAACTGGGATGACTGAGTCCAGATGTGAACTGCTCACCTATAGGTGAATGCCCCATTACACAGCCCCACAGCAGCTGTGTTGCTGATAAGGGCTCCATAGTACCCTTTTCAGCATGCTTGGACTAATTGGCTCATAATATGGGCCAGGAGTTTGCAGCTTCTTTCTCAACCTAGGATGGCTTAACTGGACTGCCAGACTCTGGTGTAGCTTGTGTAGAGAGCAAAGCAGCTCTGAGTACTTGCAAAGCCAGTGCTGGCTGCAACAGAAATGAGGTAGAGCATGGTCCTGGCTGGAGCAGTGTTGTGCCATCCTGCTGCACCTCACCAAGAGGAATGGGTGAGAGGATGGGTGCAGGTCAGCCAGCTCTCAGCTGGTACAATAAATCCCATATCACTATTTCCTGCAGCTGGGAAATGATTTCTGACCAGAGGTCCTGCACATCCTGGCAGACTCCAGCTGTTGTAACAGCTTTGTGTTGTTAGCAACCAGATGTTTTGTTTTATGCTCTGGGAACAGCCTACCAAACAGTCACCACGGGGCTGGAAGAGCACAAAGGTGGCTTAGAGGGGAGCAGCAGCAAATGAGGACTCTCACGCTAAGGTATCACCAAGAAACTGTTGTTTTCATTTCCCAGTTTTTTCGGGGAGCAGGGACACCCTGTGTGCCAGATGTTAGGTACAACACCAGAGAAAACAGGTTAAATGCCAAAGACAAATATTATTGCACCAGCAAGCTCACTGTAATTTGTAACTTTGATTTTGATGTTGTGTTTCCATCCAGAAGGGAAAGTGCTTATTAATTAGATACACTTGGAGGGCTCAGAAAATGGATACTTTACTTAAATATGTCCATTTTAAAACCAAAGGTTTAAAACATTAAACATAACCAAAACAAAACAAAAACCCCAAACAATTTCCCATGGCTTGTCAATACACTGGCAATAAAAATATCTTCATCTTATATTTCCATCAGCATTTAGCTAGTTTCCTGTCTGGTTCTTTCATTTCCTGAGCTTACTCCAAGGAAGGGAAAAACATCCATCCCTCAAAATAGATGCAAATCATTCAGCAGACTGCTTTGGCTTCTACAATATTAAATTTTAAAATATTACTATGCAGAGAAACAGCCTGACAGTAAATGTTTTAATGGATGAAGTGTTTTCTTCCTAAGCAGCTCAGAGGCACTCTCACTCAAGTACTTGGTAAGGGATGATAAGCAGAGTGACATGGAAAAGCAGAAATTTGGCTTTTCAGGGATTTTTCTTGCATTCGAAGTTCTTGTGCCTTGCAGCAAGGAATGGCTGACATCTAGTGGCAGCTGCACCCTGGCCCCAGCTGCTCAAAGCCTCTCCCAGCCCTGCCCTCCCCTCGTGTCAAAAAGCAGGGCAGGTACCTCAGCTACTGATGGTGAAGGCTTTGTCCAGCAGCACGTTCTACCAGCTCTGGTCTATGCATTATGGTTTGCACCAAGTGCATCAGCTAAGAAAGTCAAAAGCTCACCCTCTATTTAATAAATTGAAAGATGTTAGATTAGATATTAGGAAGAAATTTTTTATTGCTGTGGGTGGTGAGGCTCTGGAACAAAATGTCCAGAGGAGTTGTGGATGCCCCATCTCTGGCAGTGTACAAGGCCAGGCTGGATGGGTCTTGGACCAACCTGGTCTAGCGGAAGGTGTCCCTGGCCATGACAGAGGGTTGGAACAAGATGGTCTTCAAGATCCCTCCAACTCAAACCATTCAATGATTCTGTGATTCTATAAATCTCTCCTTGTTCAGCCCTGGGCTCAAGGCTGGCATGGTTACAGGAGGGTTGATAACAGTATTCATGGAGAAAAAAACAGACCTGGTAAAGCAGCGTGGCAAAAAGGCCAGTGGGACATCTGTCCCCTGCTGTGATGAGGAAAGCTGCTCTTGGCAGAAGCCAGCAGCACATAAAGTCCAAAAAGTTTATTCGAAATACTTAACACAATCTCTTCCTTGGCCTCACACTAGTTATGTTTATAAGAAAAAGACCTGTGGGGATCACAGCAGAAAAGAAAGCTTCCAACCTGGGCTGACAGCCTGCTTCTTTCTGCTGCCATTTGGCAGTGGTGGGAAGAGCTGTCAGCCCCAGGAAGAAAGCATAAGGCATTTGCAGAGTCACGCGCAGGAGACCCACAGCACAACTGTACATCTTGAAAGGAGGGCTGCAGGAGAGGCCTGGAGATGGGGAAGAGGCTTCTCAGAGCAGGAGAAAATACATATGTATATATATATATATATA
>NW_005054302.1:13024427-13027074 GCF_000277835.1 Geospiza fortis
AGAGGGAGGAGAGTTCTCAGAGAACGAGAGAAAATATATATATATATATATATATATATATATATACAAAACACCAAAAAATCAGCTGAAGAGGCCCTAGCATATGAAAGTTATGACAAAAAGTAATACCATTCCACTCACAAAACAATCATGTTTCTACAGCTGTGGCCTAAGCAGAGCCAAAAGAAATGAGGAGCCATCCATACCTCCCCAGAGAATGCTTTTATAACCAAAGCAGGGAAAGGGGCAGACCTTATTGTGAGACCCCAGTAATTCATCCCGTCAGCGGCGAGGCCCTAGCATATGAAAGTTATGACAAAAAGTAATACCATTCCACTCACAAAACAATCATGTTTCTACAGCTGTGGCCTAAGCAGAGCCAAAAGAAATGAGGAGCCATCCATACCTCCCCAGAGAATGCTTTTATAACCAAAGCAGGGAAAGGGGCAGACCTTATTGTGAGACCCCAGTAATTCATCCCGTCAGCGGCAGCAGAGCCGGCCATCGTTTTGTCATGGGATAAGCTGGGTTTCGCTTTTGCGAGCTCTCGAAGTCCCTCCCTCTAGAGAGCAGCGTCTGCTTCTGCCACAGCCCTGCCACCTTCGGGATGCACCGGGACACTGCACAGGGCCTCATCCCTTCTTCCCCGTCTGCTCAGAATATCGGGTGCTTTTTACTTATGCTGGCTGTGAAAAGTTGAGAGACACAGCCGCCAGCTCTTATTTTGGGTGGCCTTTCCAGCAGCTGCTCTCTGCAGCCCCGTGGCTCCCTCCTCAGCCTAGGCTCCCATCACGAGTTTGCAGTCCCTTTCCAAATCTGCTACTGAGCAGAGGGATTGGCCATGGTGAGCTAAGAGAGAGAGAAGCATTCAGCAGCTGCCGTGGATATTGGGACATGAGTGATAAGACAAGAGAAAGTGGCCTTAAATTACACCTGCGGAGGTTTAGATTGTTTATTAGGAAAAATTTGTTGATTTCCTCATTGTCAAGCCCTAGAAGAAGCTTCCCAGGGTTGTCACCATCCCTGGTGTGACTGGAGTTTAAATGATGAGTAGAAGAACCTAACTAGCCTCCAGGGAACAGAAGAAAGACTAAGAAGTCTGAGAATCTGTTGGTCCAAAGAGGCACACAGAGTAGGGTAAGCAGGAGAAGAATCTCCATGTGAATAGATTCACTGCAAAAATGAAACCTGGCACTTTGCATCCCATTCCCTATTGCACCCATTGGCTCATCACCTCCCACCTAAGGAAGGAATGAGACTACCCCCCCTTTACAAGGGGAAGTAAAGAATTTGCCTTTTAAAAAAAATTACTGCAAAAATTCTTTCTCCATCTAGATTCTCTAGCTCCTTTTTGAATCTACACACAAATTTGGCTAAGAGTGTTTTTTATCTGAAGCAGACATGCACAGAGACAGCCCTTAGACATCTCCTTTCTCAAGGATTCAAAGGCAAGCTGGGCCTGAACCCTGTAGGGAAGAGGCAGGAGGAAGATATGAGAGAGAAGAAAGAAGAGCAGCGTAGAAGGAGAGTCCCAAGGTGGCCCAGGGTGTGGGCAGATGTCTGTCCCAGCCGTGGCTGCTCAGCACTCCACAGGGCTGCCAGCAAAGGGACAGCACGGCATACTGCCAGTGTGTGGGGTGTTCAAACTAGTCTGGGAACCACTGCACAAAGCAGAGGGGCTGCACCCAGGTCTTGGCAGAGCTGCCAGCAGAGCAAAAAACCAAGAGCAAAAGACTTTCAATGGATGCAGCTGTTTGCCAAGTGAATGTGCAGAGCTCATCAGAGAATCATGAAACCATTTGGATTGGAAGAGATCTTTAAGATCATCAAGTCCAACTATAAGCCTAACACCATTATCCATTTTTATGGCTTAATATTCTAATATGTTATCATGTTAACAAGAACACTTAAAACTGGCATTTGAAAAGGGCAAAATTAGCATTGCATCTTAATCTGATACTGATGTAGATGTATTGCCAGTTTCAAGCCTCTATCTTGGGTTCCTCTTTGATACTTTAAACTGCCTAAAATCTTCTGAGAGTAAGGGGAAGTGGTTTTGGCTGTGACTAGAATATATAAATTAAATTCTCTGAGGACTACCTTGGTTCTGGGAGCTCTGCCTGCAATCAGTAGGACCCTGTGAATCCAGATTTCTATAGTTATCACTTATGTTGGAAAGGAAGAGTCCCTTTCTATGTACACTTGGTAAGGAAAAAAGAGGGATGAGAAGAAAGAGAGAGAGAAAGAGAGAGAAAAGAAAAGAAAAGAAAAGAAAAGAAAAGAAAAGAAAAGAAAAGAAAAGAAAAGAAAAGAAAAAAGAAAAGAAAAGAAAAGAAAAGAAAAGAAAAGAAAAGAAAAGAAAAGAAAAGAAAAGAAAAGAAAAAAGAAAACCTTGCCCTCAGGATCAACAATGGCAAAACCTTTGGAAGGGGCATTTGCATAGCACAAGTGTGTAGCAAAACCATGCAAATCCTATTTCTTCTTGAAATAGGAACACATGAGGACAGAAATATTCATTTCTGTCATTTCACACACACAAAAAAACAACTGGGTTGTTTTTTTTTAATTATTCTATATAATGTGAATATAGCTTTAACCAGATCAACTATCGCAACAGCTTTGCTGAACAACTTTAGTGCATCAGCAG
>NW_005054302.1:13027084-13034240 GCF_000277835.1 Geospiza fortis
AGTGGATTTCCCTTCAATTTATCTTCAGAATCTTCTGATTTTGACTTTTGATTCAAAGTATTTCAATCTAAATTTTGTAGCAATGAATACAATTTGATTGATTACTCCCAAAGTATTGACTCTGAAATGAAGTGTTTGCTCAGTGATCAGTCTCCAAGCATTCTGAAATCATGGAGGGGGGGGTGTGTTTACTCACTTGATGGATGCCAGACTGGCGAGCAGGAGGAAGGCCTCAATAAATCATTGCTGACATTAACCTTGCAGAAACAAATTCCCAAGAGTATTCGTGCTAGTTCGGCTGCTGGTGCTTGTGCAAACACTGCTGGACAGAATTCACATTGCTATCTTTCAGTGACTAGTTTTGCAAACAAAAGTTCCTCATTAGCATTCCAGACAAAGTCAATGGAACAGGCAGGGGTGAAGGAAAATTCACTTTGTTTATTCAAATAACAGTTAGTGTGTCATTGGAAATATGCATGAAACATTCATAACAGATTTTGGAGTTGATAAAAAGAAATTTTAAAAAAGCATGCACTGGACTAAGCAATGAAACATCACTTTTATTTGTTTAAATAAGCAGAATGTTCCAGATATCCAGCATCTGGCATCTGTATTTTTTGTGTTTATGTTATTTTTAGTGTTAACTTTATATGCCATGAAATTTTCTTTGCATTTGGTTTTTTTTTTCTTTTTTTTTTTGCACAGTGATTATGAGGTTAAGATAGTACAGGGAAGAACTTCTTGGTGTATCATGAAAAATAGCTGGAAATAGAAACCTCTCTTTCTGAGGACAGGCACAGTAAGTTGGTAAGTAGCAAGTGCAGGATGCATATATATTATTTATATTATATATATATATATATGTATCTATCTGTATTTTTGTTTTAATTTAAAGTTCTCTTAACAATAACCTTGTATAGAATTGCCATATCCTCTTCAAAGACACCAAACCTCTAACTAACTGCAAAAGCTGTAGTGGAACCTCATTCTGCAGGGACAGAGGGACAGGAACCTGCTTGCTTTTGTGCCAGTGAGAACTGTGGCTGAGCAGCACTGCCTGAGGTCTGCCAGCCCACAGGGATGTCACACCACCAGCACAACAAATTGCTGAGACCTGATACCCCACCAATGTCCCACCAGTGCCAGAGCTGGACTTTTAGGTGCTGTTTCTAAACAGAAGGTATTTTCCAACAGCGAGGCCTGAAAACTCCTGTTTAGGTCCTGAAGACCAGCAGAACACTTCCCTTTTTTGGGAATTTGGATGCTCTAGAGATCTACCATGGAACTCAGCCATTCCTATTCTCCACTTCTTTTGTTGAGAAAAAATAGGACAGCTGTTCTTCTCCCACTAAATTAAGCAGGAGGCTCTGAGCTCCTTTGGGGGGCAGGACTTTTGCCCTGTTCACTGCTTAGGGAAGGCTGTGGGTTGGAGTGTCCCAGAATGTGATGTGAGGGGCTGCTCAGGCCCAGCTGGTGACAGGGAACTGTCCAGGACTGAGGGCAGTCCTGCTGTGGTAGCAGCACTTTCTCCCCACATTCCTGCATGTTCCTGTCAGGCACAGCCCACACACAGGTCCATCACCCAGGGTTTCTGCCTGCTGGGCCACCTCCCATGGATGGAGAAGGGTATCCCAAAGCAGCAAAAGCCTTTCAACCTGGTTTGTCCAGCTGCTGCACCCTACATAGCTAAATAACACCAGCCTGCCCAGTCTGAGATGGATCTTTCCACCAGACATGTCTCAGAGCCAGGGAAAGCTTTATCTCTCTGTAAGGCCTGATATCACTCCCTTGGAGTAAGAGACAAAACCATCTCTGACCTTAGCAGGGCTCTCAGTGAACTGCTACACTCATTAATAATAAACCACCACGCTTTCCTGAATGCTCCTGTAACTTTTGCCACATGTTAACACCCCCAGCAAGAACTTGGTTCTCAGGGGTCCTTTTTCCACAAAGATAGATTGAAATTCTGCCTTCGACAAATTAGCAGGAAAACTTCCCTGGTGTTTTTTAAACAGGTGGTTCTTCCCACATCACCAGAGTCAAAGTCCCTGGGAAATATGTTATTTTTACTTGACAGAAAGGTGAAAAAAGCCTGACTGAAACGTGAGAAACCACCATGTGGGCTCGACAGACCTCACTGCCCACTAAGCTGCCATTGCTCATTCATCGAGGCACTTGCAGTGCAAGGGAAAGGAGTGATTCTTTTTCCCCCATCTGGGAACACCAGTCTGGAGAAGACAACCCTGTGAGTCTGTGTTCACCATTCCGTAGCAGAGCCAGGAGAGCCCCATGCCATCAACCACCACTGTCTCCAGTAGGTCCCTGGGCTGGGAATGAGAAAAAAGCCACAGAGATGATGCAAAAAACTGGAGCACCTCTCCTGTAAGGAAAGGCTGGGTGCGCTGGGACTGTTCAGCCTGGAGATGAGAAGGCTGTAGATGACTGTAGATAAATGCCTGGAGGGAAGGTGCAGAGAGGATGGATGGATCCAGGTTCTTTCCAGTGGTGCCTTGTTCCAGGACCAGAGTCCAGGACATAAACTGAAACACTGGAAGTGTCCCTTGAATATCAGGAAACACAAGGGTTATTTTCCTTTATTCTTGCTCTGAACAAAACCAGTGACCAAACACCAGAAGAGATTGCCCATAGGAGCTGTGGACTCTTCATACTTGGGGAGAGTCAAAATCCAGTGGGACATGGTCTTGGGCAAGGGGGGGTCTGGGTATACATGGCCCTGCTTGGGCAGGGGCGTTGGATGAGATGACATCCAGAGATTTCATTCAGCCTCAACCATTCTGTGAGTCTGTAACAGCTGCCAAAGACAAGTCTGCAGCTCTGACTGCAGGAGAAATCTTCCATATCCACCTTGAAAACTGAATTTCCCAGTGATGAACACAGGACTTCTCCTTATTTCCAGGTCAATCTTCCTTCCACCCTGCTGATAGAGAGCAGGCTCACCAAATCAGAGTGCAAGAGCTGCAAATTCTAGAGGAGCTTCTCATTCCTGAGCATTCCCTTTCCTTTGGTGGACACAGACTGCTTCAATCCCATGTGCAACCTCCACCACGCCTGCAAGAGGAAGTGTAGGAACACAAGTCTGCTGTCAGCAGTAGCCTGAATCATGTCTTAAAAATCTGTGGGGATCTGAAAACTGAAAACAGGATCAAAGCTTGTGTTCCAGTTAGCATCCATCATGATCCTTTTACCTTTACATTGATCCAAGAATGAGAAATAATTAACCTATTCTGCTTTCAGTTTAGCTGTGCATAAGAAGTGTTGTTCTACAGGCAGGAACACAGCAACCTTATCCTGTCCCCTCTACAGAGGGGACCAAGAGGTAGGTTTCTCCAAGTCCTAGGGTGCTCAGACTTTTATTAAATGCTGTAAATGTTCTGTTTGATGGATTGTGTAGGAAGATTTTCTGTTGAAACAACTGAAGAAGTTGCCCCTCAGGAGTGAAAGGACAGCCTTATCCCAAGGCACAGGCCTGAACACTTGGAAGGAGGAAAGAATTTGTCCAATAAAATAAGAATGATTGGAATTTCACCTAGTTTTCAGGGTATGCAAATTGAGTTGCAAGCAGAGAGGGACTGCTCAGAGACGCCACCCTCTCATCCCCTCTGTTTTCTGTATTCTTGGCATTCAGCTCCAGACACCCTTTGCTTAGAAGTAAAAATATTTAGGTGTAAGTTCTGATGTGGAAAGGACACTTCTAAGTATTAAAAATTATCACAAAAACTATTGAGGGAAGATTTTATTCCTCCCAACACTGCTAAAAGAAAATGGTACTTGAAGAACAGGCATCTTTGACATCTCTTGATTCAGGGTAGTTTTAGGACTATTTTCTCCTGGTTTAACTTAAAGGGAGGAGCATTTTGTATATTTGTGATGCTAATCCCCCACCCAAGGGACACAGGAACTCACTTGGCTACTGGTCAGCCAAAGGCAAAATTGTGCTCTCTAAAACCTGCATCCACTCTCCTGACAGCTGGTGTCGGAACCCAGGACATCCCTCTAGCTGTCCTGAGCAGCCAAGACCCCTGCCAGGGGGCTCAGAGACCCTGGCATGGAGCCCAATACACCCGTGGTTTTGATTATGACCCGTAGAGCAAGTTACCTACCTTAGATGAAGATCTGCAAGCCACAACAGTTTAAGTAGCATGATAGTGAATTTATCACGGGGTGAAAAATAGATTTTGGGGTTTTTAGAATGGGGGTTCAGGGGGTAAGATGGAGGGATCCAAAGTGTCCAGCCTTTTTCCTTCTTCTTCTTGGCCTCCATCTTCTGCTGTGATGTTGGCACTTTTAGATTGGTTTAGAGTAGAAGCTCACTGTCTCACACAGGTGATAGGTATTGGAAAGGAATTGTAAACATTGTATACGTAGTTTTTAGTATAAAAGATAACACCGCTCCGGGAGCAGGCAAAGTGCCCTGGACTGTCTTGCTGAGCGGACCTCGGCAGGACAGGAGGAAATATTTTATAGATAAGATACAATAAACAACCTTGAGACCGAGAATTGAAGAGTTCTGACTCCTTCTTCGAGCGCCGGGCTGGGAAAAGAGACTTTCAAACTTTTCTCGGGGTCACTCTGACCAGCGAGAGACCCCGAGACAGCTGGGACACCTGATGGGGGGGTGTCTTCCTTTACCAGTTCTGTTCCAGCAGCACAAATGCATCCCCTGCCTTGGCTCTGGGCAGATAAGAGGCCTTTGATAAGGGGTCTGATGTGTCAGCTGCACATGGTGCACTTCAGTAAGCTGCTGTGCTCACAGCCATCTCTTTTTGCTCTCAGTGGTGTGAATTGTGCCTCAGCTTGTTTAGCCTCAGCCTTTTCTTCCTTTTCCTGGCATTTTCACAGTGCTCCTATGAAAGTTTGTTCCCACGCTGTTCTTACTCCCTTTTGCTCTCATACTGTTTAACCATGTTACGTTATGCAATTTCTGGGTCTTTTGGGAGAAGGTTCTGAGGCACCTCCTTAGCAGGGCCATGCTACACAGATGCACAAAAGGAGATGCTTTACAAGTTATTCAAGCCTGTGACAATCTGTGACATGAGGACCTCCATAGACCTTCCCAGCTGGGGCTTCCAAAGGTGTCTCTCCCTTCTCTTCTTTGCTACTGAGGGTCTTCCAGGCTTGCTCATCCCCTGCCAACATATGGCTGTCAACTTTTGCACTGGTTCAAAATTTGCTACCCGCAGCCCACTTCCTATGCCTACTCAAGCCTTGTAAATCTTTCACAACATTAACTCTGCTGTATATTGGCAAAGATTTGTGACCTCCACCTGTAGTCAATCATTCCCCACGGTCTAACTGGTCTCTTTCTCCCTGCAGCACCTTCATCACGCTGACATTGGCTGTAAATGTTTTACTCCACACTTGCAGAGCTCTGAGTATCCCTTGAGGCATGCACAGCTCACCCACAGTTCTGCTGTGGTTTAGACTTCCCAGATTTTATGGTATCTCATATAGATCTCCTTGCTCTTTGTTCCATCAGCATTCACTTCTCACTTTCAGTACAGCAGGCTGCTTGGCAAAGGTTCTGGACATAAATTTTGAATTTCCGTTTTCACTTTACATGGAAGTGCAAAGTGCGGAGCAGCTTGTGTGGAGGGAACAGTGTAGGTCATTGGCATGCAGTTTGGGGAGTGTGCCCCATGTAGAATCATACAATCTTGGAATCATTCAATTTGGAGAAGATCTTTAAGATCATCAGGCCCAACCAGCACTGCCAGGTTATTAAACCATCTCTCTAGGCACCACATTTACACTTTTTAAATAACTCCAGGAATGGTGACTCCACCACTTCCCTGGGCACCCTTTTCCAGTGCTTGAAACTCTTGCAGTGAAGCTATTTTCTCTCATATCTAATCTAAAACCTTCATAGAACCTGAGATCAATTCTGCTTGTCCTATCACTTGTTACCTGGGTGAAGGGATTGACCCTCCCCTTCAACCTCCTTTCAGGTGGCTGGAGAGAGTGATAGGGTCCTCCCTCTCCCTCCTTTTCTCCAGGCTAAACACCCCCAGCTCCCTCATGAGTTTTGTGCTCCAGACCCTTCCCCAGCTCCATTTCTCTTCTCTGGACACACTCCAGCCCCTCAATGTCCTTCTTGCAGTGAGGGGCCCAGAACTGAACACAGGATTCAAGGTGAGGCCTCCCCAGGGCCCAGTACAAGGGGACAGTCACTGCCCTGCTCCTGCTGGCCACACCATTGCTGATCCAGGCCTGGTGTCATTGGCCTTCTTGGCCACCTGGGCACTGCTGGATCATGCTCAGCTGCCCTCAGCCAGCACCCCCAGGGCCTTTTCTGGTGGGCAGCTTTCCAGCCATTCTTTCCCAAGCCTGTAGGGCTGCCTGGGGGGTTGTTGTGACCCAAACAGATCTATGGTAAGAAACACAACCCAACCCAGAGAGAATGTCCTGTCTCTCTATCCATGGCTCATGTGCAGCTCTTTATCCAGCTATCAAACTAAAGAGGAGAGATTTAGATTAGATATTAGGAAGAAGTTCTTCTTCAGAGTGTAGTGAGACACTGGCACAGGCTGCCCAGAGAACCTCGGGGTGCCCTATCCCTGGCAGTGTTCAAGGCCAGGCTGGATGAGGCTGGAAGCAACATGGTCTAGTGGAAACTGTCCCTGCCCATGAAAAGGTGAGTGGAACTATATGATAATTGAGATCTCTCCCAACTCAAAGCATTCTATGATTCTATGATCACTGGGGATGACCTCAGCATTTGACCTAAAACTCAGGGGTTTGGAACTCGCTCTGGATTACTGCAAACTAGAAATTTAATGTTTCACTTCCCAGCACTGCTGTGTCTAAGTCCCTTAGTTTTTTTCTGTCCATCATGTGAACCGGTTCCAAGGTGTGCAGAAGGGTTTCTGTGTGACTGCCACACACCCACGGCAGGGGGGCTGGCTCACAGACACTGCAGGAGTGTGAAGCAGGAAGATGACACCGGCAAACAGGATCCCTCAAAAGGCTGGCAGGGAGTCTGAGCAGAGCAAAACTTCCTTAAATATGCGGAGTTCCTTTGAAAATGTGTTCTGGTGCTGTTATAGAAAGCTGCTGCCCTTTCTTTATACCCGGTGGAGCCTGAAGAGCTGTGCCATGGCACCACAGGGCCAGCCGGGCGGCAGCCGCCGGCCGCCCG
>NW_005054302.1:13034301-13049250 GCF_000277835.1 Geospiza fortis
GCGTGTGCCCCCGTGTTTCACCGCTAGGTGCCACGGCTAGTGACCGAGTGTGCCACCGCTAGGTGCCACGGCTAGTGACCGAGTGTGTCACCGCTAGGTGTCATGGCTGTCCCGCAGAAGCCACCCTGTCGGCACAGCCCGGGAAGCAGCCAGGGTGCCCCGCTCTCGGCAGCTGTGCGAAACCACACAGCGCTGACAAAACGCCTGCCCTGCCTGCAGGGAGGACCCCGAAGGTGGGAGAATTTAGGCTGC
Organism: Geospiza fortis; assembly: GCF_000277835.1. Taxonomy (NCBI): domain Eukaryota; kingdom Metazoa; phylum Chordata; class Aves; order Passeriformes; family Thraupidae; genus Geospiza; species Geospiza fortis. The sequence goes on from NW_005054302.1 coordinate 13,034,554, forward strand.
ACCAGAGCCGTGGTCTGGCTCAGCGCAGCGCAACGAGGGGAGGGAATTGAAGGTGCAGGACTGACTTTTCAGATTGACTTGAAAAATTGTATTCACAAGGCAAACCGTCTCATAAACAGGGTCTGCATAGCCCAGATGTCCCAGTGTAGTCTGTGCACGTGGTCCCAGAAAATTAGTATTTCTTTTACATGATTAATGAGTGTTGTAGCGGGTGCTTCTGGTCACAAGTTTCATGCATGTCCTGCAGTGGTGTTATTAAGCCTTAAACTCATTCCCTTCCAAAAACAGCCTTCCCCACTTCATGTTTACACCCTGTGTGTTGGTTTGGGCTGGGATATTTTTTCTAGCTAGTATGGGGCTGTGGTTTGGATTTGTGCTGGAAACAGTGTTGATAATTCAGGGATGTTTTAGCTACTGCTCAGCAGGACCCACACAGAGCCAAGGCCTTTTCTATTCCTCACTCAGCCCACCAGCAAGAGGACTGGGGGTGCACCAGGAGCTGGGAGGGAGCACAGCCAAGAGAGCTGAGCCTGACTGACCAAAGGGATAACCCAGACCAAGTGACATCATGTTAGGCCGATAAAGCTGGGGAAGAAGGAGAAAGTGTGACACATTTGGTGTTAAGACATTTTTCTTCCCAAGTCACATGTGATGAAGCCTTGCTGTCCCGGCAATAACTGAAGAGCTGCCTGCCCATGGGAAGTGGTAAATGAATTTTTGTTTTGCTTTTTCTTTGCCTATTAAACTATCTTCATCTCAACCCATGAGTTTTCTTACTTTTACTCTTCCAATTCTCTTCCCCATGCCATCAGGGGAGGATGGGCAAGCAACCACGTAGGGCTGAGCTGCTGGCTGGAGTTAAAGCACAGTATTCTGCTTCCCCACAAAAGGAAAAGTGACAAATGCTTTGCACACTGTAATTTCCACCCAGATCATAAATCCAGCATTTCAGAGATATGGTCCCTGAAAGGATTTTTATATGAGGTTTATATAATCAAGTGTTCAGCCAGGTTATGCTGGAGATTTTATACAGCTAGGCTGTGTCCATGACGAAGGAGGCAGCTCATTTACTCCATCCCTGAAGCTTTCTCTTCCTTGCTACCAAGCAGCCTGTAGGTCTCCTGCTCTCTTTTAGCACCATCCACATGCCCACATTCAGCCAGCCCCTCTGTTTACTTTCCTAGTGCTGGAGCTAGGATTACCCTCACTGTGAGGCTGTGTGGATCAGCTGCTTCCCATTGTGATCTGCTTCATTAGTAAAGCTTTTTCTGGGGGTCTGTTTTCAAGATGACATGTGGGAAATGCACACCACCTCCAGTAATGTAAATTAATAGCAATTGAGCTGTGTGAGAGATTCCCTGTGAGCTGCTCTGCAAAAACAGTCCTGCAGCACATGTCAGGAGTCATTAACACATCAGCTGCACCACATCCAATGCTCTGAAAAAGATTTAGGAGGGACTAATCCCTCCAGTGGCAGAACTGTGTTGGCCTTTAGCAGAGTTACATCATGGGTGAATTTAGCCTCCATTGTCCAACATCAGACAGACTTGGCACCATAGGAATCACGATGACAATAGCAGATGGGCTTGACACGCCTGAGTATCACTGGTTCCCATCCTCCTGTCATTTCAGAGGGAGGTCCTGAGCCCACTCGATTATCTGACTGTGTTCAGAGAACTGAAGTCAACACAGGGAGCGCACAGTGGGCTGCACCCTGGCATAAGCCTTCAGGCAGCCTAGCAGATTTTCTGTCTTCTAATTACATACATCATTTCTGATGACAACTTAATGATTTTTATTTTCACTCAAGAGTCACTAAATGGGCTAACTGCTGTGATTCACTGTGATTTGGCATACAAGGACAGGGACTGGGGAACAAAAGAAGAGTGTAGGCTGTCATTTCACAATGCAAGCACAGGATGCATTCAACTTCAATAATTTGTGTTTGCATTTATGACATTTTGCCAAGAGTTTTGGTTGACTGCAAGAGGAGATTTGCTGCCTTTATCACAGAATGGAACCAATTAAGGTGTTATTCGCAGTCCTGGTGAGGGGTGACCATCGGCCAGTCATTAAATCTCATTGCACCTCTGAGCATCGTGCCTCCTTTCCATCACCCTTTTATTTGACAGGCTGTCTTCCTTTTTCTGCTTGTAAAGAACCTGGTGAGGTCTCAGCTGGGGCCACCAAGTGTGTCAGTGATCTGATAGCATTGCAAGCTTCTCTGACTTGGAAAGCACTGGTGGCTGTTTGCCTCATGTAGGAGCCAGCATCCCAGGGCACTATCTTTGTGTGAAAACAAGAGAGTTTGCAAATCTGTTTGGATGACTTCACATGGGAAATGCACAGAAGTCAGCGTTAAAGGGATAGGAGAAATGAACAGGACTTGCTGTACTCCACTCAGGGAACAAATTGTCAGAAGTCTGCAATTAAACTTGCAGCAGGAAGCTTTCTGGGGTAGGGCTGCTTTCTGTATCAAGTACTTGACAGTTAAAATTGAAGTCTGTTGAACTTTGCTACATAAATATACATGTGTTTCTTTTCACTTATGAGTCATACAGTCCATTTTACTTGTTTATGTGAGACAAAGCTTTAGGAAATTATTTAAAAAGCAGAAGTGTGGCCACTGATGATGCTAAACATACCTGTCTACAAGGAAACTCAACTAAACATTTGGGAAGAAATGTATTTTACATGCAGACTGTGTTTATTAATTTTATGACAATGTAGCTTAACCAAGAGAGGACTACATCTTTAGAAATTTATTATGCCATTGAAAGGCAGCTGGTCCTCGCATTAAGAAAACACAATGAAAAATACAACATACAAATGCTCAAGCTCTCCTCAGGGAGTTGTGCTCCAGTATGGGCAGCCAGTCCCTTAATGAGTTTTTATTATTGCTGATCTCAAGTCCCTGTGCTATTTGCAGTCTGCAAAATCCTATCCAATGCAAACTTTTTTTTTAAATTATTTTTTTAGGCAGCACACAGGGAAAGAACTCAAACAACTCAGTAATTACCCAGTTATGATCATGGTTATAATCTGAGGACTGGAAAAACCTGCTGGTATGAACTTTTTTGCACGTCTGCTACAAATCCCCAAAATCTCTCAAAAATTTTATAAACTTCTACTCAACTTCAGCATGGGATCACTAGTCAAAACTGATTGATAATTGGCCCAGAACAACAGATTGTATACAACCACTTATCTGGGACACAAAGAACATCTTATAAGCTTCAACTCTCTCCAAGTCAGACTTTTATTTAGCAGGGTTTTTTTGGTTTGGGGTTTTTTTTTAAGGGAGTTTACATTTAGGTCATTCCATCCAGTCTGAGGCAAGTGTCCCAGTCCCAAGGTTACTGATTATTCTGATGATCTTCCTCTCATTTGTCATTACAAACTTCAGATGTTAGTTTTATCCCTGATGGAAGATTATTAACTAAAAAGTCATTTAGTTCATCAGAATTTAGAGGATGGGAATATAGTTGTGATGCTGACTCAAAATTTTTTACTACCAAGTTCAAATGTTGCTACAAAATATATTTTGTGGAAACGAATCCTGTGAAATGCAAGCTTCCATATCTCCATAGCTCCCAGTCACACTGAAAGCCAAGCAGAATACTGTTTCATGCTCTGGAGATGCCCGAGGATCTGCCAAACCTTGCCAATGTTTCATCAACTAAGAGATTTCAGTTTCTGTAGATGGAAAAACTATACCATTGGAATTACACAAGTAACATTGTCACCTTTGAGAAAAAAATCTTCAAAAATAACCCTAAAGGACCAGATAAATATTAATTATGATTGTAAACCCCAAAGTCATCTAGGAGTCTTAAAACACACATTTCCAGTTCATGGCACTCTTACATAACAGAGTTAATTCAGCAGAAGGGACTGGCATACCATTTCCCTCAATCCTATCTTACCCCTCAATTCTGCAGCAAACAACTCTGTAAAATGCAACGAACTCCCATCCACCTCCCACAAAAGCAAACATACCAGAATACCAAAATACCAGGCACTAACTGCCACTACCAACATCCACACAAAATCTCAAAAGCAGAAAAAATAAATGCTGCCTCAATTAATAATGCCCACAATGTATGAAAAAAAAATTGCCTTCAACATGTGGCCTATGAATATCTATTGGAGATGAAACTGTGTCATGTTTGTCTAGAGCCTCTGGATATGAGGGTGTAAATTTCTGGAGAGTCTGCTTCACAGCCTGACATGATGTGGGTTGGCCTGATTTGCTGCGAGAATGAGAATTAGAATTAGAATTAATGTTTGAACATTTATTGCTTGTCAGAGATAGGTAGCTGGGCAGATCATGCTCATCTTGCATTGCTAGGACTGATGGGATGGGACAAGCCTTGCCAAAGGAATAAGACCTCAAGGATTCAGATGAATGTCTTTCTTGGGAGCTTCTCAAGTGAGAAGACCTATTTAATGAGATATCCAAAGTCTGAGCTGAAGGATAGAGTCAGATGAGAGCAAGGCAGGCAACAGCAGAGGTTTTGCACCACACCACAACACCTGTGGGTGGGTAATCTTTCTATTTTCTGAAGGACAGAGTTGCTCTGTGGCAGCCATGACCATAGAGAAGACTGGAGAGAAAACTTCTTTCCTGGCAGACAACTGGTGTCACAGAAATGTGAAATAGGAGCCTGGGACAGGGTTTGTATCTTCCTTCCACTATAACTCTTGTTTTTGTTCATTTAGCCATATTTTCTGCTTACCTGTGGGATTTTCCAGTGTTCCTGAGAAAGTTGTACTACAGCCACGAGGACCAAACAACCCAGACCAAGATGCACTGTCTCAGAGCAAGCCCCTCCAATGCCAACCTTTATAATATCATTGTGTGAGAGAAAAGCAAGCAGCATTTGGTATGGTAAACAGTTTTTCTCTCTTTCTGCCTTTAGAAGAAGGCAATGCTGTTGGAAGAAAGTTGTTAACACAGAAGAACATGGGAAAAAATTTAATCTCTGAAAATTTCAGGAGAATTTCACTAAAGACTTATCTGGTTTATGCACTTATTCTGAAAAAAAAGTTCAGCAAAAACATTTGCATCCACAGATGACATTCTTTGCTAAAACAGCCCTGGTTTAGGTATCAGCATCCCCACAACTGCAATTTCAGCTGTGTTGGGAAGGAGACTTATTTTTTATAAATACAAATGGATACACATAAATACATATTTTACCCATGTGTTTTTCAAATAAAGAAGAAAAGCTTCCCACATGCACAGTAGAAGACCCAGGGAATTCAAGGCTTTCCATGGAAGCTGCTTTTATTTATCCCCATCATACCTTTGAAGGTGTTGGTTTCATCCTGAGGTTGCTGAAACTGTGAACATTTTTATAAGCTGGAAAAACCTTTCTTCTACTGAATTTTAAATAAAGCTCATAATCCATATCATTTCTATGGAAAGGAGCTGGAGGTTCAAATTCTGACTGTTACTGAGGATCCTTGCTACACTTTGTGGGCAGATATGGGGCCAGCTGTAAGTGCAATGCACCCAGCAATTTCCCCATCTGCTGCCCAGGTGCCATGTACATCACCCATGAGATAGACTGGACTGTTCCTGAGCTGTTCTACATGTAAATTTGGGATAGCCTTCAAGAGCACCTGGCAGCCTATGAAATGCTGCATTGATGCTGTCAACACCTTTGGAAGCAGAGGGAAACCTTGACTGGCACAACAACCTCAAGGCACTGTACAGCAGATGACACAAACCTCAGATGAGAAATTCTTCCTCATGGAAAGATGATTTCTGCTCTTGGAGAGTTCAGTATGGGGTATGTTACCAATGCTGCCTGCTCCTCCTGCTCCAATTAATGAAAAAAACTCACATTGTAGCACTCTGAGCTTTCACCATTCATCTACCACTTCCTTCAAACCGTAGAGTAAATTCATTTAATAGGAGGGTTCAGGGCTTTTGCTCTATTACATTTCAGGGGCAGCCAGCAGGAGAGAGATGCAGAAGCCACAAGCATAAGAAGCTTCACGGTGGAAGTCTCCCCCTTTTGTTTATCTCAGAAATACTTGAGTACAGGATGTACTCAAGTAGGAAAAAACACATATGAAGAATCAATAAAGAGACAAGCTTCTAGCAGGGCTAACCCCAAGCTAGTCAACAGAAGAGAGACTCATGGCTCTAGCAGTCAGGCTGTCTTGGTGTGTTGGATATTTTTGATTACATTTCATCTGTTCTGTGCCGTAGCACCTATACTATTCCCAGATTCTGTGTAGTGGCAGAAACAATATTAGGGGACCAATGGTGGACACATCAAAGGAGAATGATAAATGTAATCTTATTTAATATATTTCTCCATCAGGATTTGCTTGCCTCTCCAGGGCCTGTAATGCACCTGAGATGAAAAATCAGATATTCCTGCTGTTTCATGAACTCAAACTGTAATCTGATTTCAAAGTTTTTATCAAATTTTGACTAGTCTAGAATGACTGAATAATACAGTTTTTACTTGGTCCTTCTCCCCATCTGTAGGAAGAGCACTCATGATCCATAGAAGCATATATATATTTTTTTTTTTTATTCTGGAAGACAAAAGGTTATCTGCAGCCCAAGTTACCCATCTGTATTTTATTAGAGCAAATAGACAGACCCGAGATTTCCAGCCAAAATCAACAACCTTGAAAAATACAGTTCTGTTCACCAGCTTAGTCATCTTGAATATTGCCCATTTGATTGGGTTTTGTGCAAAACAAAGAACTGGAAAGAATAGTGTGTGTTGCATTAGGATCTCCACCAAAGTGTAAGGGAAGCCAGAGAAGAAATGACTCACACATTGGGAAGAATTCCACCTGTTCCTATCCAAATTGTGTTTCCCTGTCAGGCTGGAAGCAGCTGATGCACTGGTTCGCATGGGAATATTTTAATCTTGAACAAAATACACATTTAAAGGCACTTCCTGAGTTTGTCCTATTTACTGTTTGTATTTGTGCTGCCCTCTAACCAGCACAGAGCCTGGTACTGCATGACCCCTTCTGCACCCCCAGACTTCGGCACTGCTCCCAGTTTTTAAGGAAATTAAAGGTAACTAATATAAAAAAGGCATTACTAACTCCAGGATTTGGAAAGCCATGGAAGAGGTCCCCTGTGAAAAGGGGTTTATTGAGAAGCAGAAACAATGGGAAATGGATTTGAAGTGATATGCTAAAGACTTTGGACTTCCAAACAAAACCATGCCATACAAAAATAGGCTCACAAGATGTCTACAGTAATGGCCTAAAATTCACTGCCTGGAGACACTTCATGAATGCTTCTTCCAGTAATTGAGAATTGGTTATTAAAAAACTGTTTGATTATGCATAGAAGAATACATAATTATGCACCACCAGTCCCCACTACAGACATCTCTTCCTATTCTGCGTGGCCACAAAAAGAAATGGAGATAGAGACTGACCACAAGCAGGCAGATTTTATAGGCACTGTTTCCAGCTGTTCCTCCAGATGCCTCAGAATCACAATTCTGTGGCTGTGAATCAGCCTTGAACACAGGGAGCCAATAAAGTTGCTCCATTGCATTCCTTTGTTGGTGTCTGAGTGATGGTGAGGAACGGTGGCAGCAACATGTTTCTGCATCACCCCTGATGGCAAGTGAGGGAATTAGGCATGAAGCTGGAATTTGTGGACGTGTCTGCACAGACTCATGCAGGCAGATGTGAGCATGCCTTGCTATGCTATGAACTAACCAAGTATCAGTAAGATGGATGTGATTTTATTGTGCCAGATCTGTACCCATCTCTAAGGATTTCTGTGATTATCTTCTGAGGTCTAGTTTGAATATTACCAATTTGCCTGCACAATCAACATTTCAGACTTACTTAAAAATTACAAAAATAAAGACCATTTTACATTTTTGGATGATTCAGAATAGTGCTATATTCTATGATTACTCCATTTGCTGTTGATGAAAGGAAGGCATTTCACTGGTTCAGTTCTAACAACTGGAATATTGCAGAATGTTCCTACACAGTTGTTTTTCAAATAAAATGAATTGTCTTTAAAATTGGATCCAATGAGCCTTTAGCTTAAAGTCATGAATCTCTCTGTTCATGGCATAGATTTGAGCCAGATGTTTTACATTTTTCATGCCTGAGTCATGAGCTGAATGTCTGACTATTGACCCACATTTTGGAGTGAATACGTCAAGAAACCCTTTGCAGTAACTGTAGTTTCCTGTCAGATGGAAAAATGTTGGAAACTCTTTCTCATGAACTTCTGTCCCTCACTGGCTCCATTTCCTGTCCAAGACCTTTCTAAGTGGGTTGGCAAAGTGACAAGCTTTATCTAACATGCAATCGCTGATTAGGGAAAAAGGGAATGTCAGTGTCAGTTTAGACAAACGATAAGGAAACTTCTTTCCTAGCCCACTTTTTCAGGCACATGGTGAAAGAATCTAAATGCAATTTATGTATCATTCAGGCTAGTGTCCTCAGAGCAGTTATTAGCTAAGATTTCATCTGTACTTGGCAATATTTGGATCTCCAATGCACTTGAGCAGATAAGGTTTTGTAGTGGTAAATAAGAAAAAACCATTATTCTCTATAAACACATATATTCTCTGACTGGGCACAAACAACTCTCTTGTCCTCTCTTAAGCTGTACTTAGGAGCTGTTCAGACCATGTGTCTGTGCCCTCCCATTCACTGTATAGCAAGTTGCTTTTATAAATTCACATGGATGAATTTCATTACTGTACAGACTGTGAGCTCATGTAGTGACAAGGCCATTTAAACCCCTTGGCAGGTTTGGTCTAGCTCTGATCTAAGTTCCAGCTTGCAAAAGACACCAAACAATTTTGCAGGTACAAAGACAAGACATGACAGTCAGCATGGAAAGATCAGATGATATATTAGGAAAAAATCTTTACTGTGGTGGTGATGAGGCCCTGGCACAGGTTGCCCAGAGAGGTTGTGGATGCCCAATCCCTGGAATTGTTGAAGTCCAGGTTGGATGGGGCTCTGAGCAACCAGGTCCAGTGGAAACTGGCCCTGCCCATGGCAGGAGGTTTAGAACTAGATGGTCTTTAAGATACCTTCCAACACAGGCCATTCTATGATTTATGATATTCAGGGAGAACTTCAAGGAGTTGAGCTTGACCAAGCTTTTGCTGGCGTAGAGCCAAATATCAGAACTTTCAACTACTAATTTCTCTTGTCCCCGAAGAGATAATGGTGAGCAGGAAGGTGAAGTAGAAGGAATGGAAGAAAAGTTGAAAATCTCCAGTAGCTCTACACAGGAGTTCAGCACATACTGCAATCACAGCTTTTCTAAAACTTATCTCACAGCTTTTGTCAGCAAAGCAAAACTGGTCACAGAATCATGGAATACTTTGGGTTGGCAGAGATCTCTACAGGTTGTCTAGCCAAACTCCCTTGCCATGGGCAAGCACATCACCTTAGATCAGGTTACTCAGAGCCTTGACCAATCTGACCTTGAATGTGTCCAGGGATGGAGGATCCACTGCCAATCTAGGCACCACTCTCAATATAAAAATATTCTGTGTATCTAGATCAAATCAAGACACCCTCTTTCAGCTTAAAACCATTATTCCTTGTCCTCTTGCATCAGGGTCTGATAAATCATGTGTCCCCATCTTTCCTGTACATCCCCTGGAAGTACTGGAAGGCCATAATAAAGTCTCCCTGGAACCTTCTCCAGGCACTAATGACGTGTTTTTCGATGCAAGGGGGATAACTGCACGGAGAGGCTCTGTAGGAGCACCCCAGCGGTGGCTGTCGCTGCAGGGCTGGCAGCAGGGGACATCTAGTGGTGCTCAGCTGTAAATAGAGGAATAAACAGCAGCCCGTGCATCATTCTCCTGGCTCCGGAGTGAGTCTGCCTTGTTCAAGGGCTGCAGGAACGGCTGTGTGCTTTCAGGAAGCATTTGTACTCCTGCTCTTCGAAATTCCACAACATATATCTGCTTTGCACAGAAGTGAGGTATTCATATACACAGGTTACAGGGGACAGTTTTAATTTGTATACTTAGGTATATGTGGAGGAGGAAATCTACTAGAAACTTGTCTTTTAATGAAGTTGTGAACCAAGCTGATCAAAAAGATCTCTTGTAGTTTTTTCTTACAAAATTACAATGCTGAAGTATATAATAAAATCCTGAATTAAAACTAAATAGCTGCTAACAACACATAAAATTGTGCTACCCTTTGGGATGAGACACCGCTGCAAATATTCAGTGTCACACTCCCAGTAACATCACTATCACTTGTCTGTGTACCCCTTTATTAGCCTCTCCATGTCAGAGTACAAGGCTTTGAGTGTGTCCATACAGAGAAAGCTTCACATAATGCCTTTACCATATAGCTGGAGAGGGATGGCTTACTTTATTTGTTCACTTATTTATTCAAAAATTACTTTGAAAATGGAAGTGAGGAAAAGGCTGCATTGGGTTTTTTTAGCTGTGTAAAGCATACCTTTGGGATGGATTTTCAGCACAGTGCCCCTTTGGCCCTGATCTAGAAAAGCACAGGAGTCTGAGGCTGAAGTCAAACAGGTACTTAGGTGCTTTGCTGAACTAGGGCCAGAATGCTGAGTACTTCACACAGTCAATTCTCTGGCACAAAAATAACACCAAAAGGTCATTGGAAATTCCAACTGTGTACTGAGAATTTATTTCTATACTGCTGGAAAATAAATTTGAGTGCTGATCAGAAACCAATCAATAGGCTGAAATCAAATGCATACGGCAGAGTAGTCAGTGAAGTTAATGTTGTGAGCATGTTGTCAATTTTGCACAGAATATCCAGCCTGGTAAAGTAGAATTTTTTAAATTATCCTGTTCCAGAAACAAAAACAATTTGACACTTGATTGCCCAAATTGTCAAAACTCATAGAAAACCATTTTTCTTTAAGTCACTGCTTGTCCTTTTGTTTGTTATTTTTTGAAAAAATAAAGGGAAAAAAGCATCCAATTCCAGTTGCATGTTCCAGTGCTGTCTCTTGGATATTATAATATTGTAAGAAACTCTTTGGGCTGAAATACTGATTTACAATACTAAGAGAATTCCATACCAAGGAAAAGAAAGTGGCAAACATCAGGGAGACCCTAACCCAAAAATTTGTGTTATGTGAATGATGTTCTACCAGACCACTCTTAAAAGACTATCCCTCTCTTCTTTCATCTGATGTCCAGTGTCTCTTGCTCTCATATCATGAATCATTGCAGATAGTCTGGCTGTGTCTTCCTGACAACCTCCTCACAGATACAGAAAGGCTGCTATTAGGTACCCCCTAAAACTACTCTTCTCTGGGCTGATCAAACCTGTTTTCATCTGCCTTCCCTCACACAACATGTGCTCCATGTCCCTGACAATTTTGGTGGCCCTCCCACTGACTTGCCCAAGTTCATCACTCTTTTTCTTTTACTGGGGGCTCAAAAACTGGTCACATCACAATATTCCATGTGTGGTCTAACAAGTGATTGATAGAAAGGAATAATAACCCCTTTCCCTCCAGCATCTTCTAGCTACACTCCTGTTAGTAGAGTGCAAAAACTTGTTTGTTTTCATTGCTGCCAGGGCACACCACTAACTTACATCTGGGTTCTTGTTCCCCAGTCAGTGATGTCCAGCCTGTGATGAGTTCTTCCTTCCACGGGGTAGGACTTTACATCTTTGTTCAATATCATAGGGTACATGTTGACCCATGTCTCCAGCCTGTCCAGGACTTTCTGAATGACAGCCCTGTGTCCCAAGCATGCCAACTGCTCTTCCCCTGATCCTCCCCTGGCTTAGTGCACCTGCAAAGCTGGTGAGGTACATTCTGCCTTCTCTTCCAAGTCACTGATAGAGATTTTAAAAAGGATGCATCCCAGGACAAAGATGTGGCTACATTCACTTGTAACCAGCTTCCAGGATGAGTACAAGCAAACCCTTCCCCAAGACTCTTTGAACTTGCCAGCCCAGCTGGTTATTGAGCCCCAGACAGTAATCCACCAAGTCAGACCTTGAGAGCCCAGCTTGAAAAGAAGGATGCTGTGACTGTGTCCTAAGTCTTGATGAAGCCAATGTAGACAACACCATTCTTTCTTCATCCTCAGTCCCAGCTGTATCATCTTGGAAGTGAAAAATGCTTTAGCACTAGGGAAATCCATAAAATATATATGATTTTTCTCTACTATCTTGCTCCAACATCGAGTCACTTAGATAAACAAAGTACTGTTGGAACATTTTGAGTTCATCTTCTTCCTGTAATGAACTTGGTACACAAGCAAAGAGCTGACACAATGTCAGTTTCCATAGTGAGTGAGGCAATTTATTTTACTTAGGAGGCCACTCTGGAGACTCTGAAGCATGGCTGCAGTATCTTGAACTGAACATTTCTATCTCTGTGTCTCATCAGTGAGGCTTTTTAATGGACCTAATATCATGTGATTAGAGACGTTAGTTCCATAATTTTCTTTCCTTTTTAGTTCTTGAAATAAAAACTGTGCCCTCATTACCAGAAAGGTGGGCTGGGTAGACAAGCCACATGCCAGGCTGAAAATGTTGAAAGAGAATCATAGAACAGCTTGGGGTGGAAGGGACCTGAAATATCATCTGTTTCCAACACTCTTGTCATGGGCAGGGACACCTTACTCTAGACCAGGCAGATTAAAATCCCATCCAATCTGGCCTTAAAAACCTTTAGGAATGGGGCATCCACAACTTCCCTGTTCAACATGTTCCTGTGTCTTACTGGAAAATAGAAAAAAAATAGAAAAATAGAAAGCATAGGAATGAAAAAGGAGAGGGAAAAGAAACGGAAAACACTAGGAAAGATGTTCTCATTCTTGTTTGTGAATAGTCAGCAGCTCGGCGGCAGGGCAGGGCATCCCTGGGCTCACAGAGCGCAGCGCATCCCGGCGGGCGGAGGTTCAGCACCACGGCCAGCGGTGGGGCGGGAGGGATGCTCAGCTGCGGGGATCCCCCTCGGCAGCTGGGGAAACACCTCCTGGCCTCTTCCGCAAAATCCACACAGCCCTGGCTTCTTAGGGACATGCGGGAGGGACTTAGGTGTGTCTGCGGGCCTGGGCTGCCCTTTCCCTGCTGCAGTGGGGGTGTTAGCTTTTGAGCATCCGCACATGGACCAGCTGCAAAGAGCTGTTTGTAATTCTCTGCCCCCAGTGATTTCTTGGCTTGGATTGAAAGCACCTGCAAAGCTCTTTGGAAATGTCAGGTTACTTTGCTATGTCATTTCTGACTTCTTTTTTTTTTTTCCTCCAATTTCGCTGACAGTGGCTTATAACTTCTTGTGGTGCTTTCTCTGGAAGAAAAAAGTGTCCATGAGAAAAGCAGTGGTGGACTTCTGAGGATGTGATCATAAGTAGATGTTAGGAATTCATGACATCCCAGTTCATTACATGCTAATTAAGTGAGATGATGAAAGAAAGGTCTGCAACATGAGGGACATTAAGACCCCTTAAGAAGGTTTGCTTTATTAAATTCACATGTGTAGAGTCCTTTCTAGTCATTTTTCATTTGATGGTGGGTATCATGTCTCAGATCCAGCTCTCCACTGGCTTCTTCCCTCTTTACAAGTGATGGTTCCTTTTATATAATTTCTCAAGGAATTAAGCTCCTTGTTTTTAAATGGCTACTACTCAGAAAGCTGGTAAATCCTGCTTTTAGAGCTTGGGTGTCCTTCCATCTTTATAAAACTCTGTGAAAATCAACAGGACTAGTGTCATGGGTTAATACAAGATTTTCATTCCTGAACCCATTCACGGATGTCCTTGTGGAGACATGTCTCGCTCCTGCAAACTTACCCACCCATCAGCTTTTGGACACCCCCAGGAATTAATGCAGTGCACTTTCATCCTTCCCGTGCTATTACCGCCCATCTCACCCTTCCCAACACTGTCTTTGCAGGGGGCTCTCACTTTCCTCCATCAGCACACCTGCTCTCCACCTCTAGAGCTCTAAGAGCTCCCGCGGAGCCTGGAGCACGGGGAGAAGAGGGATGTGACTGTCTTTACATCACCACAGAACCAGGGACTGCAGGGAACAGGTGGAACAAACAACTGTCCCCCCTCCTTGGGAGCTGGATGGCCAGCAAGGACCTGCTGCTGCCCTCCCCCCGGGGGCTGGAGATGACAGCCCACCCATCACCTCTGCCTGGGGGCAGGACTGGGGACACCCCCGCATCCTCCCGGTAGCAGCAGTAGCGACAACACCGCCACGGGCTGGGGGCGCGGGGAGAGGGGTCCGACTGCCACGGCAGAGCCTTGAGATTGAGGGGATGCACACACAGACACACAGACACACACAGACACACAGACACAGACACAGACAGACACAGACACACACACACACAGAGCCGCACACACACAGATGCACACACACAGACACACACAGACACACTCACACATGCGCACACACACACAGACACACACAGACACACGCACACAGACACACACACTCAGACACACACACACACAGACACACACACAGACACACAGACACACACACACGCACACACAGACAGACACACAGACACACAGACACACACACTCAGACACACACACACACAGACACACACACACAGACACACACACACACATAGACACACACACAGACACACACAGACACACGCACACAGACACACACACTCAGACACACACACACACAGACACACACACACAGACACACACACACAGACACACACACACA
>NW_005054302.1:13051538-13095226 GCF_000277835.1 Geospiza fortis
CGCCCGCTGCGGCTGCCCGGCTCTGCCGCAGGGTGAGTGCGTGGGATGGCAGGGAGCGCATCCCGCCGGGAACAACGGGGGCTGGACGGGAGGAACGGGGCCGTGGGGCTTCTTCTGCACCGCGGAGGGGTCGTGCAGGTGCGATTTGAGAAGGCTAAAACAGAGTAATGGACAAAATAATCAATGGACCTGATGGGTCTTTTTCTTTCTTTCTTTCTTCCTTCCTTTCTTCCTTCCTTTCTTCCTTCCTTTCTTCCTTTCTTCCTTCCTCTCTTTCTTTCTTCCTTTCTTTCTTCCTTCCTTCCTTCCTTCCTTCCTTCCTTCCTTCCTTCCTTCCTTCCTTCCTTCCTTCCTTCCTTCCTTCCTTCCTTCCTTCCTTCCTTCCTTCCTTCCTTCCTTCCTTCCTTCCTTCCTTCCTTCCTTCCGCCACTTCCTTCCGCCACTTCCTTCCGCCACTTCCTTCCGCCACTTCCTTCCGCCACTTCCTTCCGCCACTTCCTTCCGCCACTTCCTTCCGCCACTTCCTTCCTTCCGCCACTTCCTTCCGCCACTTCCTTCCGCCACTTCCTTCCTTCCTTCCTTCCTTCCTTCCTTCCTTCCTCCCTTCCTCCCTTCCTCCCTTCCTCCCTTCCTCCCTTCCTCCCTTCCTCCCTTCCGCCCCTTCCGCCCCTTCCGCCCCTTCCGCCCCTTCCGCCCCTTCCGCCCCTTCCGCCCCTTCCGCCCCTTCCTTCCGCCACTTCCTTCTTTCCCTCTTTCTTTCTCTCTTTCTCTCTTTCTTTCTCTTTTTCTGTTTTTTACAAATTAAAGCCTTTTCTGCTGGAGTATCCTAGAAGAGAGCAAGTCAGTTTGAATTTGGACATTTGGTTTGGAAATGCTCGTGTGTTTTTTGGCAAGGGCTCAATGCCTCGCACTGGTTCTCCCTTTTTACAGGTTACACATAAACCAAGGGTTTACACCCTGCAATCATCCATGAGGAATTATCCAAGAGCAGCTGCTTCCAGCTGGCCCCTGCTGCCCTCCCTCCCTGCTCATTCCCCACAGTCAGTATGGGAAAGTGCCAGGGATAAAGTGATGAGGACACACATCATGGGGTGAACCTGCCCTGCCTCCCAAAGCAGCCCTGGCCTCCTGAGCTGGCAGCAGGACATAAATGCAGCAGACACGCTAACAGTTCAGTGCAATTCACTTAGCAAACGTACGTTAAGAGAAGATCTGTGTAGACCCTCACTGTTCTCTCTGACACCCATTCTAAGAAAGTAGAATTTTGTGGTTTTTGTAACAATGGGCCAGTCAAGGCATTGTAGTTTGAGCTGGAAGAAATCAAGTGACATGCTTTGGAAAATGTTTATAGAGAGTGATGAATAGAGAAAAATCCTTTGGAGCCTGTGTCAGAGACACATATCTTTTCCTGATGCTCTATGCACTGCTTGGATTACTACACTGGCTGAGGGAATGGTGTAGATTTGTTGGTGCACCATGAGCCCTTCCACAGGGCTTGCACCTACATCCCAAGTGCTGTCAGTACCAGACCATCAGAGAGCTGAAATTTAGAGCATCTATTAAAGAAAACACCACTGTTCAGTGCTACTCACAGAAATAATTTTCTACATTGAAATAAATCCTTTTTTTGACTAATTTGTTCTGGAGGTGGTTGAGTTTCCACTCCTGCAGGGAGTCAGAGTCCCAGTTACTGTATGCTGATCTGGCTGCAGGTTGAAAGGTCTTGCTATTTAAGAAAAAAAATCCTGTGCATACTTTATTATAAACTTCTGTGCCATAGTGCACTTTTTTTGACGAGGAGTTAAAGAGTTCAGGGTGCTGCAGCTCATTCTAATGAAGCAGATCTGAGCAGAGTGGACTGCACTGGCTTCCTATAATCTTCTAAATCTGTGATGACATGTTCAGTGATTTCACTGGGGCCAGGACTTTGGCCTACTATGTTAACTGGATGACTCTTTCCAGACCTATGAGTACAGTTGAAAATACAGAGGATAATTCAGTGGTATTTCTACACTGCCCAAGAAAGCACTGAGCAGAAATGGCACTAGTCCATCCACAGAGACAGCTTAGCTGCCCAGGACAAGGCTGCTTAGCCCAGTTACAGCATCAGAGTGACAGAGCTGGGCTGATCCTGGTGCCAGGGCCAAGTTGTCTGTGCTGCCCTCCATGACACACAGAGGTTTGCTCTGCTCTATTTCATAATAAAAGCTTTTTTTATTTAAAAATTTTTTGCTTACCTATTTGCATGATTCATAGAAATAACTATGTGTTTATGTATTATGTAATCTATGTGTAATGAACTAGTTTGTTTATTCTGGATGAATACAGTGCTCTGTGAGCCATAAAAACAATGAGTTTTAGAATCATGGAATCATTTAGGTTGGTAAAATTTTTAGGATAATTACATTCAACTGTTAATCCAGCACTGCCAAGTCCATCAGCAAACTACGTCCCCAAATGCTGCATCTACACATCTTTTGAATACCTCCAGGGATGGTGACTCCATCACTTCCCTTGGCAACCTGTTTCAGTGCTTGACCACCCTTTCCATGAAGAATTTTTTAAAACATTGAGGCAATTTCATCTTGTCCTATTGCTTGTGGCATGGGCAAAGTAGACCAACCCCCACCTGGCTACAGCCTCCTTTCAGGTGTTGTAGAGAGCAATAAAGTCCCCTCTCACATTCCTTTCTCCAGGCTAAGCACCCCCAGCTCCCTCAGCCACTCCTCACCAGACTTGTGTTCCAGACCCTTCCCCAGCTCCATTCCCCTTCTCTGGACACACTCCAGTTCCTCACTGTCCTTCTTGCAGTAAGGGACCCAGAACTGAACACAGGATTTGAGGTGTGGCCTCACCAGTGCCCAGTACAGGGCACAATCCCTGCCCTGGTCCTGCTGGACACACCATTGCTGATCCAGGCCAGGATGCTTTTGTACACAAGCCAGGATGCTTTCTTCTTGCATCTCAAGGCTGGGTGCTAACATCTTAAAAATGGAAGAGTTTCTGACATCTGTCGTGTGCTGAAGGGTATCTCAGAAACAAGAAGCTCTCATTGCTTTGAAACCATATTTTTTGACTTTCCAAGGTATTTTGAAATCAAAAATAGCTTGAGTCAATCCTTAGTTGGCCTGGCTCATGCAAATCAGACTTAGGTAAGAGAGCTGAGAGTGTAAAAGTCTTCTTTACCTATGTATAGCTCATCTCAGCTGTCCCAATGTTTTATGTGTGATTTGTAACCCACAACACTCCTTGCAATGAAGGAACTGTCCTGTGAGGGTCTTGGTACTGCATTTTCCTCAGTGCCACGTCCAAGGCCATATCAGAAGTTTGTGGAATATAAAGGTACACCAACATTCCCAAATAAAGGAGAACCAGAATCCAGGCTCAAGCACTGAGCACTTGGTCAGCCACACTGCTTAGCTGGTAGTCCTGTCCCTGTGTTCTCCTTGCTTTTTAAGGATGTCCTCTGAGTGGACACTTACTGTGAAAAAGAATTGCAGCAGTATATCTTGATTTCATCACAGAGGTATGTCTGATGGTCATTTTGATGACCACTGTAGATTCAGAAGTAAATTCAGAATTTTTTAAACTATTAAAATTTTTAAAACTATGGACAGATAGAAGATTTTTTTGTAAAATACAGCAGATTAATTACATAAAGTTATCTTTTATGTTCCTTTTATATTAAAAAAAAATCATTCAAACTCAGATGTAGGTTTATGATCCTCTTCAGCTTGCTTTAAGGGGAGGGAGGAAAAATCTAATTTTGGGTAAAGAAGTTATCAAATAAACTAAGTACTGGGCTAGGGGGAAAAATTATCTGAGTAAATAAAAAAACCCATGCTCTAGCAGATGACTTTCTTGGCTGGGAAGAAACGTAACTAGACAGATATGAGACAGCATTAGAGACTGCAGCTGAACAAGCAAATTTACAATAAACGACCTTACACAGATTAACTTGAGATAACTGCAAAGCCTCTGATCACCCTCAGCCTTCCTCACTGTTTATTTATCATGTCTAACCTCCAAAAAGTAATTACTGGGAATCTCTGCTTCATCAGAGTCATCAGATTTAGATTCTCATCCTAAACCCAAAACACAGAGCTATGCCAGGAGCTAGGAGGAAGGACAGCTCTATCCCAGCTGAACCCAGGACAGTGAGATGTGCACATAGCCCATGCAAACTCCAGACAGGGGACAGCCACAATCAAAATGGTCATAACATGAGCAGCACAGCCACAGATGTTTCTAGAAGTGCTCACTCTGACAGCAGCACTGCTCAGAAATTTTGCTTCCACCAATTTCCTGTAGCAGCAAAGGGTCCCTTTGCTTCATTGTTTGGGGGGATGGTGGGACCCAACCTTCATTGGCATGGGCGCTTCTGGGGTTGTACCTGACTTGTCGTGGCTTTAACCCTCTTTGGCAAATCTTACTTTTCTATCTGGGACTGGACCTGGAAAGAATAGTTTAGAGGAAGCGTGTGCAAGGAAATAGTTAGAAAAACAGGTCACTGGAAAAAGTGTATCTTTGTTTAGCCTTTAGTAAATATGGCTGACAGATGTTAGGAATGACATATTACATCAGATGTTTTATGTTTTAGGAAAAAGAAGCATCACAGATATAGCATGATGAGTCCATTTGTTAACCTTTCTGGCAGGTGCTGAAGGGAGGGCTTACATATGAAACTGCAATCTGCAGAATCTTTGGAGTATTTGAGGAAGGCTAATCATCCTGCAAACTTGTGTTAGATCCTCAACTGACGTAAAGCAGTGTAATTCCACTGTGCTCAGTAAAATCAAGTTGATTTATACCAGCTAAGGACATCATAACTATCCCTATATTTTATTTGTTTTCCTAGTTAGAATTGAGATCAGAACCTAAGCAGCATTTTGCACTCCTTCAGGAGTTATTCCACTATTTTATTTTAGTCCTCTATTCCACTCTTTTTTTTTATTTTACACTTATTTCCACTTGTTAGAAGACTGAAATACCACAACCCTCATATGCTAAATTGAAATAATATAGAACTCCACAAAAATCTGGTTGGAGGAGGACATATTCTTGAGGGTCTTGGTTTGTATTTTTTATTCTTAGTCATCTGAGAATTAAAATTAATTGTTAGCAGCCTAAATGGCTCACCCAAAAAATAAACCAGGATTCAGCTGGATTATGTTAGATAGAATCAGGATGACAACTTTCTCTGGTCATGAAAAAAAAGAAAATTGAATAATAATATTTTACAAATAATTATAAGTATCTAAATCAGCGGAAAATACTGTCTGTTCCATCATTGACCATCGAGGATATGATGCCCAGAGATACCTCCAAAGCAATAACTGCCTACTTGTTTATCCCACATACTTGAGAGATGAAAAGCTGGAAAACAGTCTATTCAATTTCTCTTGAAATTTTCTATTCACTATTGTATATGACAGCATTGAACTGTCATACCAGAAATTTCAAAGTTATATTAGAAATATAGTATCTGTCACAAATCCTGATTTAGGATCCTGCTGACTATCACAATTTGTTGTAAATGAGTTTCAGGGTTTAGTTTGTAAACCCTAAAACTCATTAAGGTTTAGGCCACTTAAAGAATCACCATCAAAGGTATTAGCAAAAGCAGGTTTTAATATAAACTTGTGGAAGTGTGGCTTAAGACATTTTTAAGATATATCAATGGCAAGGCTCACTCTAGTTCTGATTGCATGGATGAAGAGTACAAAGGAAAATAAGATCAGAATCAGTAAAGAGTCACACAGTAATCAGGGATGAAAAAAGGCAAGGATGTAAAGAGTAGGGGTACAGAAGGGTTTAGCAATATCAACAGTACTGGAGACTACAACTCAGGTGGGGAATGTTCCAGGGTTGTCAGGGATGGTTGACTATTCCTGTCCTTGTCCTTCATTTAGCCAGGCATCTGCAGTACCTGCTATGATCAAGGGACACTTCACCAGCCAGGTCCTTGCACAAAGGCCAGGGCCTAGCAGGAATCCCTGGGATCATAGACCAGACCTGAGGAGGGGTGGGGGGGATGCACCAACAGTGTCTTGTTTGCCACTTCCCTAACAATGTTTGGAGCAAGGTAATTTTATTCATCGGAAGTTTGGTTTAATGGCACTCATACACTCTCCACTGTTGCAGTAGAGATCACACTCCGAAGACAAGGCAGATAGGACACAAGATCTTTCTTCAAAGGTGCTTTTAAAAATCCCTCTTTGCAGCTCCATGTTTCTTTAGGCGTGCAGGTATGCTAGAAAGTCTGAGCCTTTAGATGAATAGGCTCATGGAAAGCTGAGTTGATTAAAATACTCTATTAGGTATCTACTGTAATTCAAAGACCAGTAAGGGTCTCAAACATCCACTGTCTAGAATATATAATGCATTGGTCTTAGATGACAAATAAATTGTGACTTTCCTGCTTCCTTTGGGAGCCGATGACTCTCAACTACCTCAGCAGAGTTAATTAATTTCTCCTGCAATTCATTGTAAAGTTTCTTATACATAACTTCATCCTATTACTCATAGTCTTACCTCATGGCACATGGTCCCTCTGAAATTTAAAATTACATATTCTGTGCATGTAATACATACATAGCTAGTTTCTATGTCCCCTAGCGCTGCCATTAGATTACATTATATGTGGCTAGATTTCAAAAATATTTGTAACATAACCATTATTATGTCATTAATATTTAATTAATGACCTGTTTACTCCCTACTTCTGGCACTTCATTACTGCTTTTGTGCTGCTCAGTTGCAACCCACATGAGCAGGATGTTAACCTGGACTGCTCACTGGGTCAGTGCTGCAGCAAAGCTGCAATATAAATCCATACAATTCTAAAAATCATTGATGGTTTATACTGCATTTAAGAGGAGCAACACAACCTGTATCCCTTCTTCGAATCCATCTGACTCTTCTAGTATGACATCATTCGCTTTCCTCTTGTATGAGATTTCTTTCCTTCACAACAGTTTCAAATGTGAACCGGAAGCAGAGTCCTCATTGAAACGGCGTGAATAGGCTCTGCAGAATTTTACATTTGAAAGGAAAGTGAAAAATAACAGAAAACAGCCATCAGTGCTTCAAACCCTCTATTTGGATATTGAGGCACACACAGATAACAATATCCTCTTCAGTTAAGAGTGCAGAGGAGATAATGTGCAATAAATAAGAAGTCTGGGTTACTCTGCAAAGGGGACTGGTGGAAAAGTGACACAGTTAAGTGCATTATTTTTAGATCCACAGTTCAATGTGCAACCTTTATGACCACCTGCTTGACAGAAGAGCCAAAGGTAATGTCAGTCACAGCATGCCTGGGTGTCCTTTCTTTTTGTCCCTTTCATGAACAGCCCACATTAAAGCACCTCTTCATCTTTTCTTCCATTGTATCTTTGAAATTCTGCTGTAACTCTAAACACAGATTGTGTCCTGTTTCTGTCCCAGGCATTTATGGTGCTCCGAACAACCTGTTCTGGTTGAAGATGTTCCTGCTCATTGCAGAGGCATTGGGCTAGATGGCCTTTAAAGGTCCTTTCCAACCCATTGAATCACCATTCAATGATGACTGTTATAAAATCACCTTTTAGCTCATGTGTCTCTGTATTAGTAAGGATGGAATTTATCTCACTTAATTTCAGGCAGCCCTGCCTGAAATGTTTATTTCTGTGCTAGTCATCCAGACTGACCTTATTGCACTTGCATCAGTTGTGTCAGAAACACCCATCCCAGCATGAAGTGACTCCCATGTGACAAAGTACATTTATCCCTCTGCTTGCCATCAGGATAAACCCACTGATTCATTCAGCATGTACCTTATGCTTCAGAAGTCAGGAGGGGAACAGATGAAGTCTGAAAAGGATCAGATAAAGCCTGTTCAGACTGCTGTTTGTTTCTTTGGTTGCTGTTGCTGCTTTAATAGAACTGATGTTCAAAGTCACTGATTTTCTCCAGTTAAATAAATTTTGTCCACTTGTCAGAGATAGAGGACACCTGCCTCTCCCCTTAGAAAGGCTGATGTGCTAGGCTAAGCAGAAAGATTATTATATGGAGTGGATAATTGGAAAGGTTTGGTAATTTGAAAAGCAGACCAGCTGAAAACAGGCCTGAGGTTTGAACACTTCCATGGAAATTAATGCTGTGGTATCTGCTCATCTTTCAATATATGGTGTGGGGTTCTGTAAATGAATAGCAACTTGCTTACAGGATCTGAGAGGAAAAGTAACACTGGAAAGAAAGAGGAGGTTTGAAAAGCATCTTTGAGAAGTTTGTGTACTGCAAAATTTCTTCTTGAGGTAATTCTTCATTCCTGGAGATAAGAGCCAAAAAATAATTTATTTTGGAAGGAAGGAAAGGAAAGGAAGGAAAATAGTGTCAAATCTAGTAGTTATCTAATGCATTCTGGTTGCTATAGAGTCAATTATAGAAGCATAGAATGGTTTGTGTTGGAAAGGATCTTAAAGATCATTTAGTTCCAACCCCCCTGCCGTGGGCAGGGACACCTTCCACTAGACCAGCTTGCTCCAAGCCCCATCCAACTTGGGCTTGAACACTGCCAGGGATGGGGCATCTACAGCTTCTCTGGGCAACCTGTGCCAGTGTGTCACCACACTCACAACGAAGATTTTTCTCCTAATACCAAATTTAAACCTACTTTCTTTCAGGTGGAATCCATTCCCTCTTGTCCTGTCACTACACATCCTTGTGGAAAGTCTCTCTCTGTCTCTCTTGTATCCCCTTTAGCTGCTGGAAGGTGCAAGAAGGGCTGGGACGCTGCTATAAATAATCTAAAGATTGACTACTGCTTCTCACTGTGTAGCCATACATTTCACTCTCTCACTCCAGATTGAAGCAAGCTACTGCTGGAAGCTTGGATTAGGTTCCTCTGTTTGTGTTCAGTGCTCTTATTGGCATGTGGGGCCATACAAGCTGGAAAAACCAGTCCTGGCTTTCTATGTCCACAGGTTTGGGGTTACACACAGCTTCTGAAGGACCCTGCAGAGCTTAGGCCCTCCTGGTGCTGCTTGGTCTTCTGAGGCTGGCAAATCTTCCTGCTGCTTTCCTCTCAATATGGTATTATTCTACAACTGCAGCTTGTCTGAGCATAAGTAATCCTATTATAAGTAAATTTGGCCTCAGAGATGAAGAAGAAGCCAAAAGGCAAAAAGCAGTGAAGTCACTTCAAAGACAACTGCTCTGCTGCAACAACCCCCTACATCAAATTATCACTTAATTTACAGAAATCCATCTTCCTTTTTCAATTCTTAGATTAACATCTTAAGTAAACAAGATACATTTGGATTGTCCATTTTTTAATCCAGTCCTTCTTTGGACGGATTTTTTTTTCCCCTTCAAAAAAGCCAGATCCATTCCCCCAGTTAATAATATGGAGTCAAAGAGATATTTCATGGGAGTTAGTTTTGATTTAAAGATACATCTAGTTATATTCTTCAGTTGTGAAGGTCATCATTCAGGACAGGAAATCTATGGATTTTTAGTCAAAAACACAGCCACTTTCTGAGATTTTCACATTCTCCTTGGTTCAGGTTTGAAAAATAAAGTATTAGGCTGTGTTTCTAGGTTTCTGAATATCCTGGACAAGCTCCAAAGGACTAAGAAATCTTGTGTCACAGATGGCTGAAGAGAAATGGTAAAAAAATCTCTGCTGCTGCCCAGTGTTTGTCCTGGCATCTTTGCTGTTTGCCTACCAGCCATTAAAATGCAATAGTGCTTCTCATGGGTATAGAACTGTGATAACTTATTCAGTGTTAAGGTTAAATTCCACTTCGGCTGGATACATGGGAGGCTGCTATTTTCCCTGTTCCTTCTGTAGCAGCTGTGGAGGGTCTGCCTTTTACAACACTATGTGCAAACCAATGTGGTACCAGGCTCTAATGTAAAAATGCACAATAAAAACACCAACAGAAAAAATAAGGTTGGATAAGATGTTTAATGACTTTCATGAAAACTTTATGTTTTATCCTCTTAAGTAAAAGGTAAAATATTTATGAACAGTTCTGGGTGAGGGCTCTACCTTTGCATTTCAGTGCTAATTGGAGTGATGACTTCTGCAGTAATGTGCTTAGATACCAATCACCAACTGTGGCACAGTGCAGCTAAACCCCTTTGTATTTCCTTACCCTTAGTACCACCAGCCTGATGGCACACGGGCCCTGAGCATACATCTTGGTTCCACAAACAGAACTTGGTTCTTCCTTTTCAAGTACATTCATCCCCTTCTTTGTTTCCACTGTAACTTGGTGACATTTCCTGATTTCCTCCTTGCTGAGTTTATTTGTCCAGATCCAGCTGATTCACATCTGGGACAAAACCATTTATTTTTCTGCCTTTATCTGTACTGATGCCTCACACCCAGTGGAGATAGACAGAGAGCCACCTTCTGCCAGCCATGTGGGACGAAGCAGCTCTGGGACGAAGCAGCTCTGGGCAAGCTGCTATCTGAAGTTATTGTATTTTGTTTTTCTAGCACACCCTTACACATCACAGGCATTGTCAAATCATCAGTGACTGAGGACAGCCCTTTGCCCAGGCCAAGAAGGGGTTCCATGCCTCTAAAAAGGACTTGATGAACAGAAGGGTGGCTGTGTTTGGCTCTGATGAGTTGCAGGGTGAATTTCAGGGCTGGAGAGAGAAAATTGCAGAGACTTTTGAGAACAGCTGGAGACTTTACTGCTAATTGCCTGATCTAGTGAGATGTTCTTGGCATACAGCTTTGTGACAGAAGGATTACAGTGCCTGGTTACCAGCCAGAAATGCCTAAGCATACAATCCACCTTGTGTGAGGAAATGGGAGACTAAAAGGCCCTGTGTGTCGGAAAGGGCTCAGAGGCACACAGAATTGCTTACAGGGAGCCACATGACCTCAGTATGTACCTTCCAGGGCCATATACCTTTGCTGCATTCACGGGGGGAGATAATTCCTGATCTTCACATTATCACATCTGGGTAAAGAACATACTGTAGCTCGTGTGTTTCCACTGAGCACCAAAGGAATTTTGACCTTGTGTATTCCTAAAGATCTCCTGAAGCCCATTTCCTAATAATGAAAAATCACACAATTCGTACAAAATGTGCTTGTCAGATTGCACTTGGCACACAACCCAGTCCTCTGGGCAAGCAAGTCAACTAGTTCAGTCCTGCACTACAGCAACACCTTGCAGACATTTACCAGCTCCCAGGGTTTAATTTCTTCTCCCTCTTCCAGTCTGAGGAAGAGCAGAGAACTGCAACACCTATCTCTTTGATTAGGAAGATAAATTGGAACTTTATGTTAAGACTCAAGAGAGTGACAGTCCAGGTCTAAAGACATCTGCCTGTCCTCAAAGAACGATCCCTGAGCCCAGTACAGCACACAGTTGTGTGATATATGTCACTTGTACATTCCTTGGTACTCATCCAGAGCTCCAGCCTGTGCCAGACCTGTATAAGCACAAGGAGAGGGTTGGCATGAACTCAGCTGGTGTGCTTGGGTCTGCCTCAAAGAGCTGCAGTCTCAAAGAAAAAACAAAGCCAAGAGGAAGGAAGCAGCAACAAACCCAACCTTAGCTGAAAGCCAAACTTCTTTTGGGTTGAGTACTTGAATTTTTGAGCAATTTTTTCAATTTTGTTCTTTAATTTGAATAATGGCTAATGGGTTGCCTTTGTTTTGCTTCTACAGTGGAGTAGGACTTTGTGTATAGTCTTTCTGCGCAAGAAGGTTTCCAAACAAAAATGTTCAATAATCATGGTACATTTGTCCTCAAAGAGGAAAAAAGCTACAAAATCTGCATTCCTCATCTAAGCACACACATAAATGTATACAAATACTGTACCTTTGTGTGTATATTCAAACAATCTGTTATGTGTGAATTGCCATCCTTCCCTAGTTTTCTCAACATGTGAAATGATTCCCATCATTTGGGAATCATGTGAATGAATCAATCTGAACACCAGACACACATCTCCAAAATGAGTCTGATCTGTTTTCCAGACCACTGTCTTCATAGTATCTAGTCCCATTTCTCCTTCTTTTACCCTTTCCCATATTAACAATACAAAGAACTATGAAAACTGTTGAGGAAATGAAATTCCTGAAATGATGAATCCAACTGAATTATCTGACAAAGATACTTGTAAAGTTAGGGCCTACATCTCATTTTATCCAATAAACCAGCAGCAGCTGGCACTTCCACAGTGTAGGGCAAATGGTGCATTTTGTGCTGCAGGATGAATTTGCAGTCTTTTCCGGGACTCCACCTCTTACTCACAGTGTCTGGCACCTACAGGCAGTGAAAGAAGGGCTGGTGGGCTCTGGACTGTGTGCTCTGTCTTTCATGATTACTGAATGTTATTTCATGGGTAACACCAGCATTTTCTGTCTCAGTAAAAGCATGTTACTAGTGTCAGTGGCTCAGAATTTCAGCAGTGATTCATCACTGGTTTATTCTCAAGATAACATCCCAGAATCCTTTCCCTAGGGCTACAGTACGAATTCTGTTTGCTACCATGTTTCACCAGAATCCCAGCAACAAGACCCAGTACCCACAGAGCCAACAGGCAAACTTCCACCTCCTTGTGGTCAGAAGACCCAAATATCAGGTCAGACCTGATATTATCTTTCAGCCACCAGAAAAGATAAAACCCTGAGGTGCCCAGACTGTTTGCACACCCTGTAGCAGCACGCCTGCATAAGGTGATCCCTTCTGCTTTGCAAACAGCCAAGTACTCAGCTTTTCTGGACTTGGGTCATTCAAATCAATTTGTCCTGATAGAAGTGACATCTTTTAAGATGAAAAGCACTTAACCTCAGAGTGAGACTCCACCACATTCAGATTTGGAAACATTTTGATCCCACCCACAGCAGACAGTACTCGCAGTGACTTTTTATAGAAATACCTTCAAATGCTGATCTCAACTTCTTTCCAAATCACTCCACGTATTCATGGGGAAGACTATTTTTAGTGCATTGTTTGCATAAAAGGAAAAAATAGTAGAAGCCATATAAATTTCTGCATACATGTACCCTTGCATGGTAACACATCAAATACAGTAAGGCAGTTTTGTCCTGAAAAGTTTTAAAGCATATTTTGAGTAGGTGAGAAGGAGATAGTCAAAGCACACACCATTCAACAAAGCCTGCATGAGCAGCCTGTTTTTCCAAAGGTGTGAGAGCTGCTTGGTTTTATTCAGTATATTAAAAGATGGGAAAATCAGGACATTTGTGGACCCCTCAATTTTAAAGACTGTAACTGAAGTAGAACTGCCATGCACTCCATCCAGATTTCTTCCAGAAGAAGAGAGAATTAGGCCTTCAAGAGGAATTCCAGAGACTGATTGTAAGTTTAGGGCTGAGAAATAAACTGTAAATAGGATCATGGGAAATACAAACAAACACAGGATAAAGCTGGCTTTATCATAAGAAACCTGAAGAGAGACAAGAGCTGGCCAGTCAGAGCAGAGCTATGAGGGTCTTGAGGACACATACCTGGAGCTTGGTGCAAAGAGAAGCCTGAAGTGCAGAGATGTCAACCTCATTCCCTCTCCTGAGGATTCTTGCTCCCATCAGTCTGACAAGGAAAAGTGGACCCAGCACTGGCTATCTGAGCTGGCAATCCCTCTGCCATTAAAACTGGAGGCAGCACAACTGAATGAGAAAGGCCAATCCTGCAGAGAAATCCGCCTGCACAGCCCTCTGTTCTGCCATTGCAGAGGGCCTGGCTGCCCCAGAGCCTGGCCCTGTGTGGGGAGGGCAGGTGTGCTGATAAGGTGTCATTTCTGCACTGAAGGAGAGGGCAGGTGTGCAAGGCAGCCCACATGGACACCATCAACCACAGCACACTTGCATTCCCTCTTCCGGAGGCGCTGCCATGCGTTTGTCACTGAGATGCAGAAGCAAACAGATGAATTAGGTGAAAAATTACCTCATACTGGGAGCAGCTGAGCAGGGTACAAAAAGGGGCAAAGCCCTCTTGGTGGCACTCACAGATGCCTCCCACCCTTGTGTTACCACCCGGGGTCTTTGGCAGCACTTCACGTTTTGCACCGACCTTGTTTTCTGAATACTCGAATGCAAGGGCTGATCTTGTCGTTTGTGCTGCTGCTTGTTTGTGTTGAGGAGCAAGAAGCAGCCCCTTTCCTCCTTGTTCTGAGGCACTGGGCTCCCATTTAATGAGCGCTCATACAGCAAAGCTTACAGCCCATGTACAAGGCCAGACAAAAGGGCAAGGAAAAGCAAAACACTTGAAAAGGACAAAGAAACGGTGAAATTAACATAAATTTACCTAGTTAGAAACATGCCAATTGTAGCAAAAACCAAGGCTGGCATTCTCACAGCCTGGCTTTGCTGGGCAGTGTTTTGTCTGGCATCATAACAGGGCTGAACCTCTAATTAGTATGATCTTAAAATCAGTGGGATATGGGCACAGTAGGAGTAGTGGCTGCGCTTCCAGACATCACATTTAAAGTAGCCTGAGCCTTGAAGAAAGAAGTCTTAGAAGAGAAACACCAATAAACCCCACAGCATATTTCAGACTTCAAAAAATTTTAATCATAATCACTGCTCTACTCACAAGAAAAAGAGTGGAAAAATCTGGCCCCTATTAAAAAAAGTTTTGGATTAAAATGCTGATTTTAATGCAGATTTCAAAGGAGAATCCTATTTAAAGCTCCTGCTTCCTCAGTTTGGTAGATTCCCCATGGAAATGTACATAAAGACACCTCCTTTAGAAAGCACAGTGTACTGGCTTTTGAATTTACATGAAATTCCATATGGAAAATATAACAGCTTGATATTCTTTTTGCTAATACAGTCAACAGAGAGATATAGGTATGCAGAATGCAAAATATATATATTTATATAGATATATATGTAAATAATCCTCTGCTCCAAAGGAAAGGAAACAAGCTCCAGGCTAAAAACAAACAGGAAAAATGCAGTGTGTATCTTGTTTCTGCTCTTACTTTGAGAGTAGGATTCTGAAGTCAGATCTGGCATTATCATCCCACCTCTGCCAAGAGAGTGTGGATGGCTTCCTGTGCAAAAATCAGACATTTCACTGCTTAGACAGAGGGGCAAACATTCTGCATCAAGCATGGGCTTTCTTTGTGACCGCGATCAGATAATTCAAAAAATTCATGCCAGTGTGAGGTTTGTCTGTAAAGTAGGGGTGAATTACACAGAAATGTCAATAAACCAGGGTTTGGGAAGGTAAACAGAACGTAGGCTGAGGCACAGATTTTAAAGCAATCTGGTCATATTATTAACCAAGCACAGGATTCCAGGGAGAGCCTATATGTGCTTAACATGCTCAGCACACTCCTGACCGAGGCCCACAGTGGGGGACAGTACCAGAGAGCTCTGATACATGAGGTGCCTGGCATTGATTTGGATAAGAGTGGAAAACAGTGACATGGTTGGTGCTGCCAGACATGTGAGCTGACTTTGAGCAGCATTCTCAGAAAAAAAAAAACACTTGTGAATTGATCATGGACAAAAATCCAGTTAAATAATATCACTTGTCTGGAATGGATTTCCAAGTGACACATCTTGGGCATCCAGAGTTCTAGAGAATTTGGTATGCATAGAGCAAGTATCTAACCCCAGGGTAAGGGTCATTTTCACTGTCATGGGCAGCCCCAATTAACTGATTAAGATAAATTGAGGTCAAAGTGTGTCAAACTTTTCTCAGGAAGAGGACTTCACCAAAACTATTTTCAAGGCCTCACAATTCAAGCCATTATAGCTGCCTATCCTTCACTGCAATAATTTTTAATTTTTTTTTCTTTCTTGCATCATCCATAAGAATTTTTCCACAGAACCAGATTCAATAGCTGGTTTATGTTTTCCTTTCCCAAAAATGAAAGACATCAGTGGTGAGCATCATTTGACTAAATACAACCATCTATTTTCAATCTAGTCATCCCCTAACTTCCTTTCGACTCTCTGCAGAGACAATTTATCTCATGTTAAATATTAACAAATATTAATAGGGCAAATTAATTGTGCCCTCAAAAAGCATATTTCTTGCTCTTCCTCGCAAGCAAGGTGAGAGATACTAGCTCAGGTGTTCCCACATGCACTGAAAATGTCTAAAGTTAACTGAGATAAATGCTAGTTGTCCTACTCTGTGCTTTTTTTTCAAGTACCATCAATGTTTTGGGCTTTGTTCAATTCCTGACACAATTTCTGATTTGTAACTGCTCTGTCATCACCAGGTGAGAACACAGTGTTGCCTCCCTTCCCCACAGCAGGACGACCCTATTTTGGAAGCTATGGTGTCACCAGCTCTCAGTGCTACAGTGGTTATCATCGTCACCATTCTCCCATCGCTGAGCGCTTACTTGTGCTTCCTGAGGTACCTCTGCTCTGGATGCTGCAAAGCCACCCAAGTAGGACCAGACAGAAGACTTGATCGCAGCAGGTTTGAAGAACAAGACTAATCTCACCTCATCAGAGGATCTACTGAGCTGTGACAAGAAGAATCTGCAAGAAGAAGTCCCAGAATGTAGAGGAGACAGGCTATTCAGAGATTAATCACAAGAAGCAAACCCTCACCCACCATCAGTGTTTTGTCACACTTCACTCTCTGTATCTTTGATTGATTTTTCTAGGTATAGTGAATCTTCTTCTGAAGTTTTCTGATGAAATGCTTCTATAGACAACACTTTCAGTAGCACTTGGCATTCCTTGACATTTTCTCTGGTTTTGTCTGGTTTACTGCATTTTTGTTGACACTCCTCTGCTTTCACAGTTGAAAATGTATTTGGGGTTCCAGAGTTCTGCCACTGCTACCATCTTTCTCACCTGGTGAGAGAGAGAAATGGCCAAGGACCTTGAGAATTGTCTGAATTTATTATCTTTTTAAATTGTAATGACAAACTGGACACACTTTTGGCACTCCAAAGGCAAGACTTTGTTCTCCATACACAGAAATCCATACACTTCATACTCTACAGCTTGCATCATATCAGAGGTCAAAATAGGTGATCTAAAGATCTTCTGACCTTCTAATCTTAAAATGATCTTCTGATCTTAAACTCAGTGCCAACTAGTGCTCACATTTCTGTTACTAATAGAGCTTTCAAGTCCATGTGTCACATTTTCTTTGCCATTGAACCATTTTTGCCATGTAACCAAGATGCTGCTGGGCACCTCTCAGAGCCACCACTATACTGATTGTTTAAAAACCCTCTCAGATGTTATAATTCTGGCCATGCAAGGGATATTTTCCCAATCATGTCCTAATCAGTGACTGTACCATGTTTGAACCGTGGTAACTGTGGGAGGAAAAACCCACATCTGAATAAAACAGAGAAAATTAATCTGAAGCTTTCTGGCAGCAGATATCTTTGTCATTCCCGGTACCAGATGAGAAAATGAAGTTCAGAATAAAATGCCAGTGGAATGCCTCTTTTTGGGTCATCTTGGTTTAAGATGGACAGGGAAGAGCTGAAAAGCTTTTTTTGGAACAGTGGGTTTTTCCTGCAGCTCGCAAAGCAAAAGAAGTATGGATAAATAAACACAAACATCCCAGTGGTGGCCTGTTTGAGACCTGCCTGCATCAAGTCTTTGAGAGCTGTGTTGTTTACCACTGGTACATTCACTGAGGCAAACTACAGCTGTATTTTCCCTCTTACAAACTTACCCCTCCAACAGATGTTTCTTTTATGCCTTCTCTCATCTTTAAAACAAACCCCAAACCATTCTGATCTTTGTTTTTACAGGAAAAAAAAAAAAAAAAGCTTGAAGGTGGAATATTTGAAATGCCCATGAGGAAAATTTGAAAGAGAAACTCTTATTTTTGCAAATTTGCCTATGAGCCAATCCACATTTTTTTGGTGAGTGGAGTTTCCAGCAATGCATGCCAGGCAGGTTTTGGATCTGATCTGTGTCCCTTGGGCATCTAGTGCTCCTAATCCAACAGCAAGGGAGGAAAGAGCCAGGACCACTTTTATTCTGGAAAAGAGCCAACAGAAAGCAGTGCAGCTCAGCACACAGACCTGGATATCATTGTGGAAATTAAATCCATTATTCATAGCCAAATTTTGCCTGCAATGAATTAGCACAACTTGTGATTAAAGCTGATATGTTTGTTTTTCCAAGTCCAAGCTGTATATTGTTCTTTACCTCTTTAGTATGTATTTCAGTATTTCTGTGTATCTGTGCTACAAGATAACTGAAGAGACAATTTCCATCAGATGAAAGACTGTCATTGGCAAATCTACTGCTTTACAAAATACATAAAATAGCAATGTACTCAATAGCCAGTTAGGCCTTTTCTTTGTTTCAAAATTTAGCTACCTAGAAAATCTTCAAACCTAAATCAGGAGAGAAATGATCACTTGCATTCATGTGTGTCAACATTTCTTTTAATGTATTACTTTCCCCTGGATTGTAGTTCCTAGCATTTCACTGAGCAGGTTTACTATGTTCCAGTCCAGCGGCTCACATGCTAGCTCTGACAGAGCTGTGCGTCCCAACTGTTTTTCTTGGATATATTTTCTTTGCAGTAATAAGGTGATTTTTGGCTCTTAAACCAATGAAAGCTGCAGAGTGAGATAATAATGTTATAAACTGAACCCATATTAGTGATAGCAAAAGGGATGAGGGGGAAAAGAATGGGAAGTCATGAAAATACATAGGGGTTTAGAAATCCTGCTCATGGTGTATTATTGTTCATTCCAAGGCAATGCAGAGGTAACCCCAGCTGTTCCATACCCAGTGTTCCCACTTCCTCATCTCTCTTCCACACAGTTTGACTCCTCCAGCCATTGCTAAATATATTCTCAATCTCTTCTATGGTCCTAAGTCCCCATCATGGCCAAGACTAAGAATGTAGACCATTCATTCTCATTACTCACCTGCCTTAATTTTGTTTTTAATCTCCTCCCATCTACTCCATATTTTCTGTGACATTCCCATTACTCATGACCCAGTGCATAACTCTTTTTGCTGTTGCCACTTCTGGGTTATTCCAATTCGGTCTGACAGAAAAGATTGTTCCCAAAATGTTGTAGGGAGCATAATAGAATTGGAATACGAACTATATAACCATATAAAAAAACTTCAAATGGAATTTATACAATGTTCTCCATATTTTCTTGTTAAATGTAAGGCAATTCTTCATGCATTAAAGAAGAATTCTCAGTTAAATGTATCTGATGATGGTCCTCAGAACTCTACTACTTGAAACTGAGGATCTCCAAGTTCACCAAGTCATCTTGTAATAAAGAAGCCAAATGAAAGATTTTGAAGTTGTTGAAATACAGAATAACCTCTTAAATCAATATGGATTAATTTTCAGGTCAGGTATCTAAATAGTACATCTTCAAGTTAGACCACTGATCAATGAAATGTGCTACTGCAGCAGTGAAAAGAACAGAAAACTTTTGAAGAGATATATAGGCAATATTCTGTGGCTTGTGGTTTGTATTTTGTTTTCATTTAACCATTTTCTCCCACCTTAACTGTTTGTGACTAAATAAAGACAGCAAATGCATAACTGATTTTTCTTATCATCGACCTCTTTGGGTTGGTTGCTTCCATTTTAGACACCTGTGGTATCCTGGTTTTACAGAAAAGGAAGGGTTTGTTTTGACACATAATCAGCCTGCATTTTTTTCCTCTGCCAAAGATCTATATGAACACCTCATACAGAGCAGCTCTAACACCTTCAAAAGGGCCCCTGCATATCTGCCCAGCATCAGCACAGCATCAGCATCAGCACCAGCACGGCTTGAGGGAAGCCACACCAGCAAATCCTACCAAGTCCACCACTACCAGCCTGCAGCTCAGGCTGCAGTTCCCATTCTTTCCTCCACTGGGCAAGGAAAGAGTCAATTTAACTTGAGTCAACTAGAGGAGGAACAGAAACAACTTAGTGATTAGGGTACTACTCTGGGCATCAGGAGTCACAGGCACTGCTCCCTTTCCCTGGGATTTACTTCTGTATTTGCCAGTAACCTTCAGGAAAGAAGCCATGGCTGGGAGCAGACCAGGACCCATACCTGCTCAGCCAGAAAAATATGGGCCTGATTAATGGTTAGTATTTTTATACCAATGTGGCAGTAGTGTGGAGCATCACAAAGGGTGGAGGAAAACTGAGGGGAAGTTAACAAAAAAACTTGGGGCTCAGTGCTGAATAGCCTCAGTGGTTTATAGGGAAATCTAACCCCTTAATCCTAGTTTGTAAAACAAAAAATGTAGCACTTCCTTTTCCGCTAACAATCTGTCCTTAGGAAAAAGGCCTCAGCAAAGGAGCTCCATCGACAAAAAAGTCCCAGGAAGGCATCCACCAGAGGGAGTTCCATGAATGCATCAAGCCCAGCCTGAGCTATATATGGTTATACCACAGCTGAGAAGAGCCGCCTGTGCGCCCCCCAGGACAGACGAGCTGCTCCCCGCAGCTGCTGGTCAGGGGCCTGGGCTGAATTCAGCAAAGTACTGACCCAAATCTGCATAATCTTAAGTGAATACTCAGTGAACTCTAAGGAATTGCTCTGTGCATGGCATTAAGGGAGTGTTTTATTAGAGCGGGGTCAAAATACTCAGTGCTTTGCAGGATCATATGAGGAAAAGAAAAGACTCTGTTTACACCTCGGCTTTTATTTTTCCCTCACTGGTTCACTTGTTAGAAAGAAAGCTAAGCCAGGGCCAGCCTGGTTTCTGGGAGGCCCAGGGAGGAAGCCTTGGAAGCAAACCCAACTGCTTCCACTCAGGAAGAGTTTTTGCAGAGGCTGCCTCTGACACGCAGCAACAGCAGCTGCTCTGGATGGATCCTGGCCCCTCTGCCAAAGAGAAAAACAACAACATGGTGACACCTCTCTATCTGGAATACAGGATAAATCTCTGGTTCAACATGAAATCTGCTTCTGAGGTCTTTTTGTCTAATTCATGCTAAAATTATTTTCAGCAGAGGGAAACACTGTGTAGTATTCCTTTACAAAAAAAAAAAAAAAAAAAAAAAATCAAATTCTTGCCTCCCTCTGCCCCAGAAAGCAGGCAAAGGATCACACTGCTAACAGGTCATTGTGAAAATATCCTGGATTAAAAATACCATTTTAGACCTTTAGATTTTTTTCTTTTAATTGCTTCTCATGGGTGTTCTAGAGCCTTGAACAGTTCCTAAAAGAAATTTAAGAAAAAGCACTCCACCCTGCTGGAGTTCTCAATCCAAATTCTGCTTTATATTAGGATAAAGGAGCCCAAGGAGTTAATCTCAGCTATGTGCTCTGACACAATTCCTGACTAAAGCTTCACAGAAGCTGTGAGAAGACATTAAATGAAGGTGATTCCTGCCTTGATGAGATTATTTTCCAATAAGAGGGGGGAAAAAAAGGCATTGCAATATTAGAAAAGGACGAGGCTGTCATTTCTGTGAACACAAGACGGAGATGCAGAGAGAGTTTCATTTTAGGACATTCCTGAGCTGGAATTCCAGCCCCAAAAGCAGGCGGCCCCCAGCCCAGGGCACAGTCCTTTGTCACCTCTACCCACTCTCTAAACCAGGCATCTTAATACCCCCACTTTTCACAGGAATGCAAAATAAAATGCCTTGAAGATGAAGTGCCTGTCTTGCTGTCACGCTGCCAATTCTCCTGCACTGTGCAGATTCATATGGTAACAGGAGCCAAGGTCAGGGAAGCATTAGTCAGCCTGGATTTGGCAAACGGGGGTGTCAGTGTCTGATAGCCCTCGCTCACAGATTAGATTAGCATGAAATGCCCTGCCTTGGTTATCCTTGAAAATCACTTCAGCTACTGCAGGAAATGGCTGCTCTGCTCATTAGCAGAGGTGAAAGCAGGACAGTTACTTTCGACATACATTTGCTTTGCAAGTTTTGGCTTTCTGTGCTGTTCGTGCTGGTTTAAGCCTATCTGAGAAACAGTTTTTTTCATAGCGTACTTCTGATCTGTTCATATCCCAAGAGGTGTTCAAAGCCAGGCTGGATGGGGCCCTGAGCAACCCGGTCAAGTGGAAGGTGATGCTGGCCACAGCCAGGGGTTGGAAAAATATGATCTCCAAGGTACCCTTCCAACCCAAACCCTTCTGTGATTCTGCGATATCTAAGGTACTGTTCTTTCATCCCACTCCTCTTTTCATTTCTTTCAAGTATATCCCAGGAGTGTCCACTGCCAGGCCATTCCCAGTGGTGGTTTCCTCACCTCCTGTTAGTCCTACCTGAGGGTGCAGATTTTGGTGCAATGAATTACTGCAGGGAGAATGTGATTTAGCACCGCTGAGCCTGTACATCCATGGGGTGCCAAGCAGTGCAGACATGACCTTGGCATCTGTGCAATTGCTTCACTGAGAAACATGGCCATGAGCAAGGCTGATGAGCTTCTGTGCGATGTCCTCTGCCCAGCACACTCCCAGTTTTGGAGGCAGCTAACTGGGCCCCAGCTGTCAGACACCCTGCTCCACTGATCTGTGCAATAAAAGGCTGCTGACAAGTTCATCCTGCACTGCTGGCTTGGAGAAAACATCTGGGCTGACAGCAGGTAGCCTCAGTCCTGTGACAGGAAACCAGCACGTCAGGTCTACGAGGCTTGTTTTAGTCAGATCAAAAGGCTCTCCTTCAAATCTAAAGTATTTATTTTAAAAATATTTTCTTAATAGAAAGACAAACACTAAGAATTAAAATGTCAAGTGGTTCTCTATGCTGTCTGCCAGTCACCTTTAGTCTGCTGTCACTTGTAGTCTAGGTGAAAGGTGAGTCTTTTGAAGCACTACTACTGTTAGTAGAAATCCAAATATTAGCCCTTCCTCTCCATGTCTTCATCAGATAAGACACCAGGTTTTCTGTTAGCAGCCTTGAAGGTCACAGTTCTTGATGCCAGCTACACTGTATTCAGTAGGAGTCTGGGACACAAAGAGGTGGGGAGAGAGTATTGATCCAAGCCACTTTTCTTCTTTCCTGCCCTCTTGCATAAAGTATTGCAATTAATTGGATACTCAATTTGGAGTGAAGGCGGGGACCACTCTTTCTTGGACTCACACAGTGCTTCATCCCTGCTGCCTTCATAGCCTTTACCTCCTCCTCCTCCCAGTGCATGCACTCACTCTCAGGACAAATGTTCACGCCCTCTGGAACACTGGAAAAGCAAAATACTAAGATTGGACCAGTGTCAGCATTAACAGTACTGGGAAATAATGCCATTAAATGTGGTCTAGAGCATCTTTCATGTAATTCTGTGGGACTCTGACAATAACTGTATGTTTTATAGCAATTCCTTTTGCTCTACACAACCTAACCCTCACTCAGTAAATTGCATATGGTACAAGAGTGTGAAACAATCATTCCAAAAAAGAGATGTCTTTCAGCTCCACAGCCATTCTGACAGAGATCTGTGTTGCTCTGTACAGGCAAATCAGCTTCCAAGAAACAACATGTTTCTAGAAGGACAATGTTAGCAAAATCAAAGTTTGTGTGAGGGAAAGCCAAGACAAGGCTGGGAAGGCATTCAGCTGCCAGTAAACACTCCCTCCCCTTTATCCCCCACCATTCCCTTGTCCCCTTTATCACTGGAAAACAAAAATCCTGATGAAGCCACAAATGACATAAGGAATATTTAATTTTTAGCAGTGAAACCAGTGTGGGATAGCACTGGGCTGAGTTAAAGCCACGCAAACTGGGGCCAAGTCAAAGCAGCTTGCATGGAAGCCAGGACAGCCACACCACTGCTGAAGGCTGCCATGGAAGCAGGAGTCACATGGAGATGAGTCTTTGAAAAGAGTCATTTCTAATATAATCAAAGTCAAAATACAGTCCAAGATGAGATTCTTGTAAATAAAAGGAAATTTATTAGTTCCACATGGCATCACAGCACAAAATTTTAAAAAAACTTGAAGCCAGCATGCTGAAGAACGTAACCAACCCTTTGGGCCTTTCTTATGGAATGATGTACAGACAGCCTCACTGGATGGGGTTATTCATTCCCATGTGTGATCCCTGTGAGAAAAGGGGAAGGGGAAGGGGAAGGGGAAGGGAATACCTAACCCTAAGAGAAGGGTTTCCATCCTGCCTTCTCCATATATCTGATATATTCTGGTCTCTACACATTTCAACATCTGAGACCAAGAGAATCTTTTTTTCTGCCCAATGAATTCTGATTGTTTTAAACCCGAACAAGTCACAAATTTCCATCTGAAAAGTCAGCTGTCCTTTGCACAGATACTGGCAGGAATAAGTCGGGTTATCTATGCCTTGATTGTCTTTGAAGCACGAGAACCACTTTCACAAAAAGTCAAGGATGGTTTCACTGAACCCAGTAGCATGACTTAGTGGGTTCAGGATTTCACCCCATTCTTCCTGCAGTCTACAAACTGAACCTGAATCTGAAAATTGTGTTTAAGTTTCTCTCACTTTTCCATCACCAATAATGTTTGTACTCACACAAAAAAAAAGTGTTTCTAATGCATAAACCAGAAACCCACTTCTGCCTATGTTGTCCCCACAGCGCTCTCAAGGAGAAGAAGCAGGGCAAGTCTATTTTAGTCAACCAGGTCAGTTGGTGAGGTCCTGTGCACTCAAAGGAATTCAGTCTGTTGTATAAGCAAGGGCCAGACACGTTTACATGTTTCCATAGTCACTTAATAGCCACCATATGCAAAATCCCCAAGCTTTGCATGCTTTCAGTTGAACAAAACTCCACCTCAATCCTAATCCTCATCCTGCTTTCATTTAGACTCCCTAGCTTAAATCGACATCTTGGGCTACCAAGAATAGTAGCTATACACAACTTGCCCAGATATGATACAGTAAATGTTTGCTCAGTCCTGGCTGTGTGTTCAGCTGGCTCAGCACCTCTAATTCTCCCAAATATTGTGAGAATTTTCCACTTTCCTCTCCATTTCCATTTTTCTGCATTTTTCTTCCTTTCCATTTCCATTCTCCTTTCCCACTTTCAAAGTGGTGGTTTCTTCTTTGCCTTGCTTTGGTCTGCGTGTGATAAATTCATTTATGAACCGTGATGTGGTTTTTTGGTGATGCTTCTTTTCTTTGCACGGCTGGGACTGCAGTGCCTCTCCCAGCACCAACACATACCCTATTGAAACATCTTCAGAAACTTTGCAGGGTATAGTTTTTAGCTTTATTGCTTCTTTTGCTGTGTGTGGAAGTTGACTTCTCAGAGAGTAAGCATAGCAAAACTAACTGGAAAGATTTAATAGCTCATCAGGAACCTAAGGACTTCTCTATTGGCATAAAAAATAAATCTTGTTGTCTGTAGCCTCTTCTAAGACTAGTATGCCATTTCTGAGGGGCTTCCTCTGCCTTCCGGCATGCCTCAGGGCACCATGAGGGAGCA
Source organism: Geospiza fortis (assembly GCF_000277835.1). Taxonomy (NCBI): domain Eukaryota; kingdom Metazoa; phylum Chordata; class Aves; order Passeriformes; family Thraupidae; genus Geospiza; species Geospiza fortis. The sequence continues at coordinate 13,076,847 of NW_005054302.1, forward strand.
GTGCTGCAGCAGGGCCCCAGCACTGGGGTGTTCCAATTGTTTTTCTTCAGCAATGAGGGGACAGCTGAAACCATGGCTTCTGCCTGGAGCCTGTCTGGGAAATATTCCTGGTTGCACCTCACCTTCGTATCAGTGTGAGAGTGTTTGAGACAGCAAGTCCAGGGTCAATGAGCATAAACATGCTTTAACAAGCACCTCTGAGCATCACTGTAAATCACTTTGCAGGCAGCAATGGCTTGGATGATTTCAAGCAAAAAGGTGAAAAGTTGTAGAGTGCTCACTTGGACACTGACCTGGCATCTATCCTGCTGTTCCGATGCTGAAAAGCTTGGAGTCATCAGAACTCACAGGACAACGGTGTGGTGTCTAAAAGAATCTTATTTCATTTTTAAATTAGATGTTAGTCAGAAATGCCTTACTCAGAGGATGGTGAAGCACTGGAATGTGTAGCTCAAAGAAGTAGTGGATGTCCCAGTCTTGGCAGTGTTCAAGGCCAGGCTGGATGGGGATTTGAGCAACCTGGTCCAACAGAAGGTGTCCCTGCCCATGGCAGGGGGTTGAGACTAGATGATCTTTCCATGGTTCTGTGATTATATATTCTCTGGCAAGCTAAGAAATTCCCTTATTTCCTCGTGGGTGAGGTCTCAGTGTTCCATACCTCCCATTGACTCGCTGTGCTGTTTGAACCTGAATGTAAAGACAATACAAGTCCAACTCAGCTTTCTTTCTCCAGGCTTCAAGTCTCCATGAGCATAGAGGCTCCCAGGGAGCTCCTGGTAGCAGTGGCGAAGCTCATTTTTCTTTCTTGAGATCTTGGTGCTACTTTGGGGGATAACAAAAAGCTAGGATAAAGCTCAAGACAAAAAAATGAAGAGTTTTTTTTTTCTCTTGACTAGAGCCTGGTTATTAGAGGCTTTTGGACTAATTGACTCCCTGAGCACCTTTGGGAAATTAGGCAAACCCTTCCTGTCCAGATCAGTCCTCTCAAAAGGTGACTCAGCCCCTGTCACTGCAAACAATTGTTGTTTTTGTCTCAGCTGCAAGGTCATGTCTGGATTAAAATATTTTCAGTTTACTTTTGATGAATATTCCCCATCTGGAGGCAAATGAGAAAGGTTTTTTATTTCCCTTCAGAGCAGTCACCATTTGCAGTGATTTAAAGAGCCCTTCCTCTGGGAAAATGTCACTGTACATCCTGGTAAAACTAAAACCAGCCACTAGAAAAAAACCTGAACTTCCCCAAACACTGGGGAATGAAAAATGACATTAAATATGGAAAGTAAGGGCTTTTAAGTTACTGTTCTTTGCAAAACTTTGTATTATGATTGTCACTCTGAGTAGCACCTACACAGAGTAATTCAGATTAGCATTCCCCCGAGATAAGCACTGTTCAAAGTCCTTATAGTAGAAGGCAATCCCCACAATAGCAAGGAGATTAATGTTGAAGAGAGTGAAGTATTTCATAGGTGAATGTCCTGCTCAGTAAAGCTGGACAAAAAGCCTTCTTTTCACACTCCATTTTCCTCCAGCAAAGAAGGACAAATTAGCCTGCATGATGTGACAGACTAATGACTTCCAGTCTTCAGGCCAGGTCACTGAGGATAAATCTGCGCGGGAGAGCTCAGGCAGATATTAACTCCCTTGCCAGGACTCAGGGCAGGTGAGATGGAAGCCAGCTTTGAGCCAAAAGCTGCGTGACCAGGTTATCATGGTGCTGAGGTGGTGCCCCTCTGCCTGGCTGGTGTAACCTAGAAGGACAAGCAAGGACCAGGAGGAAGGATAATTCTGTAGTTTGAAAGAATTGAGAGAGTGTTTAAGTGACATCTCTAAGGTCACTTGCAGGCCCTGACTTGGATGGCAACAGGGCACAGGAGTGAAAAGCAACAATCAGATCCCATTTTCTGGAATATGAGCAACCCAACATTGTCTGACATGGGTTTAGAAAATATTTTTTATAGATGAAACATTCATCTCCTTTTCTTTCTGACTCTGCCAGCTCCAGCTTTACCAAGCTGCATTTTTCCTCATGAATTTCTTTCAGATTTTCTCTATCCCACCCTGGAGCCCTGGGTGAAGAGCTGTACACCAGCAGGGAAGGTGAGTGCACACAGAAGGAATGTGAGTGCTGGAGGAAGCCGGGCTGCCAAACAGCATCTGCGTCTGCTGCTGCGGGCGTCGCTGACACACCGGGTTATTTCTGCTCTGATATTACCCCAGTGTCTAATTAAAGACAAGGTTAAAAACACAACCTGAGATTTAAAGTTGTGAATACTTACAGGCAGAGATTTCGGATTTTGCTTTGGTGTTTAAAAGGTCAGAAGCTTTATGGCTCCTGCCAGTCGCTGGTGAGATGCATCCCAAATGCCCTCTCAGGTAGCACGAGCCTGCTTTTGGGACACCAGGACAGCAGAGAATTATTCTTCTGCCAGGGCTAATCAGCAAAGGTTGCTGTAACAAGAAACCTAGGCAGATTTTTCAGACTCAAAAATGCTTGGTAAAAATATTGAGGGGTTTTTTGCATATAGCAAATGAAAGCTTTTTACTGCAACCAAGTCACTGTATTAGTTAACACATAAAGTGCAGGGATAAATACTATTTTTCCATCAGGTTTTATTTGGAAATCAAAAGAAGTACAAAACCATACTTTAAATCCAGCTTCTTCTCCTTGCCAAAGAGCATGAGTCATACATTACAGTATTCATAGAGAAGCCAGCAAAGCTTGGAGAAATATTTTGGTATTAGGTTTCTATTCCATATCCAGAACCAGACAAACCTAACTGAGGGTGAAATCTGAGAATAAAAACAGTGGTCAAGAATAATAATACCTCTTGAACTCAGGTGTCTCGAAGATAATTTTATTCTGGGGGGATTTGGTAAAAAATAATCTCAATAATAAATTTTGATATCTACAAAATTTCCTAAAATTTAACTGGCAGTGGAGGTGTGCACTACAAAAGAAACTGGAGTGGGGTTCAAGCACCACTTGTAGGTGTCTGTATGTGAACTAGGCACTATGCTCTCATTGCAGTAAATATGGATGGTGCCTCCAATAAAGTTATAGTGAAGAGAGTCTGGAAATTACTCAGCTGACTAACTACCAGGTGACTCAGGGTACACCGAGTTGTACAGAAGGCTCCATGGTGTGCATATACCTGAATTTCTACTGAGTGTAAAAGGAGTATGGACATTTAGTCCTCACGTACACACTGGCACTCATGTGTTTTAGCATGCAACTGAATCCCACACCAGATGTTAAAGTATCTGTGTAAATGTACTCAAGATGTCTCGAGCCATGTCTAAACCAGCTGCGGCTCAGCAGCCACAACTCCATACAGAGGTTGCTCCTCAGTGCACACCACACTCCTGCCCTTGCACAGCTGTTTCTTCACAGCAAGGAACCTGAGGTTCTCAAAGTACCCCTGAACCAAACCTGAGATGAGCACCCTGGCCCAAAGCAAAATGACAGAAGTTTCTGCCCACATGGACAACACACAACACATCCTCAAGCAGCAAGATTTACCTTACCATGACTTGTATCTGCAAGTAACAGGCTTGAAACACAAGTGGGAACTTCAGCCAGGGGAATATGGAGTCAGGAGTAACACTGACAGCCTGGACTATCTACCTTGCAATGGGCTGGAGGGATAGGTGTTGACATTCCTGACCAAAACTGTTTTGTATCCTGCTGTTTCCATGAAAGCCAATCTCAGAAACCAAACATACAAAATTTGTGTCCTACCTTCCTTGTAGACTCTCCTGGCCCATCTTAGAACTGACCTGAGCTTCCAAATATTTTTAAGAATTCTTCAGGTTTTGTTCCTTTTTCCTTTCTTTCTCCTTGATTTTTATTTCTAAATTTTCACAATCTATTTTCCACAGAAAATTGTACCATAAGTTTTGTCACATGCTCTTGTTACATGGAGCTTTAAATCTCTGCAGGGTGACACTGGAAATCAAGTGCTTATGTTGACAAAGCTCCCTGCCATATCTAATCTCTATAACAAAGGACAGGAAGAGAAGGAAAATAAATCCCAAAGTTCTCAGAGTTAAATGTCTGAAAGGGTGAGGAATGCTGACAGAGGGTGAGGCTCCTGCTGCAGCCCAGCAAGAGCCTGCAGTGATGTTGCAAGTGTGACACTTAAGCAAGGCTGTCCCAGTAATTGAAAACAGCCAGAGCACTCAGTGTCACCATCACTACAAAGGACACCAAACACTGTGACAAGGGTGTTCAACAGAGCACAACCAGGCAAAGTCCTGAAAAATGGAAGAAGATTACAGTATTGGGGGCAGCAACTGGTGGTCAGGTCTCTTTTGCTCTCTCTGCTTTTTGCATTGCCATTCCTGGGGTCCAGCTTCCTTAGGAGCCAGGGCTGGAGAGCAGAGCGCTAGGCATTGCTTTCCCCTCAGGCAGCCCAGCCTCCCGACCTCATGTGATCCCACAGGGATGATCTGCTGAGGCATAGGCTGAAGCCTGGAGATGTTTCCTGGGAAGGGATGGGCCTCACCATATGTACAGGGCACTTTTATAACCCTGCCCCCCGGCCTGAGCCTGAGAAAACAACGACCAAGCCGATGACAAAGGGTCGCATTGCCATGTAAGGCAGTTGGAACTGATGATATAAATACACTTTGAACAAGACATCTTTATCAAGAGAGGAAGTATTAAGAACTACATTGACCAGGCAACACAGGAGAAAGGAGGATAAAGAGGGACTGAGATAAGGTTAATGAAGAATGACAAATAGAGCCAAGTGGCTTTTTCCTGTTAAAGAAAACCCGTCCCTTTTACTTATTGAGCTCAAGGATAGAGAGGGGACTTTCCTGAGCCAAGGACCCCAGCAGAAAAGGGAACTAGTGCTCCAGAAACCCAAACTCTCTCCTTTATGAATATGGGATGCAGCTCCAGTGCAGCCACAGGTCAGCCTGTTCCTCATGGGAAGCCCAAAGCATGCGGATCATTCCCATAAGGCAGAGCATTTCCCCTGGGGCATGGCCAGCCCAGGGCAGTCCCTGGCATGCAGGCAGTACTTTGATGACTTGAGGCACAGCTTTTACTGCTCTCCCTGAGGCCAGGGAAAGCCAAATGCAAACATATGCAGGTTGAGCCAGGCAAAAACATATTTGATTGCCTAGAGTTGTCATTTTTTTATTCCAGAAAAGTTCCAAGAAGGATAAAAAACCAAAAGGATTAATTAAGGAACAAGAATTAATCAAAAGCAGAGCAGTACTTTCTGGCTAACAGACCCTATTGCACTTGCAGATAGAATTGTTTCCATCCCTCCATGGTGAGGTTTTAATTTCTAATAATTGAAGTCCCTCCAGCCATTTGCAAGCAAACTTTCCTGGCTGCCATCTGACCTGAATCTCTCCACTGATTTGTGGCCTTTCTTGTGGGTGAAAAAAGCAGCATGCTCATCAGCAGTGCTGGGAGACCAGGAAAAGCCCTCCCAGTATCTGGCTGGCTCCAACAAAACTGAAGCCAGTGGAAAGAATCCAAATGACTTTCGAGGACGCTGGCTCAGGGCTTTTGAGATTTCAGGCGAAGATGACAGGGCTAGAAGTCACAGGAGCAGAGCAGGTGTGAAGGTCACAGGGGGATTTATATGACAGCACCCAGTGCAGAGCCCTCTAGCAGAGCAGGGTCAGCCCCTCTCACTAACGGGTGAGCTTGTACAGCACAGGGCCAGGGCTCTGAGACAGTCACAGCCTTGGGTTAATTGACCTGACCAGCCTGCCCTCTCTGCCCCCACGCTGGAAGCAGCTTGTCTCCAGTCCTGTTTCTGGCTGCGTGTCCTGCTGCTCCTGAGCAGGCTGCCCAGATAGAACCCAGATCTTGCCATGTCCAATGGCCACTGCTCCTGGCCCACTGGTGCCTGCACCTGGTCAGGGATGGGGCCCCCTGTGCTGGGATCACCCCCCACTGCCAGCTTTTCCTCCCTTGTGGAGCAGCCCCACTCCTACTGCTCCTGAGCAACCACTTCAGTATCATTCATGGCCCACACATGAGGATCCCATGAGTAGGTAATGATGGCTCCTGTAGTCATCCCAAAGCGCTTTCCATACTCTGCTTCACTGGCCTTCCCAGCCTTGGCAAGTGAGCAGCTTTCCTGTGAACCAGGCAGCAGGCACAGGCCCCCTCCCTGCAAGTCAGAGCAAGACAGGCGACCTTCAAGCACACCTCAAAGGCCTTTGGTGTTCTCTGGACAAAGAGGGATGCAGTGCCCAGGCCAACCAACTCAATACTCCATCCAGTTTTAAGTTCTGCAGAAAGAAGTTAAGTGAACACATAGATATAATTAGGCTAAAATAGAGTGTTATGCCATGGTAAATTCTATGGTATAGACAAATTTTAAAAAATAAAATAAAATTTTAGCAACCTTAAAACCGGCTTCATATACACACATCCATACACTTCCATGGTTTCTTTTAGTTCATCTTAGACAAAAGGACGTAGACATTCTTATCAATCTCAGGTTCAGATTTGGGAAATCTAGATATATAACTTAAGGTCTAAGGTACCCAGCAAGTAGGCATGATTGTAACAGCCCATTTCTCAGGCATGCTGTCAGTCTCAGCATGCTATTGTCTACAAAATATACGTGTAGCTCAAATTGATACTCCCTTTGTGTGATGTGCAGCTAGATCTTCACCTGAAAGAGTATCTAAATAGCAAAGCATTATTAAAGATTACTTATGTTTTGATAAGGCGTAAAATTTTTGAGAAAGGGCTAGCGGCAATCAAAAGATGGATGGGAAACTCTTAGTAGTTGTTCTTCCCATCAGGAAGATTTATGACCTCTCAAAAGAGCTGCAGAAGGACTTCCCAGTTCTTACCTCCAGGCAACAAAACACGTGGTGCTGAAAACTGGAAGTTGCTAAGAATATCCCTAATGAAACATTTCACATGGCATCCTTTGTGTTTCCACATGGAGCCTTTTTGACCTCTAAAAGCTGGTCCTTCTCATCACTTTTATCCCACGCAGATATAAATGTTCATTGCTGCTTCACTTCATGAGCTGATACAGCTCTGAGATGCAGCTTCAAAGAAGCCTGTTCCCCAAGAGCTGAGTTGTACAGCTCAGGCAGGTCTGTGCCTCACTACACAGCCACTACATCATTTGTGACAGCTCGTGATATTTGTTCCAATAACATTTCCAGCGCTCCTTTTAACAATAATTTAACTCTGTGTTTTAATAAAAAAAGCAGATGTAGGCTGCAACAGAACAATTCCCTGCATGAAATAACTTTGAACTCCAGACAAATATGCTTTAATAGACTTCCCTCACATATCATTTAACAAGTTTTCAAATGTACAGATGCTATCCAGTTACTATCGCTTTGCTGGCAGCTGCTTCACAGACCTTTCCTACAGTAAAAACAAGCCATCAAAAAATGACAGCACAAGAAAAATATGGCCAAAGTGATAGCATTTTGTAAAAGTACCATCTGCTTATTTAAAAGCAACAAGCATTTAATATCCTGCAGTCTCTCTTGTTTTTCAAGCTTTTTATGGTTCTGAAATATTTGCAGGACAAAGGTCCCAGAAGTCCCAGGCGAGGGGAGAGATCCACTGCTGCAAAAACAAACCCAGAATGAAACAGCTCGTCAAGGAGATCAGAAATGTCACTCACTCCACTTTTGTCACTGCAGTCAGTGTAGAGAGCTGCCTGTTTGCCCACCAAACCCCCCTCCTTTGGACCCATCCCTCCTCAGACAGAAGAAGGGGAGCTAGCTTAAAATCCATGCAAAAAGTTTGAAAATTAGTGACTTGTCTCACTTCATGCTTGTGCAAAGATTTCACTGTAAAGAGAGCAGAGGGACCCAATAGACCTGAACATGTGGAAGTGCTTCTTTGTCGACCCAAAGGTTTTAGGGAAGCTAAACCAGGCTTATTATGGAATTTCTTTTTGTCTGCAGTAAATTACTGAAGAGCGGTCCCAGACTTCAAAATCTGGCCTGGATTTCAACCTCCCAAAGAGCTGAGCTGATTGATTCTGTGGTTATAGTTCAAGTGCTGTCACAGAGCCAGTTGCAAAACTGGCATGTGGTTCCAGCCTCAGATTTTGATTATTTTTGGACCACGAGCTGCATGCGTCTGGAGCTGGGATTTCATATTATGGCTCTATTAAGTAACATTTTGCAAATGCTCAGCCCAGAAGGAGGGAGTACATTCCAAGGGGCACAGACTCTTTTAAAACAAAATTGTTTTTCAGTGTTCTGGTGCATGATCAAGACCTGTCGCAGGTGGGCAGGAGCTGTCTGCAGCCCACAGCCTGAGTACCACCCTTGAGAGAGCAGTCCCACACCCCATCTGGGTCCTCCTCTCCCTCTGCCACCCTGCAAAGCCTGAGCCATCAACACCAAATTCTACACAGGTACCCTGAGGATCCAGACTGCCTCCATCATGTGCCTGACAGCAAACATGCCCGTGGGATTGTGAACCTCTCTGTGCAATCCCACCACAGAGCCCCATGCTTCCAGCCTTGGTACAAATGCTCAGCCCTGCCATTCTTCATCATGCCAGCCATACTCCTGAAGTTGAGCCGTAACAAGGGACTTTCCCAGCTAAAGATCCTCTGAGCAAAGCCAAGCCCATAGCAGCAAGCTCTGGGTGCAAGTGATGGAAAAAGGGAAAGTAGGAAATCTGACCTTCCAAGCTCAGTGCGTTTTCAGCTGAACTGTGTGTGATGATGGGTGGATGAGGGGAATAAGAGACCTGTGGGTTTTAATTAAGCAATGAAAACCCCTGTTCTTTGATCAAAGCAATGGGAAAGCCTCCACATGGCATTTATTTATCTCTGGGTTAATCTGTCTTAAGGGTCTGAAAAACACATTGCATCTGCAGTAGTTTGGACTATTTCTGGCCATGTGAGCTTTGTCACTGCACATCCGAAGCTCTTGAAAATACATTCAAGAAGCATGAACTAATCCTCATACTAGCCCAGTGACTGAGTGTGAGTGACTATCCCATAGAATGTCTTATACTCCAAGGATAGGGTGGGTCTCTGCATTATGCATTTTCTCTGTATTCAACAAAATGAGGATTTGGGGTCTGCCTATGCCCCAAAGGTGCCTCAAATCACCTGCATCATTTATAAGGCAAAACCCAGAAACCAGTAAATGGTATTTCCTCAGAGAAGTGTCACAGAGGCACAGACTAGAAAAACTTGTTTCTTACCCCATGGTAGCTCAAGAGAAGAAATCTGTCTGCCGCATTACTGACTCATGCTAATCACCTGTCCCTGCTCTCTCTTACCACTAGTGAAGTCAGCCCATATAATCAAACTTGATCTGAATTAACTATGATTCATATCTTACCTAAAGGGACTGTTGGAGTCAAGCAGCCTTTTTAACTTGAGTTCCTTGAAATATTGATACATACAAACATTACTCAATAAAGATCACCCTTCTAAAATTATTACCCATATTAATTCCAATATATTTTCCCTTCCCCTCTTGCCTGCTATAGAGTACTAACAGAGCTATGAGAAAGTGATTTTTAATTCTGGATTGCAAACCATCAACACAGCTGCAGATTCATTTCCAGTTGCAGATGCTTTCTGGCTAATGAAGTTAGAGCCAGAAGAAATGCAGTTTGGCTTTGATGTTGCAAACGGTTTATGGGTCTGACTGCCTGGAAGGGGAAATAAAATAACCTTTTATTTGTACTTTTGGCAAATTAATTTTTGAAATGGCTGAAAGGCTGACAATGAGCCTTGCACTATCATGCTCACAGAGCTGCTTATGAGATTGAAGCTAAACATAAAAACTTCTTGGATGAGAGCCTGAAGTGCTCCCCCGGGAATAATTGTGCAATAGCAGAGGGATGAACAAGATGGTGAAATAAATCTTTTCTGCCATTACTCTCTCTGATGGTAGAGTGCTGCTAAGGACATGATAGCAGGAGAGACTTGTAAGACTTGTGTTGAAAAAAAACACCACCAGAAAAATCCACCAACCGTGTGAGTCAAAGACACTGTCAGGCCTGCTGGCACATTGTGCAATTTACCCAACATAGAAATTCTACAACTTTTAGAATTCCCCAAACCACTGGATAAAGGACAGCACAAAAAAGTGAGCATCTTCAAAGAGGGAAAAGGCTTGGGAGCTGCCATCAGAGCGCATGTTGAGGAAGAAACCAGGATCAACCAAGGCAGTGGAAAACAAATCTCCTGGTTAGACGACAAAATCATTGAATGTGCTTGGGAAGACAGCTCTGGTCTGCTTGCTCCAGTTCACATCATATTTTCAGTGACCAGAGCAGGTGTGTGGAAAATTATTCATTGCCTGAAGGGAAGCCAGTGTCTCCAGATGGTAAGGAGAGTAGACAGGGAGCAAGGACAGAGTCCCAACCCAGAGGAGAGGCTCCAGAAAACTGTGAGGGAGGTGAGAGGGGCAGGAGGAGGAAGGAATAGAAATGCATAACCGAGGACTCTGTGTAGTTTGTTGCAGCTCAGAGAGTCCCTGAGTGAGCCAACACCTTTCTTCCAGATATGCCACGAGGGCCAGCAGAGATGCAGGAGCCTTTTTTCATTCACATTCAGCTAGAGTTTTTAAAATGTGTTTGGTCTGTGGCACAGTAAGTCAAGTGGCAAAAGAAAAGGAGTGATTGTGCAGGGGCCCATCACAGGTCTGCTTGGTGACTAGGGCTTGCACTTTCCTTTGAGGACTTCCCAATCCTCCCTCGCATCAATGGCTTCCACTGGATCCCAGAAAATCAAAACAAGAAATGGGAAGTCCTAACAATGTGTTGTGGAAATCACATCTGAGTGGAATCCCTTTGAATTTTAAGAGGAAACAAAGTGTGTTCCAGGCTGACATTTCAAATCTATCTATAGTACTTTGACGTTCCTAGACCAGTGTCTAAGCACCATCCAAATTTAACAGTTTTAGCTGTCAGCTACCTTTCCAAAACAGGAAGGGTCCGTGCTCCTGTAGCTGAGCTAAGAGCCCTCAGCTCCTTTTAGAGACAAAAGGCAGAAACAACATTATTCAGTGATTCATCTGACCTATTTTAAACACGAACTTTACGGAAACAAATCGTGACCTACAAAATTACTTCTCCTCTCTATTGACTGTGAAGAAGTGTTTATCACATCATAGACATCTGCATTTACTCAGCCCAAATTGCATCCAGAGAAATGAAAGCCCAGACTAATTTTCTTTATTTCATTGGAGTTTGATGTTGAAATGTCTTCTAAATCTGTTCATGGTTACACAGACAGGGGAAGTAAATCTAGGTCTGAATTCCAGGCATTACCTTCCTTCTGGGTCCGGTATAAAAGGAGAAATGGTTTGATTTTAGCTTCTATTTCAGTTACAACTAAATTTTCCAAATAGGCCAATATGGTTTGAGTTCTCTTCAACAGAACATAAATATCCCCCAAAGACTGAATCTCAGTGTTTCCTCTATGTTAGAATTCTTGCTGAGAAGCAAATTGTCTATCATTTAAAACTTAATCCTAACTCTGTCTCAAATTTGCAACATACCAAATCTGCCTAAAATCACATCTGTCCTGATTATTTTGCTTCAGATATTTACATTTGAATCTTGTCAGAAAGCTCTACAGCTGTTTGAGTTGTCATCATTTACTGTAAGTTAGATGAAGTTGTACAATGCGGTGAAAATGGCCTATAGGATTTATTTGTAGTGATATTATTCAGTTATTAATTTTGTTCAGTAAATTTCTCTTTAAAATCAACTAAAACATCATACTTTCCGAGGAAAAAAAAAACAAACAAAACCAACAACATTTTGCCTTTCTCTTCTCTTCATCTATGTCTCTTTTACTCCACGTCAATTTTTTGCTCTCTTGTAGTAGAGAAATTTGTCTTCACTAGGAAAGTAGAAGAGGGTTTTCCATCCACTCCTACCTGGAACTGAGCCACAATTCCCATCATGAGCAAACAGATGTCCAGTCCATCTTTCACACCCTTTTTGCTGCCTTAACACTCCTTCTTCTTTACTCTTCTAACTCCATATGCAGCTTATCCTGGCATTGCCTTCAGAACACTTTAAGCAGCTCTAGAACTCGAGTGTCATTGACTCTGCCAGTTATTGAGATTTCCTGCTACTTTCTTTTAGAAGATCCTGTTAAAGGTCCTAAGATCCTGGCAAACTGAAGCTCTAAGGCGGTGATGTTCCTGATGTTCAGCCTCCTGCTGACATATTCCTGGAAACTAAACTCATTCCTGTAGTGAAATGAGGAGATGAAAGAGATTGTTGTACAGGTTAAAAAGAAAAGGCAACATTTGGGGTATAGAAACATGTTTGCAGCAGTTATATCTCTCTTAACAGTTTTCTAAAAGTTGGCCCCAATCTGAGCAACCTCTACATGTTCAGGAAAAACCCAACCCTGTGTTTACTCTACAGAGGCTTCTCCTCAGCAAATAAGTGCCATCTCTGAAGAGATGAAGAAATTATTATGAAGAGATTACTGCACTTGCTCAAACCTTTCATTTTCATCCTGTGTGTTCCCACCATTTACACCCACAAGAGAGTGACCAGACTGCAATGGCTTCCAACCCACCACACCTCTACTGCTGACTGCTTCAGCTGAGGACACCAGGGACAAACACTGACTTTCCCAATGATGAAGAGAAGTGGCTGGTGCTAGAACCAAGGGCTGTTGGTTCTGCACCGTTCTGGGTGACCCAGGCTCCCAGGAGCACTGAGAAAGAAGCATTTTAATTCAGCATGGAAGTGTTTAAGATAGGAGTAGGGGAAGGGATATGGTTACAGAGCAGCTGGAAATTTTGGATTAGGAAAAAGAAGTGACAGAGAAGTTGAGAAGTATCTAAATTTCCATATGAGACAGTGACTTGGGGCATCTGGTTTGGATGGATACTGAAGGATGCAGATTTTTAGTCAATACAGAGGTGACATAGAGACTGAAGAAGGGAATGTGTGGCCAGGATACCCTCCTTTTCTATCTTTGTGGAGTAATGAGGAGCCAGCTCAGATCACTGATGATAAGAACCAGCCCAGGTGAAGGGATGAGCTCAAAAAGAGGAGGAAAATCCAGTAAACAGGTAACTGGCTGTGGTAGGAGTTGGGGCCTGGACTGAGAAGCCCAGTGAGTGAGCCTAAGACAAAGGCCTTGCATTCACTCTCTTCTCCAAGGAGCTTCCAGCAGTAACTTTGGTTAGTGTTTCACATGGGAAGGGGAGGAATATTTCCCACTGAAATAGTTCTGAGGTGGAGAAGAGTTCTGGTGTGGCACACCCACAGCAAACCTGTGAACCATGACCTCATGTTTTTAATCTCTAATGCTTTCTTTTTTTCTGTCTGGATGGACTTTTACTGATTTATAGAGGAGCTCCTCCCCATGGTAACAGGCTGCCTCCAGGCAGAGGCCAGCTCTTACCTGCCTCATGGTCTAGCACTTCCATACATTCCTCTTGATTTTAACCTTACTGTGAAAAGCTCTAGGTGTTTGGACTGCCACCAGTCAAGAGAAAGGGTTGAATCTCACCTATCATCTTGTGGATAGACATCCTCCAGAAATTGGATCCCATAAGACATAAATCCCATGCAGTTTAAGAGATCAGGGTCATTTTCAACTTGCTGGTGCTCAGACCACACAGCAGCTGGTAGATAATTCCATTTTTGATATACAGTCAGTCTTGGCCTTGACACTTTGTTTTGACACAAAACTATGATTTTGTTTGTGAGAATGTTGCTCTCATCTTGAGAATGGATGGCATCCAAACACGTTCTTATCTTCCTTCCTAGGCTGGGCTTGCTCATGCCCATTGGTATTTGAAGAGTTGTTCAACACTCCAGAGGAAACAGAGGCACCTTTGTTTCCAACCTCCTATTACTCACCTTCTTTATCTTTTAGCTAAAAGCTTTAATGGATCTGTTTTGCTGAAGCATTTGAGCTTGGAGGCTATGAAGAACTTCAAAGGTATTTAATAGCAGCTTTGTCACTGATTTTGTAAAAAGACCACATAGCTTGATTAAAAGTAAACCCTGCTCACAATACTGCATGGAACTCTGCTGATCTATTTTTACTGCATCACAAATAAAGCCAAGGAGAGGGGGAAATCCCACTGAGTAACAGGATGTGCAGGAAGGATGGAGCATGGCTCCCTTCTGTATTATCCAGGTACTCATTAACTCTCTGATAACCAGTTTAGACAACACAAAGTGGAATGTCTCCAGCACCAGATGGTAGTGATGAGGAAGAATGGGGAGTGCAGCAGACAAGATAAAACTTGGCAGAAAATATGCAGAGGAATTTCTGTTCATTAGGGCAGAGATTGGAATCTCAGAGTCCTAAGTTTTACCATTCCTTTGTTGTCAGGAAGTGTCTGAGAAGTACAAGGACAAAGATAACTCCTGTCCCTGGTCACAGAGCAAGCCCCTCCTCAAAATGCCCAACCATCCAGTGATGCAGTTTCTGCTCAAGTGATGGAGTGTCTGTGTATATATAAAACAATGCTCCATGTGTGCTGCTGACAGTGTGGGTACCAGATAGATCCCTGTAGAACAGTCCCAATTTGCAATCTCTGGACTCTTACAAAGTTCAGAAATGTGAGCGTTCTCTTGGCCCATACAGCTTTAGGTCAAGGTTCACATACATTGATAAATCTTATTAATTAAACACTGCCATGGGCTTTCTCCAGTGTGTCCCAGAACATTATAACATAGCTTCATCCCTTGTCACAAAGAATATTTTTAAAATATTTTTTTAAGAAACAAAAGACAAGCTCGGGCTGTAGTAGTGTGAAAGGGTTATTCTTCAGAAATTATGAGTTACCTTCAATATCCTTCTGGACTCATAAAAGTAAGGCTTTGTAATGAGGAAAGCATTTTCTCAGATGGATGAAAAGTTCCTCTTTGAGTGAAGCAGAAGAATTTTATTGACAAGGATCCCATATAGGCTTTCAAACACTCACTGTGTAGATAGAAATTTTTGGAATGCATCTCCGGATGAGATATTAGACCTGTTATTAATTCTGCCTGTCATTTTTACTGAGAGCCAAACAAACTGCATATAGGATATGAAGAGCAAATGTAAACCTCCAGGGGCAAGTCATGCAAGAGCCCCCAAGATCAAAGCAAGCCAGGCTTTCTCTTCAACATGCCTTGTAACATACTGTGTCCTGCCTTGGTAAGAATATTTAGCAGGCATATATCTTGCACTAAGCAGCAAAAATATGTGCAGAACACAGAATTTGCAGACTTTGAATTCCATGTTTATTAAAAACTATAGCAGCACTTGGTCTCCTGCGAAAAATTGTGAGACCTGAAGCCACCATATGCATTAATTCAGAGAGTTTGTGTGAAGTAGTTCATTAAATCCTGCAGCCTGCTCCCATTTCACCTTCAAATTACAGATCTTTCACAGAAGCAAGTGTGTGTTGTTGGGCATATGGTTTCCTGTGACTTATCCCTCAGCAGCAGGATTCCTGGAAAAAATAATGCACTTGAATGCAAGTGACTAACGGAAGGTGCCAGCGCTTGGTATCAATGTAACAAGAAGTCTCCCTGCACATAGGACCTAAGCTGCAATTCTTGTTGTATCTCGAGAAAAAGCATTATTATGGGAATGTGGGAGCAGCTGGAAACAGACATGAGCGATACAAATCCCAAACCAAATATTTGCCATGGAAGTACCTTAGGCAAACCCAAGAGTGATCCAACAGGATTTTTTTCAGATGACTCTGGCTGATTTTGCACTTATGATGGTGTGGAAAGCACAAATCCCAGCTCAGTGCCAAGAAGCCAGAACTGCCCATGGCCCTGTTGTGGGGTAAACAGGGATCCTGGCAGCCTCTGGCTCGTTCTGGGTCACTCCTGTGTGCTGGAGAACCCTCTGAGGCTGTGGCAGAGGCAAGGGAGTGATGCAGGAAGCTGTGACCCTCTCATCAGCAGCAGCAGCTCTGAAACAGTAAGGGATTGTGTAACACAGGGCCTGACATAATCCTAACTTTGATTCCTGATTCTGCTCTTCCACTCAAATAAACAAAACATTTCATACCCCAAACTGAGGATTTCTACTAAAGCCTTCCATAAACTGACTTTACAGGCTGCTTTTGTAATCTTTCCAGATTGCAAGAATCAAAACTGAGAGGAAAAAGAAGGCAACACTGTCTTTTTATGGAAGCAAAGGAAAAGATTCTTCCATTTCCAGATGTCTCACAGCCCTTTCAACTGTAGGGGAAGATATCATGACAACAGATTTTATGATTCTTGGCTTTGTAATCACATGAAAATTGTATTTTATCTGACATCAAAAGAATGAGCTGTTTTATCATCATGGTGATGCTAAAGATCTTGCATCTGCTCAGATTAGTAACAATGCAAATAAGGCATCAATGGAATAAAAACCCCCTCTTTTGTCCTTAGGCTGTACGTGTGGTTTTTTAAACAATCAGCTCTATGAAGAAAGAGGACCAATACAGTGTTCATGTTCTGGATTAGAGTTCAAGAAAAATGAATGTGTACAACTTTTTCATGGGCTTGAAACCTAGATAATTTTGAAATTTTGTCCCATATGACCTCTAGTTATTTTGATAGCATTACACTAAATCTATGCCCCAAAACTGTAATCTTTGTTCATGTGAGTTCTTTCTCATGAAAATTAAAGTGAGGATGATGAAATAGGCCATCTATATTGCACATAATTCATTGCAGATTCTTAGCATTGTTCAAACAATAATTTAATTTATAATAATTGGTTTTGGTGGATCTCATCTACCTAGATTTCAGCAAAGCAATTAAAATGGTGCCATATAGGGAATTAGCAACAAAAAATTCTGGCTGAAGCAGAGACAAAAGGTGCTGAAAGGGGAAGTGACAGGGTAGGGAGAGGTTAAAAGCACAGCTTCTCAAGCATCACTCTCAGGCAGTCTGAACTAAATATATTCACCAGCAACACTTGCACGAGAAAGAGGATCACATTAATGAAATTTGCTGATGACACAAAGCTGGGAAGAGCAGCAGAATGTCTCACAGGAGGAACTCAGGGAGCCGATTACTGAGAAATACCCTAAAGACATTTCATTAGACAAAGCTTAAGATCATGTACTTAAAAGGGGATTGTGTTTCCTGAGTGAGGTCTGGTGGAAAGAAGGAGCCAGAAAGTCTGTTTTTATGGTGAAGGCTGGGAAATGGGAACTTCTAAAGCGGATGTCTCCACAGTACCCACAAGCTTGAGTCCAGCCCATGCAGTTCAGGATTTTAGTGCTGGCAACAACAGCAGTGGCCACAGTTACTTAGAAGAAACAAGAGCATTTCTGGGTACCTGTTTGTACACAGTTATTTAATTGGTACAGTGTACCTAACACAGCTTCTGTCAGGTTATTCTCTCAATTTTTATTGTTCTTCCTGTTAAATAATTACTTCCCACTGGAGGCAGATGGCAGGTATTGAGTAGCTCATCCACAAAGGTGAGAGTGTGGCAATCCCTCTCCTGCTCAGCTGTTGCCAGGGACACCTCTGGGCATGGGGAGGGGTCCTGCTGAGCGAAGCTGCCCTCCTTCCACCTGCAGGCATCCCTCAGCCTAGCTCTTTACTTCAGGGAAAAGACATTTCAGAGTTTTTTCACACATCTGATGTGTTCCCAGCATGAAGAGTTGCTTTTCTGCCACCCACACTTTCTGCAGAAGTCTTTCCTGCCCTTTCATTGCCCACAATGATCCCTCAGAAGGGCTGGCTGGAGAGAAGTGCTCCCACACGCCTGGTGACATTTAAGCTGTGTGGCAGATCCCTCTGTGCACGACTCTGCTCCCACCCAGCACAATAGCTGACTTGGTGGGTGCAGGACGAAGCCCAGGGTGACATTTTCTTCCACCCCACGCTTCTTTGCTGAGTGCAGCTTTTGTGAGATGGCAGAGGCCAGAAAACCCCTGTGGCTCCACCTGTTTGTGTGGGCTCCAGTCCCACGGCTGGCTGACCCTGGTGCAGTGGTGATCTTCTCATGTCCTCCTTGCCCCACCAACACTGAAACCAGCCCCTGTATGCTCCATTCAGAGTGACAAAAACCCTGCAATGATTCAGGAAAAACGTGACTTTTGGACAGGAGAATTTTGTTGAATGCTGTGGATAAGACATGATATCATCTTCCAAGCATTTTGTTGAATCCTGTTGGTAAGACATAATATCATCTTCCACATCATCCTCATTCCCATAAGGACCAGAACACAGCAGGAAAAATTACCTGTAGCAGGGTATGATTGGAAATTCATTAGGAAAATAGGTTTGGTTTCTATGAACTTCTATTAATAGAAAAGACTTTCTTGAAACATCCTGATTTCAAAAGAGTTTTTATTAGACAGGATTCTTTGACCCAGGTGCAAATTTCTGGCCAAGACCAAAGCAAGTGTGATCTGCCTGTCCCAGAAAAGTCAGAACAGCCAAGCTGTTTGGG
>NW_005054302.1:13095273-13107054 GCF_000277835.1 Geospiza fortis
AAGTGCACCTGATCCCCTCACTTCTAAGGATGTCCATTCTTTTCCATCACAGGAAATTAGTTTTCCAAGGATAGGCAGGAACAGAAAAAGGATAGAAAATCTCGGAAAACAGATGAAAGAAACCATTTTCCTGCTATCTCAGATTTAAACTCATCGAAACTACCCCATTTAAACCTACCCCTTTCTGGATGATGACAACTACAGAATCATAGACTGGTTTGGGTTGAAAGGGACTTGAAAGACCATATGGTTCCCACCCTCTGCCATGGGCAGGGACACCTTCCACTAGCCCAGGTTGCTCAGAGCCCCATCCAGCCTGGCCTTGTACACTTCTAGGGATGAGATATCCACAACTTCTCTGGGCAACTTGTTCCAGTTTCTCACCACCCCCACAGTAAAGATTCTTTTCCTAATACTCAATCTAAACCCATTCTCTTTCAGTTTGAAGCCATTCCCCCTCGCCCTGTCTTGTAGTCTCTCTCCATCTTTCTTGTAGGCTCCCTTCAGACACTGGAAGGCCACACTAAGAACCACACCATGGGCCTGAGAGCATTGTCCAAACAGTTCTTGAACTCTGTCAGGCTGGTGCTGTGAGCACATCCCTGGGGAGCCTGTTCAGTGCCCAAGCACCCTCTGGGTGAAAAACCTTTTCCTGATATCCAGCCTAAATCTCCCCTGACACAACTTCAGGCCATTCCCTTGGGTCCTGCCACTGGTCACCACAGAGAGAGATCTGTACCTGCCCCTCCTCCTCACAAGGAAGCTGCAGGCTGCAATGAGGTCTCCCCTCAGTCTCCTCCAGGCTGAACAGACCCCAGCCACTCCTCATGCGGCTTCTCCTCAAGGCCCGTCACCATCTTCATTGTCCTCCCTTGGACCCTCTCTGATAGCCTAATGTCTTTTTTCTATTGTGACTCTCAGAACTGCCCCAGCACTCGAGGTGAGGCCACCCCAGTGCAGAGCAGAGCAGGACAATCCCCTCCCTTGCCTGGCTGGCCATGCTGTGCCTGATGCATCCCAGGACACACTCAGCCCTCCTGGCTGCCAGGACACTGCTGACATATGTTCAACTTTACGTCAACCAGCACCTTAATCATCATTAAATTAACTTCTTCATGTGTGCAACCTGTGGAAAATCACCAAATCTATGATAATGTGGCATAAGGCTGTCACAGGAAGTTGTTGTACCTTATTACTGCTGTCACTCCAATATGAACTTACAATCTTCATACTCTTATCACAAGCCAGAATTTCTTGTGCTTTTTGTTTTCAACTTGGTCACACTTGCTAGAAAACTACACTCTCCTCACCAAATCAGCATAAATGGTTATTTCCAAAACTGAAATGAGTGCAAACAAGCAAATGCTATTAAAAAATATTTCAGATATTACATATTACATATTCTATTTAAATCATTATTATTTGCTTGGTGAACTAATAGAAGTGTTTAACTTTTTGTATCTGCTTATGCACAAATCTTTTAAATGGAATTTATTGTAAAAAAAAAACAAAAATATTGTCCATAAAAAGTTTGCAGAGGAACATTCACCATCCCCTCCTTGAGCCATAACACTTAATTACTGTTAGAGATCTTTAGATAAAAACCAAACAGTATAAGCCTGCTTCATGGCTCAGCCTATGCCCATTTAGTTAAAAATCAATCCACACCCAAAGCATCACTGATAATTTCATCCTGGGAATAACCAGTGTTGATGATAGTGTCTGGAGCATGTTGAGGTACTTCTCTTCGCTTGTATTACCATTCATGTATAAAAGCCCACACTACCTTTGCCAGCAGGCACAAAGCCTGTGCAACCTAATAGTCACCACGTAAGACAGGAAAAAACATCTCCTGGGAGGAGGAGATCAGGTCATGCTTGTGTCACTGTCACTCTTCTCTTATGTATCTATTAGACAAGTGACAGCCTAAACTTCTCATCTGCGCTGCACACTGGCTTCAGAGCTGGCAGTAAGGTGCTCCTTTGAAAAGACCTAATTTACTTCAACTCCCATGTTTTTCTTCTCCACCTGGGAGAATTAGGAATGGAAAGTAACAGTATTATTAATAAAAACCCTACACACATGCACATCCACTAAACTGATCCTCTAGGAATCCTCCCCCTGTGATACAAATCATGCTGCCCTTTCACTCTCTGCTGCTCTTCTCCATCCACGCTTCCTTTTTCTTCCAGAAAAGCAAAGTTTTTACCCACCCAACGTACTCTATGCACTCACTGAAAGCTTCTCTTCCCAAGGCCTGTGCATATTGAGTTGGCACACTACCAAAACCTGCTAACAAATGGCAGATTAAGTGGAAACACGGAAAAGAATTTCAAGCACGTATTATACTAGCTTGGGGTTCAGCCTGCAACTTTAAGACGAGGGCTGCCCTCTAACCAGGCAGGCCTGGGAATTCAGTTGCAAAACAATTACAGATGCAAGGAAAATACTTTTTCTTTAGAAGGAAACTTGATGATATTCTGCAGTCTTCAGTAGGCTAAGTTCAGCGTGTGCTGGGGAAGAGCTCAGCAAGGTCTGTGTTTTCTCGAGACCTCACTTTCTATCTCCAGCACTGTTCTCCAAGGGATTTATAGCAAATTAAGTAAAATTTTTCATATGTCAGCCTCTTACAGATGCAGGAGCAGACTTTAATCCTTTTCAATCACAGTCAAAACAGTGCCTCTATACCCATCTACTGTCTTGCCTTCATATACAAGAATAATGAGGCACTTCATTCAGTCCTGCAGGTCACAGGCAGTCATTGGCTGGACAATGAAATTTCAAGAGCCATGCCTGTATATCATTTAGTTACTTGTCTTTTCTTGATGAGCCTTATTTTGGCTGCATGGCTATCTTTCTCATAATTTTAAAGTTCTGGTTTTAAAAGAGCCTACTTTGCAGCATCAAAGCAAATATCCTCAGGATGTAATTCTCAAACCTGTCTAGCATGCCCAGCCTTGCTGCACATGATTACACTGGCAAAATTACCACCAACTCCGGTGGGCACAGTGCTGAAGTTCAGAACCACAACTCTGACTGTGTTATCTGAGATTTCCTTTTCTTTCTAAAACTGGAATGTTTGCACAGGGCGTGCAGTGGGAAGAGACTCTCCCACTCCTGATTACACAGAACTTGCTGCATGCATTCTTAGAAAAAAACAACAAAAAACCCAAAAAAACTCACCTTGCTCACATCACCCTAGAGGAAATGGCCTCATGTTGTGCCAGCAGAGGTTTAGATGGAATATCAGGAAAATTTTCTCCATCAGAAGGGTTGTCAAGCATTGGAACAGGCTGCCCAGGGAAGTAGTGGAGTCACCACCCCTTGAGGTTTTTAAAGACATAAATGTGGCATTTCACAACTTGGTTTAGTGGTGGACCAGGCAGTGTTAGGTTTACAGTTGCCCTTGAAGATCCTAAAGATCTTTTCCAGACTAAATGATTCCGTGAGAAGTTCTTAGCCCACAATCTGAGAAAGCAGTTGAGAACATAGGATCAGTGGATGGGAAATACATCCAATAAATCAGGACTGATGTTCTCAAGCCCACATGACTCAGTGTGCATTGTTAGAGGTCAGGAAAGTTGTACAAGCAGCAATGTCAAAATGAAAACCTTTCTGCATCCAGTGCTTCTCTAAAAACTCTGAGTCTCACTGTTGGCCTCAAAGGAACTTTTTTTTATACTGCATCAACTAAAAGAAAAAGAAGATGGACTGACCTCAATTATGACCTTATACTGACTGGTTCACATTCCTCCATAGTTTATTTACCCTGAAGTTCATAAAAACAATGTGGCTTTTCAGTCTAATAGGTTATTTTCAGCTCTAACTAATCAGAGCTCATGACTGGCTTTGGAACTGTAAGAGTCATACAAAAGCTAAGATTGATTATTAGCATCCAAATATGCTAAAGTATAAAGTAATTAAGCCTACCAAAAAAAACAAAACCAATACATCCAAACAAAAACTTCCAACAGGTAAGAGCAGAAGAAAATTGAAGGAAATAAACAGCACTGAGGATTTTAATAAATCTGTATCTGAATGTCGTTACAAGTAAGTAGCTGAAATGAGATTGAAAGTGCAACCCAATACAGCACAAATACAAGAATGTCTGCATTGAAATTCCATAACTTTTCTTTATTCACTGTGATACATTCAAACAAAAGTGCTCCAGATAACATCCACAGAGTAAAGGAAATTAAAACAAAAAGTCAGAAAAATACCATCAGATACATATGGTGATTATTCATATTTCAAAGCATTAGTAACTGCTTGTATCTGAGTGCACCAAAAACCCACATGAGAGTCCACATTTTTGTACACTGCTTCTATAAAAATAATAATCATAGGCAGCTCCAGCAAAAATGTTTGTCAGAACTAGAGCCAAAGCCACCACAAAGATAAAGCACCATCAGGCATATGTTTACAAATGCCGTAGTAATTAGTAGAGTGTAAAAAAAGGCTTAGCTGAATTAACATTTTCCTTGTATTGGTATAGCACAGGGAATCTCTGCTTAGATTCACTCCTTCCCAGCTTTGATATTTCTCACCAGGGATGTGCATTTGCCCCACAACACCAAGCACCATGGGCAACTTGGGAAGCTTCAGGAGTCAGTGAGTGATGGGTGGAAGAGGAACCGGAGCCGGTGTCTATCCTCCTACTTAAAAAATCATCTTGGCATGGCAGCATGTCCTCAACCATGTCACTGAATTACAGTGGCACAATCCGTCTAAGAAAGGCTGGTTGTACAGACCATGTTGATTTCCAAATGCTGTTTGCTGAGCTACAGCATTTGGCTGCACTGGTTTTACCCCAAAAAGACAGTTCTTGTTTTCAACTCTAATTCTTCTACAGTAAAAATATCACTGTTATCTGTAAGAGACAGCAGAGGATCACTTCATAGCAAACCCAGGCTGCATCCTATAAAGTGGTTCTATTCCAGCTGCAGAAATCCTGAACTATGCATTTGCTAAGAATTATTTGTAACTCAACATCTATGTAGGGAGGAATATTCCTATTCCAAAAAGACAAGAAACATTAGTCAAGATGCCCAAATTACACTGTCAATGGGATATGGCTGAGAGACACTTTTAAGTCTAGGGTCCCTCTATGTGGTGCATTATTAGGTAGAACACCAAGGATCTTCAACAAACAGGGAAAAGTCAGTAGAATCCTTGTCCTGCTCTGTCCTTTACCTGCTCTGCAGGCAGCAATTCAGACAGACAGCAAGACTGAAGACAGGCCTCCCCTCTGAAAATCTGAGTTGCTGACATGAGGTTTTCCTTAAAAGGCTTAAGTAGGTCATAAACAGAAAAGCCCCTTTCCCCACACGCTTTCTAGTATATTCATAGGGATCCTGCTCCTTCATAGGTCCCAGCTCCTATACAGATTTAATCCCATGTGCAATTAGTGTTTCTCAAAGCAGGATGTAACAGCACTGATCATATGACCAACATCATCTTCACAGTCAAATCCTTACAACATCAAGGTCTGTCTGCTCAAAAAACATTTTTCTTAACTATGTTACTAATAAAGTCTCAAATCACTCAGGCTGAAAGGAAGTTAGAAGTGTTATGTGGTTATTTACCCTTCACGCTATTTGTGTGGCATTCATCTCCCACGGCGCATGCCTTGCCCTTTTCACACTCCCTTTTCTCATGCAGGAACACAAAGCTGTAATGTTTGGGTTGCAAACACCATTAAATGCCCCTCTTCAGCCCCCAACAGCATAGAAATATTTTCTTTTAAAAGTTCAGATCAAAGCATTTCTACTAATCCTAGGATTTATTAAAACAAACATTGTAGGCATGAGATAGTCAACAGCGTCCCTTTTACAAGATTCTTTGGAGACGGTTCTGTTTTCATACTGTTTACTGATCCGCCCCTAATTAATCTTCAGTTGCTCAGCTGCAAATTCAGCAAGTCCACCTGCTCCTTCCCCACCCAGCAGACGTTCCTTTCTCCCCAGTTTCAGGCTGTAATGATAGCACCACCCAGTCCCTGTCCTAAGAACAAGGTGGCTGGCTTGAAAAGCTACATATCACCTCTTGATGTTACATGATCACACGCATTTGCAGCACAAAGT
This sequence comes from Geospiza fortis, assembly GCF_000277835.1. NCBI lineage: Eukaryota > Metazoa > Chordata > Aves > Passeriformes > Thraupidae > Geospiza > Geospiza fortis. The sequence continues at coordinate 13,101,357 of NW_005054302.1, forward strand.
CTAGCCTTTCCTCAGATGAGTAACTAAAACCAGTCATTAAGTGCTTTCACGGAGTTTCATTGTCTTTATCCTTCCCTGCAGTCAAGGTAGTTGCCTTTGATCCAGTAACAGATCTGTGCGTATTTGAGGGGTGTAATGCGAACAGCTACATTGAAATCCTGCGGGGTGCCATTCATGTCCACCCACTGATGGCCTGAAAATATACCAATAATTTTACGCTCCCATTTGTGATTCTGTCTCTTCCACATCCTCACATATACCCCAGATCCACTGGCACCCGGCTGGGCATCACACTGCTGGTACAGCAGGTCGTATGTTTCGTCTTTGACATCACAGAAGCGGTAAACCAGGTTTCCCGGACGGTCATTGTCGTAGCCAGAGAAGTGAATCCTCCCTCCAGGTAAGTGTCTTGCTGGTGGGCTCACACCTATCTTCATAAACTTTCTTTTATGCGGCTTCTTCAGCTCCAGCAGGGCATAGTCATAATCCATGCCAATGTCATTGGCATTGCCTTTGATCCATCCTTTGGGGACATGTGTCCGTTTCACTCGGATCCACTGGAATTTCATTTTCTCAGGCATTGCCAAGTTGGTGATATTGGACCCTTTGCCGCCATCTTTCTGTTTGGGCTTTAGGAACCCCACCCGCAGTTTCTGAGCTCCCTTGACATAACTCTTTCCATCATGGATACAATGAGCGGCAGTAAGAACGTGCTTTTCGGCCACCAGCGTCCCCGTGCAACCTGTAGAGAGCTTCACCGACGTGGAGAACGGGTAATTCAACAAGAAGTCTTTCCCAAAAATGCTAAACCTGCTGTCATAGCCATAGATCTGCCTCTTAGTTCGAGATCTGCCTCGGGAGCCGTCGCCACTGTTGCTCAGGATGTATATGCCCACCTCGGTTTCTGTGAGGCTGCCGTTAGCGTACAAGGTTTCGTAGGACAGGTAGTTCTTCACCTCTTCGTAAGTCGGCAGCGGAGAGCTTTTGTGGCATGCTGGGCCACATGGAGATACCACTTCCAGTCTGGCTTCAGCATCAAACTGGGGTTTGTCCAAGTTTAGGGTAGACTGCGGCAGGATAACGGGAACTCTGTAAGATGGCCAAGTTGGCTTCCAGTGAGGACTGGAAGGCATCACATCTTTAGCAGCACACAAAAGGAGGATTAACGTGGATAAGGCTGCCATTCTGAATGTCGGTCTGTGGAAAGTAAAGGCAAATACAGTTATTCACCCAAACCCGTTGCAAGATTATCCTACCTTGCTAAGTAGTGGCTTGCTAACCCAGTATAGATGTAATAAGGCTCAAGCGATTTGAATGGAGTTAACTTACATCAAATAGCTCAGATTTCTAAGTGTCAAACTAATGCCTTAGCCTGAGTCTCGAAACAAGTGTCCCAGGTTAACACTGAAATACAGGACATTTAGCCCTCAGGTGTGCTGAGCCACCAACTCCCAGCTGACATCAGTGGGAAGTTATAGTACTTGTCTTCACACAGTTTAAAGAAAATTCAGATTCTGTTTAAATCCATTCATCCAGTAAACAGAGCTCCTGCAAAGAGTAAATGCATCTGTCCTCAGCTAGACTAGAACACTCTCTGAAAGCTCTCCCCTGCTCTCTGACTTTGCTGAAAGATGTCCTTTAAATCTCTTCACACCATTTGCTGTCTCAGCCAGAGACATCAGGCTGATGGTAGGGACAGGTGGGGAGGGACAATGAAGGTGACCTGACAGGGGCTGGGCTGCAGAACACGACCACAGAGGAGACTCACTTCCCCTTGCAGCTCACACCAGACAAAGGCTCTGCACCAAGTGGCACTGGCTCTCCCCAAGGCTTACATGAGAAAGGGTGATATGATTACACACAGGCAGCTAATGAAGGAAGATTACAATTCTTGAGGGAATTTTCAGTTAACACACTGGCTTATTGCTTTATAAACTCAATTAATTAGAAATGCAAACCAACCCCCTCTGAGCACAGGGAGGCAAATGTGGTTGTAAATGTGTTTATGAACCGCAGGCAGAATGCCTGAGACTGCAGAGAACAGCGTGCACTAGAACTGTGTAAAAAAAAATGCCTAACTTCAGTTTATTTGAAAATTAGCCATACAGCTGAATCGCTGCAGGAGGCACTGTGCCCTGGGCAAGAAGGCAGGCAGGATCTCCCTCACACAAAGATTATTCAAAGGAAAGTTCACAATTATGTTGAGCTTACACATATTTAAAACCCTGCTGAGGTTACACTGATCACAACTGCAGGACCATTCCTGAAATGCCTCAAACGAGTAAACCAATGCAAATCACACAGGAAATGACCACAGCTATCTAAGAATAAAAAAAGAAAAATCCTTCTTTCCAGTGCTTTGTGTAGGAATACTCCATCCCTAAACTGCATCAAACAAGACTTTGAAAGCTACAGGCTGCTGATGTCCAGTGGTGTTCAACTCAAATATTGGGCCCAGATTCTTAAAATTTTGGTACCATCCTCTTTGGGAACAGAGGCTATCATTAAAGCACACAATGTTTAAAATATCAATTGACTCATGCAAGATATCAAAAGACCTAAAGTCCAAAAAACAGATGTAGATGAACAGAACTGATGCTACTGAAACCCACAGAGGCAGGTGGACTCTTTCAGGACTCTTTCAGAAGTGACCACACATTCTGTTGGCAAATTTTTCATTAACAAACAGGACATCTTTAGAGGAACATACTTTTTTCCTAGGTTAGCCTCCACCAAATATGATGCATTATACCTAACTGATGACTCGTGCGGCAAATACAAGCCATTTTAAAGATTAATCAGAATTGCATAATTTTGGATGTCTCAAAAATCAGAAAATACTTGGTATTCAAGGAAAACCAACCATTCCTCTGACTCCTTCCACAGCAAATTTTAGTATTGGATGTGGCTGCATTTTGCAAGCTATGAAATCAAAGACTTCCAAATTGCTGTAAGGATGGCATAGGATAGGCTGTATTATCATATCTATCGTTGTAGGACAGTGATTAGGAAGACAAAAAAAAAAAAAAAAGAAGGTAACAGGGACAAATGACACTGCTCCATCCCCACAAAGACAATATACACTGGCATAAGTCAACTGCTAGCTGTCCTGCTTGTGTCAGTGAGGGCTGCATGCAGCAGTGCTCACGGGTTTCACAGACAGAAGCTGATAGCAGAATAAACCACAGTTAAGCTGTGCATCAGGTATGATCCCATCATTAAGAGCACATATTTCTAGGCAGTTTGCCCTCGCTGCCCTCAGATTTCTTAAGGGATTACATCTCTCTAAATTGCACCACTCATGCCACTTCTTGGAGCTAAAACCCATCCAGGCTAACTGAGCCTCTGCTGGCCTTTGGCTGGTTTATTTAGCTGGCAGGGGAAAAACAGAAGCATCCTGTCAGTTGTTATTTGCACAAGCAGCCAGATTCCCTCGTGCCTGTCAGCACGGCGACTCGATGAAGGGATTGTGTGCCAAACAACTCCTCTGCTTCCTCCAGGATGATCATCTGGGCTGAGAAGAGAGATTACCTCGCCCTGCAACCTGCTCTCCCTTATCTCCCCACCATCACCACCACGGCACCGCCAGCACTTGGAAGGGCAACTTCAGACAGCAGAGGGCAGCCGCCCTATGAAGAGAACAAAACGAGATGGGACTCGAGCGGGTCCCAGAAAAAAGGCTTCAGAAGATGGTATTTGTGTCTGTGCTGTGTAAAGTGGTACTTACTCCACTTTACATCTCTGAGCAAGCCTCCCACCCCCCGCCACTGCTGCTTCTGTGCTGTGATCACATTGCAGCTCTAGGGAATAAAAAAGCCTTTTCATCAGTTACAGAACTCTTCAATTATTTAAAATGTTATTTAAACCTGACAATAAAATACAGTTGTGAGTTTATGCCTGTAGAAGCTAAACAGTGCTCATTTACTGAAGTCATCATAGTTAAATTCCATCTGGAGACATAACTGGTACTAAATCAGATCTGAGCAGCAATAAATAGAATAAATATGTCTTACTTATAACAGGATGCAAATTAGTTCACAGTACCTCTTTCTGTGTAGATCCTTCCTTCCTCTCAAAAATGAAGGAATTGAAAAAGCACTCTACATTTAAACAGAGACTCTCCAGTAATGCTCTTCTTTCCTTTTACTTTCTCTTCTCATTTGAAACACAATCAAACAGCTGCAAAAAGCCCCAGGGTTAAAACTCTCTGTCCTCAGCTACTTACTCATGGGTGACCCTGGGAGATGTTCTCAAACTGAGCAGACTGGTAAGGAGTGAGCACTTCCCTGCACGGCTATCACAGAGCAGTGCTGAATGAATTACGATGTGCTGCTCTACTGTAGCTCTGCTCTTCTGTTTCTATTTAAACTGTGTCATAAACTCAATCCACCCTTTGACTCAGCACAAAGCCCTGCTCTGACAACCAGCCTAGGAACCCCCTAGAAGCGGTTTGTACATAATCACACTCGCTAATGGCATTAAAATTGTTTAGAGAATGGAAACGGTGACAGCTAACCCGGGGCTCTCCGTGTTGCTGAAACACTTTACAGACACATTTTCCTGCTTGCTGTGGGCATTCATGCCTCAAGATAGATGCTGCTGAAAGAAAACTGCCTTGCTCAGGACGGACATGAATAATTTTCTAATAAGCAATTAATTTTTCTGCAAGAGTTCACTACTTCAGGGGTGGTTCTTGCAGTTGATGGTTAAATAACAATAAATCATGGATCATCTAGTATGAAAGACCATGAACCAGTCTCCATTACATTTTGAAATGAAGAAAGTTTTTCCACAGCGCTGGAAGCCAGAAAGATTAACATACCAAAAAAATCAAGAGAGAAAACCAAGACAGTGAGAGAGAAAAAGCTGCCTCAAACCAAATCATAAAGGAGAACTAAATCACTGTCAGTGCTGTGCCAAAATACCTCTGCTGCTTTTCCTGGTCACAGAACTTGTTAAAACACAGCAAAAATAATGGAGTTGCACTTTAATAACTACAGAAGCCTTCCTGCCATTAAAATCTAACAACTTTATTAGCCTGCCAGAGATGCTGAGGGTGGTGCGAGGGTTACACTGCCTTACCTGCTAGACTGAGGGCTGTAGGAAGAGATGCCTTGGAAAGCCTGAAACTAACTTTGATATTGTCAGGCCACGGGTGTGTCCATTAGCATGCACACCGGGCACAGCGGCTCTTTTGGCACGTGTACCAGGGACATGCACACACAGAGAACAGGGAGCATAGTACGTGTTTCCATTTAGTCCGACTCCTAGAACTGCCTCCTTTCACCCTCCTTCAAGCAGCTTCGGTATCACGGTACAAGAGCAACCTGCATTACGAGCAGACGGTGACGGCCAGTCTGCATAACGGGGTGAAGCTGTAGGAAGGACCTGCATCCCCAGGGCTCCCAAACCACCTGAGTGACGGGGCAGCTGCACAAGTGGGACCGCACCGACCCCTCGGACCTTGCTCGGGGCAGGAGGCAAAAAACAACTTCCCCGGGCTCCAGCAGCCGCTTCACTGAACAGCTCGTGTCACGTACGTCTTAAAAGGCCACCCCAAAAATACTAATGGACTCAAACACAGCGACGAATCCAAGTACAGCACCGCAGCGGAGCGCTACCTTCAGACGCCTGCAAAGCACGAAAAAGCAGCAAAGGCGACTTTCATCCCAGCTGTTCCCTCCCCCGCCGTGCTTTC
>NW_005054302.1:13107666-13133350 GCF_000277835.1 Geospiza fortis
GGCGGCGTCACCCCCCTTTTAATCCTTTACTGCTATTTCCATTTATTTTCCGAGGAAAAACATTGGGGGTTTTCCCCAACCTTGTTCTGGCACTACGGGCGGCTCGGGAGCTGCCGTCTCGGTGCGAGATTTTGGGAGGCAGCCCGTGGCATTCTGCAGCTCCAAGGGCAACAGGTTCTTTGTCCCCAGTGTCTGGGTCCCCAGATCCCTTTTCAGGGAGCTTTTGAGCCCCCTCGGAACTTCCTGCCTCCGCAGGGCATCAGCTCCAGGAGCTCTGCGGTCACTCACCCGTGTTGCCTCATCAAGCGGACATTTAAATTTAATTGTCCGACACATTGTTTGCTCGGGTTTTAATTACTCATCCTTCTTGAAGCCTTATAATGATATCTGGCAAGAAAAGAGGAAACTGGAGCCAAGAAGGCAAAAATCCTGCAATGTTTTAACTCCACAAGAAAAAGTCACCCAAAAAAAAGTTTTTTCAAAATTCCCAGCTGATCACCATTATTCTATAAAGGAAATACAAATTTCATAGGAGTCAATTTATTTACAATCTTCTACTCACCTTTTCAAGCCACTGCTGCCCTTACAAATGATGAGGAGAGCCTGAAGCAAAAGAAAACCTTTGCCTCACCCGTGGACGATCTGTGAAGAGCTGAAATATGACAGGATCTTACATTCTCAGACATGATTTTTCTAATTTGCATTTGCTTGACCCTAGCACGGTTCCTAGCTGGGTTTACAGAAAGATTTTACCAAATGAATGGAAAAAACATGTACTAAATAATTTTTTTTAAAAAAGTAACTACTCAGACAGCTAGAGACTACAACTGGTGTTGGAGAAGGGCTGGTGACACCAGTGCAGCTGCTCTTGGGCCGTGAGGGAATAACCATGCAACAGTGAGGCAGATCCCTGGAGTACCAGCAGACAAATCAGGCTCTGTCTGCAGTGCCTTACTGACCACAGATCCCTTCCTGATGTGACTGTCTGTCACATCTGACAAGATGTGCAGGCTCAGAAGCTTTGCCCTGTACACACATACCTGCTGATTTGCATGACGGAAGGGCTGGCCCATGCCTTGTAGGGGTGAAAATGTTGTGAGCTTTGGTTAAAGTGGGTCTCAGGGCTGCAGCAGGGGTCCAGGTGGGTTCTTGCTTCCCTTGGACATGCAGTCTCTTGTGTCACAGCTGCCTGCTCCAGGGCCTTCCAGACCCAAATTCAAATAGACACTATCCTAGAGGATATGATGCTAATAGAAGTTTTTAGAGCAGACAGGGGAACAGAGATACAGAGATGCTAAGATGTATACAGTGGGACTCACCTCACTTAGTTGTAGGGGTTTGGGGTGCCCTGAGCTATCCATGATACAATACAGGACTGCAAACCTTCTATGCCTGAAGCAGCAGCAGTGGACATTGTCCTTGCCTGTGGCAGGGCGTTTGTAACCAGGAGATCTCTGAGATCACTTCCAACCCAAACCATCCTGTGATGATGTGATTCCATAAAGTGTATCTCTATGTACAACACAGGTGGATGAATAAGAACCACAAGGCTTGGTGTCTACAGGCCCTCTCCTGAGAATGAAACCTTAAAGAATGCGTTGGGTGAAACTGTCATGACAAAAGGAGTGGAGAAGGATGTTTAGTTTGAAATTTAGTTAGTCAACATTTTGTTGTCATAAAAACTTCTGATTTCTATTAGTTTTAGTGTATACATTAAACCATAAGCTCAGAAAGGACAGTTTGTCTGGCTTGTCTTTAGAAATAATGAACAACTCTCCTGTTCTATTGAGCATCTATAGACAAAATTTTCTGGTTTAACTTTCTAATTCAAAAGAGGAAAAAAACCCCAAATATAGATTTCTTTTTCCCCTATGTGTGTAACTCTTAAGAAACAAGAACTTTGGTGAAATTGGGATGCACAAGTTTGTTTTTTTTAAAGAGAGTGAAGTCCAAGATCTGAATTTTTCTGTGAGCTATTGTTGAGGCACAGAGCAGTAAGTGACAACATATGTAAGGGTGAAGAGGTATTAGCTGTACTGTATTGTCAAGTGATAACACACACGCTGACTTTTCAGCACCCTGTGAGTAAGCTGAAAATGAAACAGTCTACAGGTGGGAGCCCTAATGAATGGCACTGTCAGGAGATAATTTCTCATGGTTGAAGAAATCTTTTATTCTGCAGGGAAGTGAAGTAACCTGGCATTACGGTCCTGTGCCAGATTCCGCTGCAGACAATGAAGTGATTTCAGAGGCCACTGAGTCTGGAAGGAAGAATGACAACCCAGAGTTGGCTCAAATCAGTCTCTCCATTGCTCACTGCTGATGCAATGCAGAAGAAAAGTCCTTGGAGTTCCCCACTGCAATGGCAGATCTCCAGCCAGCTCCCTCTACTTTCTCTGAGACACAGACCCCTCCTCACTGATGCCCTGTTTCCTGAAATGCTTTTCAACTGTCAGAGAAAGTTAGAGGTGAAGACACTCTATCCCTTTAAAAACAGTCTATTTTGCAGGCAGGAATGATGCAGACTTGTACTCTGGAGAAGAAAGTACTTCTCTCATTCCCACCTTTACTTCAGTATTTCAGGAAGGTTCTGGTGCCACACTTCCCAAATCTGTGCAACAAGTGTGAGAGCATATCCTATCTCAATGAAGTGTTTTGATGACAATTACAGTGGTGACTCTCCCATGACTGGGTGCTGTGCTGATGGGAAGGGGAAGGACAAACATTCACCTCAGATGAGCTGCACCACAAGATGATACCACTAGGAGAGAAGGAACTCTTCCTCAGATTTTTCAAGACTGTGGATGCAAGGGTGGTGGGGAAGGTACTTATTCCTAGTTCCCAGAAGCTAAATGCTTTTACTGTCAGCTCTGAAAGGAAGCACGTCAGGACTGTGAATCTGAGTTGCTTAGTTTATGGAAAAGATTGCCAAGTGGGAAAACTGACAGCTGAATGTATACAATATCCTTCCTGTGTTGGCAAAAATCTTGTCATCAGCAAGTGACACTGTGGAGCAGCATGGAGGAGGGCCCTAGCCTTGCAGGGGACTCCACTGATGATAAAGACAATGAAAAGCTAGTCATGACCACTCATGGTTCCTTTTGCAGGTCTTAAGGGGCTATCTGAGAGGGCAAATGATCACATGCTAAAATAGGATGTGAGTTAGGCCAGACAATCCTTCCTTAAAAGCACTCATTTTATTCTGCTGTCTAGCATGAGAAGTTAAATCTAACTTTTTGCTCCCTACAGTTACATGAAGTGAAGCCCACTCAGTGTGTCCATCTTCTTCCTGGATGGATAGGGATATTTGAGCATCTAGTTGCAATTCACTCAGACAGGGGAAGGTTTCTACTGCACCTGCAGATACAACTGCAAATAAAAGGTTTTGCCTGAGAAAACTCAAGCTTTACAGAAAGTTTCTAAATCTATTGGAAAAGTAATCTACTACTATATGGAAAACACAAGAGGTAACTTTGGAGTGAAAATACAGTATGTTTAGGAATGATTTTGTAGCTGTTTTCCTCCCCACCAGAATTTTCAGTTTAAAGTCTTAATGGGATTATCCATATCTGTCAGACATGACGTGGGATTCTCTAAGTAGAGTATATTATGTAGATAGTTTTGATCAAACTATGAGGTGCATAGAAAGAAGAAAAAGAGAGTTAATATTTTGAATTCAGCTTGTTTCAAAATTCACAGCTATATATATAATATACACTCTTAACTATTGAGAATTCCTACTATTCATGCTATTGAAAACATTTCTGATGAGTGATATTTAAACTAACAGTGCCTCTTTAATTTCATGATAGTGAAAACTTGTTGAAACAAAACAGGCATCTGGATTTGCTCCAGCAAGACTGAGATTCTTTTAAGACTCTGCATCGTCACCATTTGAATAAACAACATATCACTACAGTGAAGTAATTTCAAAATGACACCTTAAAAATAAAACATCCACTGCAACTGCTCTCTCTGAGAACTTCAGGAATTTCCTGAAAAATGGGATCTTCAGTGTCATGCAAAATTGGATTGAATTAATCACTACTGTTTTTGTTTCCATGCCAGTGTGTGTCTGTCTGCTGGGTTCAGATTCTGCCATGGTGTCACTACTCTGTCTGGTGGCTTTGAATCCACTAAGTGCTCATTTAAGAACAGTGAGCTGCAACATTTTCTAAGTGCTGTATGTGACCATGAAGCTACTTGTATATTCACAAGGTCGTTGAGGATATTAGTAAACAATTTTTTCAGCTCCTGTTGGAGATAATACCTCATGCCCAGCTTGTTCTAAGAGAATCCCATATTCAATATACATGGCAAAACAGTGAGTGAGAGCCCAACCTTCAGAGCTGGGAAGAGCCTTTCCTATCCCATTGTACAGCCAGATTTGGTGGCATTTCCAGTGAGATGCTTAAGCTCATACTAATTTTGACGCCTGGTCATCTTGCAGCAGCATGAAGGCACCTTGAAGTTAGCAGTGTGACTCTGAAGGACCTCATCATATTTCAGACCATGTTTTAGCTATGGTCTAAACAAGGTGGTGTTCTTGTGAAGATCATCCTGCAATGGATGTAGGCCCTGTGGGGACAACATAATCCAGTCTATCTCCCCATTTTAGGGAGGCAAAGAAAAAGGAGAACTAACCAGGGACTGGGACTATTTTTTTTGAGTGGTTCTGTTTCAATTGCTTGGTCAAATAAGCTTTTGCTGGTGGCATTTCTGTGAGGCAACATAATGTCCCATGGATCAGTGCTTCTAAGGGAAATGAACTTGAGGACCCAAGGCACACAGGAGGGCAGTTTAGGCATCAAAGCCAGCACATGGGGCCGTCTGTGAGGGGCTTCTGTTCTGAAACATGAAGAGGAATCATAGTAATTTGCTTGGGAACAAGTAAGCAAGATAAGCCTTGGCTAGTTTTAACCATCTAAAAATTATGTCAATAGCCTAGGGAAGGCTGTCTTTAAGCAGAGGAGAGAATGCAATCCAGCCCACCCATGTTAGATGCTGATGTTATTATGGAACTACAGTCTGGAATTGTTTTCTCCTGGGCATCAATAGAGGCAGCCTAGATAGCTTGTGTGGAGTGGACATGCTCCTCACCAGAGAATTGCTCTTGGGTGGCTCTTGTTCACATCTTGTCAAGATGAACTTGGGCTGTTTTCCAAATCTCTTGTATCCAACTACAAAGAGAATGATGATTTTTCTCCCAAAGAGGTAACCTGTTTCACTAACCTATGATCCTTTTCTTTCCTGTGGGACAGATGGCATCTTTCATTTGCAGGGTACTAACTGCAATTTTATCCTTCTCAGCTGTGACTGCAGGTGCAGGACTGTATTTAGGTCTGGCATCCTAGCTCCACATGAGACATAGACAGATTGGAAGTAAAAAAGAAAAAAGTACATTAAAGGTGACTAAAGAAAACTTGAATAGTTTATGATAGGATGAATCTAACAATCTGCACTTGCAGTGCAGGGTATATAGGACCCTAAGGAGGAATTATTTCACATGACACTAAGGAGTATAATGACAAGAGTTTAATGCAATGAGATTAGAAAAGATGTATTTGGGCTAAACCTCAACAGAAAAATCGCTGACTGTGCAAATTGGTTGTGAAATACTATCCATGGGGATTTCTGCCCCCTGCCCCCTGGATATATAAACTGTGTGAGGCAAAACATCAGGAAGGGGAAACTGTGCTGAATATCATGTAGCAGTTCAAGCAATCCAATTGATTTTTCCAGCACTAATTACTACAATCTACAGATCAAAGCCTGGAAGATAGGCAAATCACTTGATCATATGTCTTGCAGAGACATATCCCATGAGAAAATTTATAGCAAGTCTTATAACTTATTTGTGACACAGTTTGCCTTTGAGTGCATTTCAAAGCTCAAAGATGAATACATAAAAATAACCCTGTGCTGCTCCATACAATGAGCCAGGTACTTACTGGTGGTCCATTAATATTTCCTCTCTGTCTCCAAAATGTCAAATATATGCACCCAGCCTGTGATCTTTCATTTAACCTGTGTTCCCTTTGGAACCAAGGAGAGAGATTTAGGTGGAAATATTTAGCTTTTAATTGCATGTATACAGCTTCACACAAGGGAAGTTAGATAAAGATGCAGACTCTACAAACCTGAGACTTGGGTTTGCACCAGGAGCTGAGTCATGCATCAAACCTGTAAATATAATTTAGAATTCCATATTACTTTCTAATTGTCATTGAAAATACAAACTAAGACAAGCAGAGTAGAGGTATCTACCTGAATTTATCAATAGCCTAAGACAGTAAGTCTGAGAGGCATACTGAAGAACTCCATGGCAATATTGCATGGCCACTTTGGCAGGAGACTTCCTGGGACAAAAAAGCAGTGAGCGGCACACCCAACAAAGACATCCACACAGATACACCTGGAATGGCAGTTTAGCTGCTCTCAGGAGAAATAAAGGTCCTTAAACTGCCCTCACCATAGTCTGTTGGAAGATCCCATATAACTACTGATTGGAGTAGTAGAACCTGGGCAATGAGAAAAGACCCTGTCCAGCAGTACCTTAGGTGATGCAAAACACTTTGGTGTTTCACTTAATACTCAAGTTACCCACACAAATAGGGTTTTATAGCTAGGATGAAGCATTCAGGTCCAGCCTGACTTCCTGCATTACCCATAGAGTTCTCTGCCTCTGGCTGCTAGTCTTGTTTGAGCTAGAAAGATATTTTACAGAACAGTCAGTCTTGAGCTAAAAATTATCACAGTGTAGGTGTACATTACAGCCTTTAGTTCATCATTGTCTAGTTATTTCTATTTATATTTCAGCTGTTTAGCAAGTTATGTTAAGGTCAAAGGCCCTAAAAGTCCTAGCGTAGTATAGCATCCTATATATACACTGCATATATCAGTATATATATATACACACACATACTGTTGTTCTAAAACCTGCACTTACATCAAAAGCTGAATTATACTTTGAAAAAATCCATTTCCATAAATCTTAATTATATTACTTTGATCATTTGTGAAACATATCATCAATTGGATTATGTGATCTGAGATTGAAATCAAGTAAAAAAGCCCACAGTTATCTGAGTCATTCCATATATCTTATGCAAATGCTCATATCACCCTCACTTTCTGCCAAACTTCTATAGTTTTTCTTCTGCTTTAGGGCTAATTGAAAATTGACAGTAGTGGTCAAGACATCTTGAAAGGTTTCTGGGAATTCCTGATTTTAAAATTTCTAATTTTAGAAACAGCTGTGAACAACAATATTTAATTCTTGAAACTATGCCTTTGTTACCTGGCAAGGCTAACATATATTTTCTGTGTTGATTTTCAATCTAGGTAACTGCTGTAGGTAATTTTAGATAGTCCCACTGTTACTGTGAGAAATTCAGAATAGATGATTCAGCCTAAGTCACTTTCTCTATACAGTGCAGAGAGATGTTTTAAGTAGATGCTTATCCTGTGGTTCAAGAACATTTGAGATCAATGGTTTCCCTCACCAGTGACAGAAAGAGCTCATGCCTTTACTGACGTAAAATTTCTGCTATTTTGAGGTCACTACTTGCTGTTTTAGTTATAGCAAGTGATTTAAATGTCTAGTCACAGAAATCCTGCCACTAAATTTGGTAATACCTTTTGGGTCAAATTGATGTTTATTAGTGACCAGGCAAATTCTTTTTGCTTATTTTCCAGACAGACTATTAGCTTAAGTAAATTAGATATTTTCTTCCTTGCAAGTCTCTTGGTTGCTTTGCTGACTCCTTTCATGGTGTATTAAATTTGTGCTAATGAGTGCTTTTGCTCTACTTTCTCTCTGCTCTTTTGCTACCAGTTTAATGCCTCAGTCTGATCCCAGAGAAGTCTGTATGCCTCTCTCTTGATTTGGAGCCCATATAACAAAACTGAGCCTTAGATTTCCCTTCTAAGTCCAATAAACACCCTCTCTTGCAGAATATTCAGCAAGGGCCATGCTCTGCCTTTGAACAGGTTGTGCCTTCTTGTAGAGAACATGTACAGCCTCACAGGTTAAGATTCCTACAGTGATCTTTCCTATATGCTCTGTGTTTTTTCTAAGCATTTTGGGTGTAGGTGGCTGAAGAAAACAATTAATACCAATTTCAGTGATTTTGTGCAAGAGTGGCTTGATTCTGCTCTCAAAGACAAGTGAAAAACAATAATAGAATCACAAAATGGTTTGAGCTGGAAGGGATCTTTAAAATCATCTAGTTCCAATCCCTCTACCATGAGCAGGGACACCTTCCACTAGACCAGGTTGCTACATCCAACCTGGCCTTGAACACTTCCAGGGATGGGGCATCCACAATTTCTCTGGGCAAGTTGTGCCAGTGACTTGTGCCCTTACAGTAAAGAATCTCTTCCTTCCGTCTAATCTAAACCTTCTCTCTTCCATTTTTAAAGCCATTCCCCCGCTTGTCCTGTCACTACACACCCTTGTAAAAAGTCCCTCCTCAGTTTTCTTGCAGGCCCCTTTCAGCCACTGGAAGGTCACAATAAGGTCACCCCAGAGCCTTCTTTTCTCTAGGCTAAACAGCCCCATCTCTCTCAGCTTTTATTTATAGGAGAGGTGTTCTTCCCCCTAGTAATTTCTGTGTCTCTCTAACAGGCCCATGTCTTTCTTGTGCTGAGGAGCCCAGAGCTGGATACAGCACTGCAGGTGGAGTCCCAGAGGGCAAAGCAGAGGGGTGGGATCACTACCTTGACCTGCTGGCTGCATTGCTTCTGATGCAGCCCAGGGTACATTTGGCTTTCCAGGCAGCAAGTGCATGTAGCCAGCTCATGTCCAGCCTGCCGGGAAAACAAGCAACCTTTGTTTCTCACTTTCTTCCAACATCTAATCAAAAATATTTTCCTGCAAATTTTCATTGTTGTTTACCATATTTTGTTTATTTATTACCATGTCAAAGCTGGCTTGACAGATCTGTGGCATTCAGAATGTTAATTTCCTTGAGAATTTATTCAAGTTCCTTTCTCGCATTGAAGAGATGCGATAAAAATTGGTTGGATAAAATTAATTAGGGTAAAATACAAGAGTTTGTGATGTTCAGGAGATTGACTTAGATAATAGTGTGTATCTTTTACTCTATCAATCTGAAACTAGAAAAGGCATGGATTATAATAAGCATAAAGTCCTGATACAAAAGGTAATACCTGCATACATAACTCAAGGTACACTAACTGTACTGATTTGGAGACACATCATAATGTATTTGAAAATAAATACTTCACAAGCACTTGTTTAAATATTTCCTGCATTGCCAGCATGAAGGAATAAGGATACAATTCACCATTGTACTGCAACAGGCATGATTATAAATGGAAAGGCAGTTTTAAAATAACAAATTCTCTGTTATGTTTCATTAAAAGCCAGCTGTTTGCTACCAGCAATGAACACAGAAGGGTCTGTGACAGCAACACTCCAAGTTATACTTGTCTAAGTGTACACTGCTTATAGTGTTGGTAGTATATGCTGGTAGTGCTGACCTGTTCCATTATATGACTTTCAAACAAACTCTCTTTTACCCTTCCTGTAAAGCTAAGTACATTTTTTTTCAAAGTTCCCAGTAAATAATCTTCAAATCTCCATTTACAAAATTAGAATGGAGCAGAAATTCCTAACCGAGGCTTTGGGTCCAGACAAACGGTTGTGAATGTTTAAATATTTGATTGGAGAAAAGCCAAATTTTGAATGTCATGGAGAGCGGCCAGTGCCAAGCATCCAATTCTTC
Organism: Geospiza fortis; assembly: GCF_000277835.1. Classification (NCBI taxonomy): domain Eukaryota; kingdom Metazoa; phylum Chordata; class Aves; order Passeriformes; family Thraupidae; genus Geospiza; species Geospiza fortis. The sequence continues at coordinate 13,117,419 of NW_005054302.1, forward strand.
TGCAGGACCTGAATATTGGAGCTGGAGCTAATTGTTTACCCAGCCTGTCTGCCCGGGCGAACAAGCTCCTGGAGACTGATTGCTGCGAGCCTGCTCACAGGATCGCCATTCCTCAGCCTTTATGGACTTATTAGGCTGACAATAAAGGACGGCACCGAGGCAGAGCAGGCGCTGACAAAGACGGGACATGCCAGGCCTGGCCAGAATGAAACCAGTCTGCTGTTCTGAATGTGAATATGGAGCTTCTGTTGTGAGGGCAGAGGGGTGGCAGGAGGGTGAGGTGAAGTTGAATCCCCTGTACTCCACTCGCTGGGGAAAGCTGACAGCTGACTGAGCCCTGGTTAGGACCTGTCAACATGATCCTGCAGGCAATGTTCTCACTGAAATAAATGGGAGCTCTGTCTGATTAGGAACAATATTGTATTATGTTGGTTCATATATTATTTGTATTTCTCTGGAATCCACAAGTCTTAACACAGTTTGAAACTGCACTGTGCTATACATTATAAAACTTAAAGAAAAAAGATGCTTTCTTACCCTATTTGCAATCATGATAGGAAAAAATATCTATAGTCTGGATAGTCTAGATAGTCTAATTAGTCTATCTGTCTAATTTTGCATACTCTGTAACTGGCACAACCTAAAATAGAATCAGCATCCCAGAACTTCCTTTCAGTAAGTAATATTACTCTAATCTAATTTGGCTCCTGAGCTACATTCCTAACATTAGGACTTGACTTGCTTTTGAATTTCATATTCTTCCACTTTCCATATTCCTCATAGTAGTTTCAGAAGACTGTCAGATTCTGTAGTACAACTCCCTGTGTCATTCAGTGAAGGACAGAACTTTTAATTTGTCTCTAATGTGCTTGAAGAGATAACAATAATTTTTTGGAACTGACTTACTTATTTCTTGGAAGTGTTTAAAGGAACAGAAGGCAAAAGAAGTATGGAGCTGGAAAACAGCATCTTTTGAGGTTAAACTGTTTCTCTCTTGGAAATTTATCTGAGGATCTGTTTGTTTCCTCGTGGTGGTTAATTAATGTCGTAGTTTGACAGAGATCATGAAGTGTGGGAATTGAAGAGAGACTCTCAGTTTAGGAAACAAGCTCTGTGATTTCCCTGGAGATCAGTGGTGTACCTCTAGTGCACCAGCACTCTGCTCCTTTAGTGTGCAGTGGTGCCTGTGCTGCAGCAAGGGGACCCCCAGGCCTTCCTCACTCAGTTTCTGGCCTTTCTGCTGAGATGATGGATAAATATGTTTAAAAGTGGTGCTGTTGGAAGATTAATTGATATTACAAGCCTATATCTCCAAATTGCCAGCTGGCAGTAACTCTGGCTGCTGCTGCCTGGGACCTGATTGGAATGCCTGACAAAAGGGGAAAGCTCCATGCCATTGTCTGCCTCTATGAAAAAGCTCCTCTGGCTCTTTTCTAGCCCACTGAGGAAGACTTTAAAATGGGTTCATCTGTGGATGGAGATGAAATCACAGAGGACGCAGGGCATTGGGGAGGCCCTTATGTTCCCCAGAAGCAGAGGACACCCTGGGGAGCTCCTCAACACTAACACACGACCTGGGAAATGAATAGGAGGAAGGGGAGGACTGTGCAGCTGCAGAGCTATGCCATCATGGCAATTACAGAGGTGTGGTGGGATGTTTGCATGGCTAGAGTGCAGAGATGTACCCAGGTGGAGCTATAGCATGCATCCAACTCTTCAGGGAGTACAAAGAAGATGGGAGAAGGCTGTGCTCATTGTCAAGAGCTCTAATGTGCAGGATGACTAGATATCTCCAGAGGTCTCTTCAAAAGTAAATTTCTCTAGAATTCCCCATGATGCATTTTCCTTGGAGAATTATTCCTTAACATCACAGATCCCTTCTCAGGAGCCCAGCCTACATTGCCCATTTTCTCTTGCCACTGTTTATCCCCAATGCATTCTGCTAGAAAACATTTTTTCCCCCTTGGTCACTTGCCAGAATTAGTGATAAAACTGGAATTATGAAGACACTCTGCCAAGAAGACAAGTTTCTGACATCCTCTGTTGAAAAATCACTTGTGTCTGGGAATATTGATCAGGATTTCGTTCTCATTTTGTAATCTCATATTCAGTTGTTTCTTGCAAGCATTGGGTTTCTAAAGGAAAACAGGGCAACCTAAGAAACAGCAATAAATGCTAAGAGCAGAAGTAGGACAGGTTTTCTGATCTAGAAGTAGACATTTTAGTACTTCAAAATATTAGAAGCCCAGAAGTCTCTTAGGGTGCAGTCACACCAAGAATTTAAAGCTGTGGATCTCATGGATGGATGGACTGGGATAGAAGGTACTGAGAGAGTGCAGTGGGATAAACAGCTGAAGTTACACCTCTATTGACATCTCCAAGTTGCTTTACCCTTAACTTGACTTTCCTTGAAATGCCTGATGGCATTCCCCCACTCCTTCCTTCATGTCTCCTCTGGCCTTCTGGCCTCAGCTCTGGTGCCATCAGAAGAGGGAGCTTTTGCCCCTGCTGCCCAGAATCCTGCAATCATTCCCAGGCCCAGCTGCAGGCAGTAGCATTTTCTGTTGTTACAGCAAATAGTAACCTGGAATAATAATTCATGTTGAAAGCAGCTTTGCAAACCACTATTTGAAGGAACACTACAATCAGACCCATAGCATAAAGACATGCCTTGTGAAATTTTGAAAGTTTGTATTCAACCTTTTTCTTAAAGCATTTCAGAAACTACTCTAACCAAACACTTTGCCTATTCAATTATATTAATTTACAGCAGATGAAAACTTACATTCAAGGATATAAACACTTAATTGTTTTATTAGATTGTGGTTTCAATGAAGTGGATAGGAAGTACCTAGTTTCACCCTTAACTGCTCTGCATATTTCCTACAGCCTCCTCATTATTTGGATGCCAAGCCTGCTAGACCCTGTCACAAACAGCCTTCTGGAAGCTAGAAGACTGGAATGGAAGATAGGTGCCACCTTAATTCTGCATTTATGTTTTCCAGTTATTTCCAAGGAAGAGCTCCTTTGGTGCTGAACTGGGGATGACTGCAGATTGGGAGAGCATTTTTCACTTAGTGATTACTTTGTGGTCAGAAGACAATTTTTCCATAAGAGATTTTTCCAAGAAGCTGAAAACCAACAAGTTCAAATACTCTGTGGAGTTGTGGAACTGGACACTGCTCCTGTCTGCCAGCAGAAGAAAGGCAATGGCAATAAGAAAATTATAAACAAGCTATGTATGGGTAACTGTGCTGATACTTTATTTTTTCCATCTCTGATCTTCCCGCTGTAGGATCCAGATCTTTGTATGGAGAAAAGAAGCTGTACAAAATAGGAAGAATGAACAACAGGGCCATAAGGGAATTTGGACCAAGTTACCTGCAGCTGAGAGGTGCAATTCGATAGTCTGTAGGGGTCCAGTGCAGTGCAGTGAGCAGCTGGAACCTTGGGAGGCAAAGAAGAGTTACTGGGATACAGGAATCAAATCAAAATCTCATGTGAACTTGAACGTCTCAAGGACAAGAAGCCAGTGGCCAGGCAGGGATTTGTGCCAACCATTCTAAAATGTCAGCATTGCTTGTGCCCCATGGCTCAGGGACACATTATCTTTTCTGGGTCAGGCAGCCTGAAAATATCCCTCTGGTGCAAACAGGTGATCCAAAACCTGGCAACTCAGCTAGTCCCATGCCCTATGTGTGTGTTTCTGTGGACGTGCTGCAACATAAGGCTGGACCTACATACTTGGCTAACAGCAAGAGGAGACACAGATACACAGCTTGTGTCATCCAGAGCTGAGGAGGAGCTGTGAGCAGTGCTAATGAGGAGAGCAGCTGCCTCCACAGCACCCCTCAGGTAAATAAATCCTCACTGCAGAAGGACAGCTTATTCCTCTGTCACAGATATCAGTGCTAAGGTCTCCTCAAAGCAGAAGACTTCCTTATTGAAAGTCATCCTATCCACCTATTTGCTGGATTGTACCAAGTATATATATATATATTTTTTTTTTTTTAATTTATTTTTTTTTTAGATGTATATGTGTCTGTGTGTCTGTGTATATATATATTAGCTGTGTCTCTCACTAGACTGCTAACACTGCATAGGAGCAAATGAAAGGACATTTTGACTGAATTTCTCCAGGAGAAGAGCTATACATTTATTTAATCTACCTACTGATAATGTGGCTATAATTAAAGCATGTATGACTGCCTAAAAATATTCGGACATGATTTTTTCCTGTTTCATCCACATTCAAAACATCCTCTGTAACAGTACTAATTTTGATGGTATTTTGGGTTGACTTCTTTGACTGATTTTTTTTATCTCACAACAACTTGTTGTCTCCAAACATATTTTGTTCTATATTACATTATATTAATACTCTCCAAAGCTAAAATCATAATAGTGTTCTTTGTTCTCACCATAATAGAACTGACATTAAAATGTTGGCATTTCATGTGGAATGGAAACTTGAGGTTTCAGATAGATCTAATAACTTTTAATTAATCCCTTATTTTAATATAGACTAAAACATTAGGGACAGGGGCTCACACCTGTTCTGTAGAATCCAGCTGTATTCTCATAAAAGCAGGAAGGCATGGTTGTTTCATAAAATAATCTGAACCCCCATGAAAAATTTGGTTGGAAATCAGAAAATGTACTTCCAGCCAAAATCAGTCAATAGAGATTCTGTCTCTGCTTGCTGCTCGGATAAATTTGAACTTCACATGTCATGGGGAGGAAAATGGAATACATTAACATTGATGGGAGAGGTTGGCAAGCTGTCTCAATGAGCTGTTTGGAGTGAGGAACAATGTACACAGCTACACTTATCACCCCTTTCACTTCACTGAGTGAACTTCCTACTCATTTGCTGGGTGACCCTGTTGGAGGAATGGTTCTGACCAGCTTTTTTATTTATAGCCACAACAAAGCCAAAGTTTTTGAGGTTTTGCATCTAATAAAATGCAAAACACAGTGAGAAACTCAGAACTACAACCCCTTCTAGTAGATAACCATTTGCACTGTCTTTGGTAGTTGAGAGTTAGAAAGAAAAATTTTCCCATGCCAAGGAAAGGTGAGAGGGGCCAGTAATTTAGCTTGCATCACATATCTTTTCCAGAGTCACAAGCCAAACCACTGCTATAGATTTCCCCCCTCCCACTCACTGGGCTTTCTAATGTGAGAAATATCTTCCCATGGAAAGCAGTGGTTATATAGTCACATGGGATCCTGCCTTACTCATACTGTTGGTATCTGTTTTATGAAATACGGCAGAGATGCCAGAGTTACCCTTTGGCTGGGATCTCTCTGGTGAGCAGCAGCAGGAGGAGTCAGGAAGGAGCAGACAGGCTCCAAAAGATCCTCCCAGCCATCACAGGGAGTGACTTTTATTGGACTAAGCAGCAGGCAGACATCCTGCTGTGTATGATGGCCCACGTACTGCCAGGAGAACAGGGGACATAAATCTCGAGACCAAACCACCCATGCTCCCTGAAGACCCTGAAATCTTTTTGTAAGACAAAGCTGTTCAGTTCTGAGCCTTAGACAAATTCCAGTCTAAGTACAATGTGCTTATGCAGAATGCTTTGCCAGCAGCAGTAGGACACTTATCCATCACTCTCTGACCTTAGCAGCAGCACCAGCACTGTTTGAGCATCGGCTCTGCCCAGCACCAGCCTAGCTGAGAGTATTCCAGGGCTAAGCAGAGCATGCTTTCACTATTAGACTTATAAAATGTTTTGAGAACATCACACAATAAATTGCAAGCTTTTTGAAAACCCCAAGCATATCCACCCAGGCCCTGAAACACGAGGAAGGGGACTTGGTGAACCCAGAACTCCACCATCATCAGGCCACGAGCAGCTTGCTCACTGCTCTGGAGAATGCCAAGAGGGGAACCACAGCTCTGGGTTCTTGGGTTGTCCCCCAGCTCACCTGAACAAGGTAGGCATTAGGCATTTGCACTGTGTTTGTGCCTCAGGAGGTGGTCAGCAGCCTGAGTTATCTGGTTTGATGTGCTTTATGTGTACATTAGACTGACATGGATGTGAATGGGCAGGTGGGATGTGCTGTACAGAGGGAGTAGAAGGGTCTGTAGAGCTCACTCCCATGCTAGGGAGGATGGCTTTCTACAAAGGCAGAGCTGTCTGCTGGGGCTTTAGAAGGAGATAGAAAAGCAAGATGGTAACCTGAGATTAATGTGTGGAGCTCTTCTTTTCACTCCTAGGCTCCTTTGCCTTTCTGTCATTGAGCCCAACAGCATTTCCTTCAAAATGTGTCCTAGTGGAGATATTTGGAGACAGCAGGAGAGGGAGTTGAAGCAATGTGAGTTGATGACACCCTCACCTGCTGGAGCAAAGGCAGTTGTTGGTTGATGAGTGTGCTGGACATACAGATTAAATGAGTCAATCTTTTTCTAAAAACCTATCCCACAAAAAAACAACCAGCGAAGCAAACATAGATGAAATGAGAACTGAGGCCATTTGGAGAGGTCTTAGCTCTTATTTTCACTGTTCTGCCATGATTCTCAAACATTGACAAGATGTTTTTTGACTCTGCTATATATTAATCTTCTACAAAGGCTGGTATTGACAGAAACAGAAATGAAGTAACATGCCAAAAGGAAAGCTGCAGGCCTATGCTGTTCAGGATATTAAACCTTTGGAAGATTTTCTTTGAGATTGAGGGAGGTGATTGTCTCACTCTTCTCTGCACTGGTGTAGCCTCACTTCAAGTCCTGTGCACAGTTTAGGGCAGCACAGTTTGAGAAAGTCATTAAGCCATTAGAGAGTGTCCAAAGGAAGACCACAAGGATGGTGAAGAGCCTTGAGGAGAAGCCACATGAGAAGCAGCTGAGGGCACTTGGTCTGATCAGCCTGGAGAAGAGGAGACTGAGGGGTGACCTCATTGCAGTCTGCAACTTCCCTGTGAGGGGAAGAGGAGGGGCAGGCACTGATTGCTTCTCTCTGGTGACAGTGACAGAACCCGAGGGAATGGCCTGAAGCTGTGTCAGGGGAGGTTTAGGTTGGGTATTAGAAAAAGGTTCTTCCCCTAGAGGGTGTTTGGGCACTGGAACAGCTCCCCAGGGAAGTACTCGCTGCACCAAGCCTGACAGAGTTCAAGAAGTGTTTGGACAATGCTCTGAGGCCCATGGTGTGACTCTTGGGGATGTCCTGTGCAGGGTTAAGAGTTGGACTCGATGGTCCTGATGGTCCCCTTCTAACTCAGCATATTCTGTGATTCTGTGAGATCTTGCGGGCAACTCAGGGCAGTGGGAGCCGCAACAACTCCTGTCACTGTGTTCCCTGGAAAGTTTGCCCAAAATAGTGTCAACATGGAAAGTTAAGACAGTCTTCATGAGGATAGCTGTCCTGATGCATCTTCTATCTTTTTTTCTCTCCTGTTTGTATTGTTAGTTGTTTCTAGTAATGAAACCATGACTGCCATGATGAGCTGTAATGGTATATGACAACAGTAAGAGACATTTTTCTTCCTCATACAGCCTCTAGATTCACCACCAAGTTCCCAGCCCTAACTGTGGACACTCATGGATATAATGTGAAATAAATTAGTTTCAGGCTTCGCCCAAGGCTCCTACTTGGGGCCACTCTGAGTCACAGGAACCCACAGTAATGCCTACAACACCATAGTGAGGATTTTTTAATTTTATTGTTTTCCTCTGAATTGAGCCCACAGTAATAACGGAGTGTCATGAGACCAGCACCAAACAGAAGAAATCCTGCCAAGTGAAGCTGTACTTATGTACAGTGTGAAATCAGCAAGGAAAGGAACTGCCCAGAGACTAAAACATTTCCATGTTAAACTTATGATTTAATACTTGTGTAAGTTAAACATTAATATGGGTAAAGCAATCTTCAAAACAGAGCCAGTGCAGAGTTGATCCAAAAGTCAACAGGACAAAAGAATCTAGAGCAAAAATCTGAGCCAAACCACTGAAGATGATAATGTCTGGCAAGAAAATTCACCTCAGAGAAGAGCTTGAGGACAAAACTCCATTAAAAAACACAAATCAGACCTTGGCCTTTTCTTACTATCTCTCTGCTTTTATTCTGACCAGATGTAAAAGACTCATGGTCTTGGAGGCCTGGAATATAGATTCTAAGAGGGCTCTCCAGGATCAGGATTGGTTCTGCACTTGGGGATTCAGATTCCAGCCTGAGCTGCAGCTGACCTTGTCAACTTGGAGGCACAAGGACAGAAATCTCTAAGTGACTCTGGCCCAAATGGTATTTACTGACAGAGAGCTGGCCTTGAGCTTGCCAGCTATTAATTGTAGTTTGACAAATTATAAAGGCTTCCTGTCATCCATCAGGGTATCTACTTCCCATTCTTCTGGGCTAACAGTCTGTAAAATGAAATGGCAAACAGAGCTTCATTAAAACAAAGCAAGACACTTCCTTGGCTGGCAGGTTTGGAAGAGTAGGAACCGAGTCCCAGGGGCTGCACTTCCAGCTTCATCTGTGAATAGATGTATGGGGGAAAGAAAGGGCAAACCATCTGTACCTCAGTCTAAACATTCATGGAGCAGGGACACACACTGCTACTCAGAGTCATCTTAGAATGTTATGGAGATGAATTTCAATTTATAAAGCAGTCTGTGATGCTGGGTGGATGCAGATACCAAATTCTGGTATTCCAAAACCATCCAGATTAGCTTTCAAAGCTCTAAATGTTTTAATTGGTGGCTATTATTTATTAGTGATAGCAGGATGTAGGTAATAAAACCAATATCAAGCGATTAATTAATTTATCATCTGGCAGAGTACAAGGGAAAATACACTACTCATGTCTAATCCAACACATCTTGGCTTGCCCACATTACTCCACCCTGGCTGTGCACCTACAGCTGGGGCAGCTACTGAAGAAGATAACACCCAAGTCTTCCAATGCAGACAGACAGACAGACAGACAGACATCTTGCTGTGTGATTCAGATCCTGGCTGGGCTGACTCAGACTGGAAGTGTTTGTATCTTTCCAGGTCCTAGACTTGGTCTGTATTAGGAATTTAAATGTGTCCAAGCTCTAGGCCTGAGCCCAAACTGCACCACACAACTGCAGGAAGTCAATCTTCCTGCTCTCCTCACCAATGTGCCTGTTTTGGGTCATGTCAGGTTCCCAGGTGGTGACAGGGCACTGTTTGAACATGGCCAGTGCCCTCCACTACACCAGTGTCAAGGGCCCTTCTGACAGTACAGCAGCACTTCAGCTCCTGCACCCTGCAGCATTCCCTGGCTTGTTTAATTTCTTGGTGGAGCTGCACCCTTAGATGTAAGAGATAAGTTTCTGGAGTTAGCTGAGGTGTGCTAGGACAACACTGCTATGTGAGGGATGGGCTAACTCTTTCCATCCTGCAGCCATGTGACAATCCTACTTGTGAGGAGATAGGGACAGACCAACATCTGAGTTGTCAAGGTAAGTCTGTATAAGCTAAATACTTCAAAGGAACTCAAGAGAAGCTCATACATCTCCCAGGCTCTGTAAACAGCTGGAACATGCTGTGTGTACCTGGTAGACAGGTTCAAAGGACTCTGGGTACCTGGGACTTGTCCATAGCCTGACTGGGAGTCAAACCCAGGAATGCAAGTCAGGATGTCTGAGCCACAGCCCCCTGCCTGAACCAGGAGACTGCAGTGCCAGACAACTATAGTCTGAGCTCGTTTGATCCCACTGCTATAACCACCCCCTAATGAGGACCAGATACATCAGCCTCCACAAGGAGACAAGGAAAAGGAGGGAGGATTTCCTCCCTAATACCACAGAAAGAAGAGTAGTTCCTGGAATATTTACCAAGCCACTGAAGCAAAACTTTGTTTTTATATTTTGTTTTTTCAGAGCTTTTCAGCTCCTCTTTTTACTTGATAGCTATTTCGTAGCCGAAATCCTTGAGTTGTTCACTAGAAACCTGTGATGCAAAGGAAACGTCGCCACATCTGTTGTCCCAGCATCCAAAAAGCAGCTGCTAGTGGAAAATCATATGAAGTAAGAAGTGTGGGAGTACTTGCATGTATGAGGCTAGTGTCCTTAATGCTCAGCATTTAGAATACTGCTTCTAATTTGTCTTTAAAATATAAAAAAGATAACTAAAACTTTACATCCAAGTAAGAAAAACTGCACTACATTTGTCCTTTGAAGTGCTTTGATTTGATTTGAATGTAACTGTTTGGATCACATGGCCAGCCAAAGACACATGCCTCAGAGTGGCAGCTTTTATTCTTTTGGGGCAATCAGCATCCCCTCTATGCAAAGGATTAAATCAAAACTAAATTAAATGGCATACTACAGAGAAGGCTGGCTGTGTACTTTTCAGTATGGACAAAGCAATCCTTTTCCTCACTGGTAAAAATTCATGCTAGTGCAGAGACCCAGCACAAAGCCTAGACACCACTTAACATCCTGCTGAGGGTTTAAGTGTTGGCTACGCTTTGTGCTAAGCCTCAGTAATGGATGGAATATCACCCACAAGAAAGAGCAGGGACAAACTGCTTTTAGATTTTGCCTGGGTCTGATTCTGTATTTCCAAACCCTTTTTAGGTGGGAATTTGTAGTCAAGATGAGATATGGGATGTGGCTTTACATTTCACCTCATACCTGAAACCTGCCTTTGAAATGAAAGGGGCATACAGACATATTATCCAGGATAACATTTCTTCAATGTAAATGGACATTGTGGTAATCACATGACCTCTGAACAGAGGGAGATATAGCTGTCCCAGGATTTTCCTGGGAAGCTGTGAGAAGCTGTGAGAAAGCTCAGAGAAAGAATTAAAACAATTATTATCTCAATCTCTGCACCTGGCAGGCAATCTCTGTTTGTCAAAGGTGTTTACAAGAAGGAGTTGTCCCTTCTTGACTAATAGGTGAGAGAAGATTCCTAAAAGCCAATCAGGTCTTAGATCCACCATTGTTTCTATAAGAACTGTAGATTTCTAATAATAAAGTGCCTTTTCATGCCTTCTGATGATGGAGTCTCTGTATCACCTTTGTCTGTCCCCTTCAGTGATAGGACACTGCACATAAAATATCTGCAGACCAACAATCCCCCATCAGAGACAGTCCCACTCACCTGAAGGAAATGGTGTGACAAGAGTCATTTTGGCTTAGGGTCTCTCATAGGGACTACACAATCCATGTCTTCATTCCCACACTAAGAAGCATTGTGCCTGTACCATGCAAACTGACCTGTGCATGCAATTCCCTTGGGATCTTGCTACAGACACTACTGGGACTACAGCTCAGTTGCCAACACTGGTTCTTCACTCATGTATCACTTTGTTTTTTCCTATAATGGCTATGTTTGTGTCCCGGATTCTGCCCTCAGGAAAGAGGGTGCAGATGATGTTTGGGGCTATTCTGAACTCCCCACAATCTATTGGTATTTCCAGCCAGGGCAATCATATGGGCTGGCTGCTCTAAGAATGAGTGACTGGGTTTGCCCATGGTGTCATTTCTACACAGCTGCTTCAGCCCCCTCTTCTACAGTTGCTGCTTCTCATGGACCTTCAGAAATGGAAGCTCAGCTGGGAGTTAAAACTCCCCAGCTCATCACACCACAGCCATATTTGGAAGAAGATACCAAGCTGAAACCTGGAGGTAAGAGAAGGGATACAGGAGGCAAGCTATGGTATGTGTGCATGGGGGAGATTAAACATCTTTGTTTAGATAGGTTTAAATAAGAAAACAAGAGAAAAAGCTTAAGTGGGGGATCAGTTGCAGAACTGACTGCAAAAATCGTGACAGACACAGCTAAGATGTACTTGTGTACTTTGTGTACTTCCCACAAGTATAAAGATACTAGGCAGCGAAACTGCCTTAGGAACTAAATGCACATTTGTTTCAATGTACCATCCCAGGTGTGGGGCAGAACAGCTTCACTTAGCAGGGCCAGTGCACTCAGGGCCCCTAATCCCAATGGAGCCCTGGGCAGAAGCCAGCTGTCAGCTTCCAGCTCCAGGCTTTTCCCTGTTCATAACAGAGAGTGAGCCAAGGAAATCAGAGGGCATGAGAGGTATTTTCACATTTTTCCCATAGATTTTACTACAAATGTAACAGTGTGTGGCAGTTAGCACCAGGATTGACATAGCAGAGTGGACAGAGGTCTGCTATGTCCAGCATCTTCTTCCCAAAAACCTGCAGATGCTGCTAGGGAGGATACCAGAAACTCTGTATAATCTGATCCCAGAAGAACTTAATACTTTTTTCAGTTCCAAAAATCTGATTTTTGTTTTTGGTTTGTTGTTTTTTATTTTTTTTTTTGGCTTTTGAAATATTTTTCCCATTCCTCTGGATATTCTCACTGGCCATATAAATGCTTTGGCCCTTCCAAGAATCCTGCTAAACTCTTGGTATTAATGGCTGTGTCTAGACCTCTAAATTAAACAGGGCCATGACACCACTTCTGACACTGCTCCATGCTTGTCTATGTTGTTTCATGGCCCCTTGACGTGGATTAGCATCAGCCAGCAGAAAATCCATACCTGTTAGCACAGTGTGGAGAACAGCACATTCTTGGGACCATTCCCAAAAGGTAGGCTGGGTGTGGCCACCCTGTTTTTAGGGGTAAAAGAGTTCAGCCAGTTAGGTATGAATCATAACATGCCTCTGGCCTCATGCCAGGCAGCAGTCACTAGTCTGTTGCATTTAGTACCACAGCTGCAGCCAGTGGGACTTTTAAATAACAAGCTCCAGGGACCAGTTAAGCACACTGGGCAAAGCATCACTGGGTAGCTTTGGAAGAAATCTCATGATATGTACATAGGAGCCCGATCACCTTTAGGGGAAGACAACATTTCCAACATTTCCACCAAGGACTTGGTGCTGTGTCAAAGTATACGCTGTGCAATGAGGGTTTTGCCTCACTTTTCAAATGTTATCAGCAAGCTAAACATGTACCAAGAAGGCTTAGCACTGTCCCTCCCAAATACCTCCCACCCCTGTGGGCATGTTCAAGGCTTGTTCAAAACAGTTTGCCTTAAATCTGATCAGTCATCTTCAAGACAAAAACAAAAACCTTCTAACCTGAGGTGCTTTTACACAAGTTCCCAAATGGGAGGGTTGGGATTGCCTCGGCCAGCTGCCACCCTGAACAGCACTCTTCAAATTGGCAGCACACAGGGATTTTCACAGAGGCAGGGAACACCTCTTGGAGTGCCACAAGGCTCCTCAGCCTGCTCCTGCAGTCCACTCTGAACCCAGTTTGAAATGTCTGCATCCTAACCACACTTGCACATACTTTTCTAAGAACAGAAGGAAATTGTCCACAAGGTCTCTGTTGACCTTAGTAACACAAATACAAAAATATTTGCAGTCAAGTTAAGTAGCAGAAAATGTGTCCAAAACAGTATTGAGTAACCCTCCTTGAGGAGGGGAGTGTCTGCACAGTCACTGGGAATTGATACTGATGTCTCAGAGGACTTGGGAGTACCGAGGACGAGGCACACCAAAAAAGGCATAAGTAAATATTTAACTGAAGACTGCAGGAACTTTCCCTTTTAGGTAAATCACTCTCCATATCTGAGTCCACCCCAAGGTGAAAAGGGCAGAGGGTAATTGAGTGGGCATCACCCAAGTAATTCCAGAAACAAAGAGTATTGCTTATGGGAAAATCATTAACCCAGGGGGAAAAATAAGCAGTTTGAAAAAGAATTGGGCAATGGATGGCACTGTCTTATATAGAGATGAGAAGTGGATGTTCCATTAACCACATCTGACTTGAAGCAGTCTGCTCCCTCTGGCATGTGGCCCTGCAAACACTTTTCACCAAGAGATAGAGATAGGTATGTTTGGAAGAAAAAGTCCTAAGACATACATCCAAATCCTGTTCCTCAGGAGATGACAGTGAATTTTGCCTCCTGAAATCAGTGCAAATCCAGTTTGCACTGAAACATGCATCCACTTCCATCCATCCATGGAATTCTGTTGAGTTTCTCTTTGGGTTGCATGCAAATCCAGGCCCCAACAAAGTGGATGGATGCACCCAGTAAAAGAAAGAGAAGCCAGACAGGTAGATCCATGCCTTGCCTTGATTCAGCAACAGTTACAGGCAGGTGAGAAGTGAGTTGTGTGGCTTTCTGGAAAATCAGTGCTTTGTTTCACTCATCTATTAGGATGGCTTATGAAAAACATCTGTGACTTTTATTTATTCACTCTTGCAGGAGAGTGTGGTTAATATGGTAGGTACACAGTTCTTCCCAAAAGAGTAGGATGGTGATAATTCAAGACTCCAAAAAACCAAAAAGTGAAAAAGATAAAAGATGTATCTCTGTCTAAAACTTAAGCACCACTGAAATCAGTGGGAGGGTTATTGCTGCCTTTGATAGGAACAAGAGTTAACCTTCTAGAGACCTATTTCCTTTTAAAGAATTTCAGATGGCAAAAAAAAAATCTTATTTTTCCACTGCTGGCTTTAAAGTTTCACAAATGACACTTTTACAAGAACTTATTTCATTACAGTGAAAAACTCTTCTACTTCACTTTAACATTAAACCTTATGCAAACTCATTCTGGCTAAAAGGGTGGTCATTTTTTATCTTGGATAGTTCTTATGACAAACAACTAAAATATGCATCTGGAGCTCTTGGGCTTGTGGGACTTAAATCATTAAAATATTTTTATGGGGAAAAAATTATGAGTACAAGATGGAAAACTACACTTTTGCTCTGAGGGAAAGTTCATTCAAGTGTACAGTATGCAGGGCACACAGAGCCACTACTTAAGCATACATATGCCTCAGATACACTACTTACATGTACATTTCCCACATATCTGCGAGTGTGCTTGTGTGTGCAATGTTTACATGGCCTCTATTGCATTTGGCCACATTTACTTTTTTATCGCCAGCCCAGTTTGAACTGGAACCCACTGCTTTTTGCATATGTAAGGATCAAACTCCTTAGATAGATAGAAGAAATGTAGAGCCTATTTCACACCAGAAAGTGCCATGTAAACACAAAGTTTTATTTAGCCATGAGAAAGATTACTACTGGACATCCTGCAGCTTTGGTGCTTCCCTAAACTGAGGAACAGTGCAGTGATGATCTTTAAAACTACCTCTGCATAATAAACTGAATGAACATGTTAAAAAAGGCCTAGTGACACTTTGCTGCTTTCTTGGCTTTGTCCCGTACACTTTTGCTAGTTCCTTGCTAACAGAGTGGGTGAGTGATCTCACCATACACCAGCAATGCCAATGGCTGCTTGCTTGGGATGGAGGGTAACCATAAGGCTCATGAATGTTGGGAAATATCTGCTGGAATGGCTTAGCTGAACTCAAACATCTGCCTGCAGCACAGAAAAAAAGGGAGGTTCCTAAACTACTCAGTGCACAGACCCTAAAGGGAAAGGTTAGCAGTCCCTAACTCCTCCTGCACCTAAGAGGCTTATGATTTATTTACATGGAGTGTTTTATAATACATGAAGGGTGCCTTGTCATCTGGGCTTGGATTAAAAAAAACCCTGTAGTTATTGGTATGAAACTCAGCCCTCTCCCTTTTTCCCAGGCCAGTTTAATAATATTATTACTTCTTTTTAATACAGGGTCCAAGAAAAGAAAAATAACAGTTTTTCAGTGTGTCTTATAAGGAAAGTCCATGAAATATATGGGGAAGCCACTGACTGCAGACTATCCGTGGCCAAAACCATGGTAATTTATATGACTATCTGAATAAAAGCAATGTGGATACTGTGACTTTGCCATCTGTCCCATAACATGCACCTCAGGTTTGTTTTAAGCCTGTCTGGGTAACAATCAACATGCATTTGCTGAAACTCCTCTCACAGTGCCTTGGAAGGGACCTGCCTTCATCTCAGGGTTAGCTCACACATTTTGGCTGATATGAAAGGTGAAGTTGTTTTATGTTGGTCTGTACAGCTGATGGGCAGTGATTCATCAAGCTGTAGAACAGCCCTCTTG
>NW_005054302.1:13133360-13150091 GCF_000277835.1 Geospiza fortis
CAAACCCCAAAGTTCAATGCCTCAGTGCTGTTCTACAGCATGAAACTATGAACTTTAGCCTCTGTGCAAGGATGCCCAGATGATAAAGCCCTTAGTACTACCATTATCTAAGTCTGTCCTTCCCTTTTCCTTCTCTTTGCCTGGCTAGATCTATCTCCATTGACTGATCTTTATCCACTTGCTTGCACAGGCTCTCTGTATCAGCACTTCCAATGCCTAACTCCTCTTTAAGGTGTTTCTACTGCATTCATCAGGACAATATGTAGAAACTTACTTTCTGTACCTTTACCTGTCTTTTGTTTTCCCCTCTCCATGCCTTCTTCCAGGCATGTGTCACCCTCCTGCTGTTGCCATACCCTTTCTCAATAGGTATCACAAGCATTTCTCTAGAAATAGTCTCAGGCTCAGTGTGTGGTTTCATGATGTATTCAAATAGTGATGTTGGAGTCAGGAAACAGTAAGAAGGAGCAAGGCATGGAGAAAAGTAGAGGTGAAGAAAATAACCAATGACTTTCAGCAGTTATGAAAAAAGGTAGCCTATGGTGCTACCAAGCTGTTTGCCATTGTGTAAATCATATCTTAGGGTTTTAAAGTGTGCCATGGACCTTGCTCTTTAGAAGTAGGTGGCATAGGAACTCAGGAAAGAATCTGTTAAAATGCAGTCTCAGTACCTGCTGGTCCTTTTACCCTGAAGTCTCTTAGAACAGGTGTTGCCTTCAAGCTGTAGTTACTTAAAATTTCACCACATAAAAGAACATGTGGCTCAGAGATAGCAGCCACTGAAACACAGGAGAGTCCCTATTAGCTGTTGGTTTCATGGAACTCTGTGACTCAGAGTTCAGGTTCCAGCTGGTAGGAGTTGGTGGCCTGGGCAAATGTGGGTAGATTTACACCAAGAGGTTAATCATAGGCCTGTTTTACAATGACTTCTAGTCTTTGGAAGAAGAGGAGCAGTCACTATTAAGGTAAATATTTTTTCTTCAATGAGCTAAAAAAGATATTTTCTTAATTTTTATCTAACATAGGAAAATCTTCACATGAATAAATAAGGCAGTCAGCTTCTGCCAAGTTATCTTACCAAGTAAAAAACCAGCCCATTTGTGAATTGAATATATTAAATTTTCTAGAGATGGTAATCTGGTCCAGTTTAAATGATATGATTTATCATTTTCCCATGCATATTCCTGATAGATGTACTCTCTCAAGTCTAGCTGAAATTCTGACAAGGGATGGAGTTTCCTCTTGTTCCTTTGGATAATTATTGTGCTTCTTGCATAAGAGTGAATTTTGTTATTACTTATTTTGTATTATTCGCCACTGATCTATACATTAATCCTTATTCCATTTTCCAGTAACACATTATGCAATAAAACATCTGGCATTTGGAATTTGTTCTCCCATCCCTTCCCTGCGGGTAAAGGTGAACACACTGCAGCACGTTCCAGTGGAAGCTGGGACTGAGTATGTTCAGGTTTTTGGGTTTTTTTTAAATTTTCTTATAGATGTTAATAATTTATACGATTTATATGATTCTGTTTGTGCTTCTTTTTGTTTCACTCTGTGAGATAATACCAGTTTAATGCTTCTGCCTTGTGGACATTTGTGACGTTCAGGCCTTGTTCAGTCAATGGGAGAAGTGCAGCATCTGCAGCCAGCAAACAGGGGTTGGCTATGGCTGCTGGGGCTCCTCAGACCATGTCCACAGCCCAGCTCTGCCACAGATTCCTACATGGCCATGGAAAAACCACTGTGTAATGGGAAGGGACAGCATCCTTCTCCCACATGCTGCTTTATACCCCATAAGTTTCAGAGGACCACACCACACTTAATTGCCAGTCTTATCTCGGGCATTTGAGTTATCTTATCCTCAGAGCAGGACATCAGCAATGTGTTTTGATACATGAGGTGCACTCTTTTAAGTTTCTTGGGACTTTCTTCTCTTCTCTTGTCATCAGCTTTATCTTCCAGTTACCATTGCAGTTTCCAATGCAGTCACTATTCCTGATCCCAGCATTTCTTCCCAGCACTCTTCCACTCTTCGTGCAGAGATCCATTATGAGGTTGTGGCTCAGCTTTAGGAAATTATCCCCATGTGAGTTTTATGTCAGAGTGTCAGAGAAATCCTCTGGCTTTCCCAGATGACACACACAGAGCTGACACACTCAAGAGCAAAGCAAGCTCAGTGCGAGCAGAACTCACAGATGCAAGGCCCGGTTACTTACACTGCCCCCCTGTTTTTCTCTTCATGTTGCGGGGATTAGAGCCTGTCCCAGTGACAAAGTAATCCAGGAGAAAAGGTGGAAAGGACAGAATAGGATGTGCCCACTTCTCACACAGAGAGTTTGAGTTTGCTGAGTTAACAAAAAGGCCTTCTTCCATCTTGATTGTTGGCCTTTTTACACCCATAAAAACAGGTGTGATCTCTCTTGCTGTCTCTCTGCCAGGATTGCAGGCAGCACTAGCCACCATTGAATTATTTTTCTGGATATAGCCTGTCAAAATGGAAGGAATGAGTCAGTGTCTTGCAGAGCAAGAACAACACAATTAACACCTATTTCATGTGTGTTCCTGCCTCCTTTTTGTTGCCGGTGAGGGTCTTGAATTGGGGTTTTCAGCCCTACAATTCCTGGGTGTCCCAGCTGTGCAGTAGTACTGATGGGATCCATACACACACATTCTGAGGTGCAGACTCTCCCTGTAGGAAAATTCTCCTTGTTGGCACCTCTTCAAAGGCGCCAAATGACGCACCAACTTCCCAGGCCCAGCTTTGGAAGACAACTAAAACTGGCTGCGGGAGCGAGCCCGTGACAGCCTCCTGCTGCTGCCACAGGTTTGTTTTTAGAAGCTGAATGTTGGTGTCCTGCCAAGCTGGATACCTGGCAGTGGGAACGCAGATGTGATCCTGCCCCAGGCGATGTTTATGC
The DNA here is from genome assembly GCF_000277835.1 of Geospiza fortis. Lineage (NCBI taxonomy): Eukaryota > Metazoa > Chordata > Aves > Passeriformes > Thraupidae > Geospiza > Geospiza fortis. Next base: position 13,136,285 of record NW_005054302.1, read on the forward strand.
GCTACAGGCTGTTTCCTATAGGTGGAGTGAGTTGTTTAACGCTCTGTGGTGGTTCTTCACATTTGCAGGCTTATTTGGTAGGTGCAGCATCACTCAGGGCAGTCTGACAGATTCATTTCAAAACAAGTTTTTGATATATAATAATAAGTAAAAAATGGTCTCCAGCCTTCAGAGAATGGAAGGAAAATTTCCTGTTGAAGGAAGTTCTGAAGACAGTGGGATTGCTACAGGATTAATTAATAGATGTTTAAAACAGTATTTCAGCTGTTTCTAATCACTCATCATCTCCCTCCAGTATCCCAGGGACTCAGGATGGGCAGACTGTGGTCTCAGCTTTGTTTTTTATTTGGAGGGGAAAAAATCCTTGCTTTTCAGGCTTTCAACACTCTAAGAATCTTCACTGTCTTTAAAGCTTGTCTCAAAACCCACTCACTGGCAAAGCCGTTGCTCCCACCCTCTGTTAACATCCAAAATCCCTCACATGACAAGAACACTCTCTACCTGATGCTGAAGAGTCCCTGTCAGTGTATGTTGCAGATTAAATGTCTTGTGTTTAGGCCTGTGAACATGTTCTTGAGGGGTTAATTGGGACATGGGTTCACAGAGCATCCGGTGACTGCTGGAGCATCCCAGTAGCCGCTGGAGCATACTCCATGGTCAATGTGCTCTGATCCAGGGAGCTTGTTCCCTGGCGCCAGGGGATCAGGCATGCAGAGGGCTGTTTCCACAAAATAGCTGAGGTTTTGTAAGTTCACAGCTAGTGAACCTTCCCATCAGATGTTGATGAGACTGTATCCTGTTAGTGTGCTCACCAGGATAAGTCTCAAATATTCAAGTAGGACTCTTATCAGACAAATAAAATAATAGTTATTATTATACTCAGAGACACCTAATGTTCTGGAATTAGCCTTTAAAAAGAAATAGTTTATAAACAAGGCTATGTTTTGAAACTAACTTTTGACACAGAGAAGTGACTCCAAGGTAGTTCTTCTGGGTGTGGATATAAAATACCCAATCTGGCTTAGTTCTTACAGACCACTGAGTGTCTACCCAAACATCCTTCCCATATAGAATCATACAATGGTTTTGGATCAGGCTGTTAAAGATCATCTAGATTCAAACTCCCTACCATGGGATTAAGATCCAACTACTGAGAGGTGCCTCTGCCTGAATTAAGGTGCAAACAAGACCATATGTGGAAGTCAATAATACAATTTTATATAACAATAAATGTGAGGTAGAGAGAAAGAAATAGAAGAGTAAAAAGAAAGAGAGAGAGAAAGGGATCAAGCAGCAGATACTCTCAACCCATGGATCCAGCAGCATCCTGTCCTGTTCATCCTTCTTCGCCCTGAATTTCTTGGTGGTGGAGGTCCCAAGGTCATTCAAAACTTTTCACTCTTTATACACCTTAGCAAACAAAGGAATTAATGCTCATTGGCTACACAGTTCTCTTGTTCTATTGGTTAAATTATTCCCTCACTTCTAATGCTAACTAGTCCACATGCTCTGTCTTTCTCTTTTTTTGAGTTCAGTCGGTTTCTTGGGTTGCTAGTCTGTGAGTTGGGGGTCACAATCTCCCCCTGCCAGACCTACCTTTTACCCCATCTGAGCTGATTTCAGCTGAGTTGGTTTTCCAAGTGGGCCATAAATTCTGCATTTTTTGTGTCTATTATCAGTGATACATTCTTCTCCCCCAGCTTTGTTAACCTTTCCCTAGGTCTGAGATAACACCTAAGAAAATAGTACCACCTCTAGCTTATCCTTAAGGAACACAAGTTCCTTCTGTGGCAGCTTAATTGACAGTCCAGGTTCCAGGTATATTCAGGGGGCTTTGGTGGTCATTGATGGTCACAGATGCCATCTGTCCCATAATTTGGAGTGATCTTCGTCTGACCAGTGATATCCTTACAAGCAGTTACTTCTTTATAAAGTTTACCACAGTGTGAATTTTTGTCTAGATGCATTACCCGGGATGTGCTAACCAGATCTCACCTCCACTAGGACTGGAGTTAGTGCCATCCTGTTGCTTCCTTCTGTACTTATCTCATTGCAAATTCCTTCTGTGGCCCTTCACACTGTTTGAGACAGGCAATTGCAGTCTGTAAGTCTTTACACATAGGCGGGGACCCTTTCACTTCACCAGGTTGTTCAAAATCCCATCTAGTCTGGCCTTGAACACTTCCAGGGTAAGACATCCACAATTTTTAGGGCTACCTGTGCCAGTGCCTCACCACCCTCACGGTAAAGAATTTCCTCCCAATATCTAATCTAAACCTGCCCTCACTCAGCTTAAAACCATTCCCCCTTATCCTATCACTACGCGCCCTTGTAGAAAGTTTCTCTACAGCTTTCTTGTAGTGTCATTTCTGAGGTGTGGTTCATGACAAGCTAAACAAAGGTACAGGGGCAGGTAATGGTCAATGTTTATTGGCATGAGAAAAGAGCAGCTGAAAGGACTCTTAAACCAAATCATAATGAACTGTTAGATTTTTTATTAATCTTGCCTGCTATTTTCTGTATGCAGGTTTTGCTGATGATCCTCAAGCTAAGCCAAAATATGTATCATGAATTATTGGAACCTTGCTCAGAACAGTTTTATATGTTTGCATTGGTGCCTGTAAAAAACACTCCCTCATAACCCACATCTGAACATTGCCAAATGTATTTGCCACATTGTAAAAGTATGTAACATCACTCACCTCTGATGATTAAAGGCAGCACTGTTTAACGACAGGGACTGAATGTGCTGCCCTTGATCACAGTGGGCCATGCCCTAAGCAATTTGTTAAAAGGATTTTATACCACCAACAATGGCCCTAGATTAATTAAAAAAGAAAAAAGAAGTGAAGCTGCAACATAACAAGCTTCCACACAAAACAAAAGTCGAAGCCCTGTCTGCAGCAGGGATGTACCTTGTCTTTACAATCCCTACATCAGTCCCTTTGCTGCCACCATGCTCAGTGCAATACACCAGTTTAGAGTTACCTCTTGTTACTGCATGCAGCTTCCCCAGTTCCTTGTTTAGTGCCACAAGAATTATTTCTATTTGCATTTACTGCACTTGCAATCAGAAGGCACTATGGCACTCAGCATTGTAACAGTTTGGCAGAAAAAAGGATTGTACCTGAGAACTTACTGAAAGATGACTTTGCTCTTAGGCCACTATGATGGACAGGTGAAACTCCCCTGTTTTGATGCACGCTTCCCATGTGATCCTAAAAAAGACCCTGTTCAGTTATGGTGCTGGTCGTCTTCTGAGAAATGGGAATCACAGGAGACTGGAGCAAGAACTACGTGTCAGAAGATGGGAAGCATTTTGACACCACAGTTACAGAGAGCTCCCCAGAAGGAACACACAGTTAATGCAAACAGGACCATTTTGTGCCTCAAGTTGTTCAGTTACAAACCCTGGAACAAGATACTGTGAGAAATAGAGCTAAGTTCAATGTAAGTTTGATGTGTCACTGCTGTTTTGTTTGGCAGCTGCTCTGATGATCAATACACTGTGGAGCAGGACTGTCACTGCCTCTTAAGAGGAGTCATTAGGGTAATGCATGACTCTGCAATCCTCCCAGAACCTCGTGTGCTGCATAGCTTATTAGCAGTCGCACAAGTTCCTCGCTGTTGCCTCTCCAGAGTTAAAGCTGAAATACATTTTCTCCTGGTAAAGGTCAGGGAACCAGTTTATATGCAGACTTTGGTATTACAGTCTTCAGGGGATTTGAACAGGTTGGACCAGCTGATCCTTGAGGTCCCTGACAACCTCGTATGTCATGGTTAAAACAAAGTTTATTTGTTTGGATGGAAACTTACTGATATACTGATAGTTTTTGTTCTTAGTTATGCAATTAAGTGTAAAACATGCATAATTAATCTCTGCAGTGCAGATTGGACCATCAGAGGAGCAGATATGGTGGTCCTTGACTACTGAAATTTGATCAATTGTTGTAATTGGTGGAAAAAACATGTTCAGAAAGAGAAAGAGAGTTAACAGGACTAAGGAGGACTTACATCCTCCCTCAGCTCACTACAGTTTTCTTTCCAGGGCTCTTGTTTCTCAGCTAAGGTAATGGCATTGTCTTGTTCCAAAATAGGATACCAAGATCAAACTGAATGTCACAAGCCAAGTAGCATATCAGAGTGCCACTGTCCACATTAATTTTGTGAAATCTGTGACTCGGGGAATTACTAGGTACTCAATAGCCCAGCTCGAGCTCCAGTTCCTCCAGTTTGTCTGCCAGCTTTTCCTACACCTGCCACTAGTTTTGTGCCAAGCTGTTCCAGCTTGCAGGTGGGCAGGTGGTCAGGAGAGGCATCTCATCTGCCTTTCATCAATTTTATGCCTCCTTCATATACTTCACTCTTTTGTAACTACACAAGTTGAAACTACTTGTTTTGGCATTCAATAGAGCTCTGTAACCCTGTCGGACCCTATCAAATTTCTTTTCTTTCCTCTGTTCCTCCTGATTGCATGATACAACCACTTTCTGCAATCTCCCATAAGTCAGGGAGCAAGGTTTTAAAGGACAAGGGTAATTTCTGACTCATTTCTTTATAGATCATTCCCATAATACACAGAGCACCCACAGGCTTAGGCTGGGTGTCACACCATGCAGGGTATGGTTGGGTAATCTTGTCTGCCACAGTGCGGAACATCTTAGCAGCTGTTCTGCCTAAGCAAGAAAATGAGCAAGAAAAAAAATTATACTTTTAGAATTGCTTCTTGTGCTGTAAAAATAAGATTTTCACATGTAGTTTGGCTGTACTGTGTTGTGAAGTTACATATTCTCACGGAGAAGACCAGCTCCAAAAACTGAGCTGAGAGATCCTTAGGCAAGTCCTAAATGCTGCAGTGAGTGCTGAAATAAGTAGGAGAGACTTAGGCATTGTAAATCCCACTGCAATTTTTGCAGAACATCATAAGGAGATGTGCATCCAGTCTGCCTAATGGAAGCAACCAAGTGGTACCCTGAATTGTATCCAGCTAAGAAGTAATATTTTAAAAGTCAGAACCTCAGAATCGACATGGTCTGCATGGTCAATGAAAAGAGGGAAGTGTCTTTGGAAGCTTACAGTGCCTAAATGGACACCCAGCCTGTAATGGTCAAGAACTGTTATACTCAGTTTAGGAAATTTAGAGTGTAAATTAGTTGCCTAAATTACCTATACTTAACCCCATGCAGGCTCTCAGTGATCATGAGACCAAGGGCAAATTCTGCCCCAGGTAAGTATAATTTACAGTTCCTCTTCCCATCTGCATTATCAGTTGCAGGCTCTGCTGCAGTGCAGATGTAGTGTTCTGTTAATATTTGATGCTCAACACCCATAAGGTGACTGCAGATCAAAGGTAGGTGTGAGAACTTCCTCTGCTTCATCAATGAAGTCTTACAATCATTCATGAGGATTATAGATACAAGATATTTTCTACAATCTATTATGTATATTATGTACCTCATATCCTAAACCTACATCTAGCCATGTAGAAAAAATTTAGTGAAGTAACTGTTTAAAATTTCTTCTCAGCCTGAAAGTGAAAAAGATTGTTTTTAAGTAGAACATCAAAAGAGTGATGGATTCAAATGATTATCAGAATTAATGAACAGAAATCTGGGTTTTTTATACTCTGTCATATCACCATACAAAATGTCATCAGGGTGTCTCACCCCAAACGCCTCAGTTTCTTTTGGGGAAAAAAACTTTTATTTCTCATGCTAGTGTGAATACTAATTGACTAACATTTTCAAAGCACTTTGTGCTGTTCAGATGAAAGACTTTTCTAAATGCAAGTATTATTACATGGTAAGTTCATGACTGGAGCAAATTTTTAAAACAAACCATATGAAAAGCAGAATTAAGAGTGGAAATGCTGATCCAGCCATTAATTGCTTCACATCAGAGTGGGCAGAGGGTCTCCTTTTATGTTGTTTATTTCAAACAAACAACTCTGGGAATCTCCTGTGGAAATGAAATGCAAAAACCAAAGCTGTGTCATGGGTATTTTTGGTTTATCTCCACATGAATCTTAAATTCATCATGTGGAGAGAATGTGGAACACATTTTTTTCCCCCGTATACACTGACTTTCCCACAATGAATAAAATCCATTTTCTTGCACAGTTTGTCTTCTCGCTCACCCTTGGGTAACAAAATAGCCCAGAAAGCAGGAACACCCTGTCCCTGAACCCTGTTGAAAAATAAATAAATAAAAGGAAAAGAGGGATGACTCAGAGGATTCCCAGGCAAACCTGTCCTATTTAACATCACATACACAGCGACCACCGACACACGAACCCCAGAGCTCCTAATTCCTGAGCTATTGCTCAGCAATGAGCAATCAACTCTTGCTCAGTGACTCACACAGGCTCTGAAATACAGCCAAGTGTCAATGAGCATCCAGGTTTTAGGGAATGTGAGTGGGAAGGGGAAGGTCTCTTGTATCTGCCTGTACTGGGACGGGGGAGAAGCCTGGCAGGCTGCAAGGATATGTCTGCACTTTACTTATGGCTGTTGGTACACAGACTGTCATACCAGAGGCTCCAGCACATTTAGTACTCCAAAGCAATTTTGCTTCTGTTTTTCATCTTCTCTTCCTCCCTCCTTCCAACACACACGTAGACCTCCTTTTTCAGATTTAATCCTTCAGTTATCAAGATGTCGCTGCTACAGCACCTAAGCGGGAGTTAGCTGTCAGTAGAGACCCTTCTCTCACTGCAGGAAAATAGCTTTTGTCAGGGAATATGGATGTGAATAGACAGTAACAGAGGCAGCCAGCTTCAGTGAGAGAAAAAGAATTGTTTATAAACTTTTTATAAATAGTTTATAAACTGTGCTGAACAAGGCGTACAAGCTGGACTCATTACAGGTGTATTCTAAGGGTTAATCCTAGTTTGTTTTGCATGTTTAAATATTAGACAGCAGCTTGAAGATACATCTCCATTCTTTAGGATGAGAGGAGTCAGGCACTTCCCAGCTGGTGATTCACAGCCTCTGGGGTGCTGATCTTAGAATGGGAGAAAGTGGCCTCTGGTGATATCTTTCTCTGCTTGCTCAAGATTAGACTCTGCTCACCTATCTTAGACTATCCCTCCTGTTTTCAGCAGTTAAGCAACATCTAATGTTTTAGGAGCATTTTGTATAATTTTGGGCTTCAAAGGTTCTTTGTTCTTTTTTTTGTGTTATACAATTTTTTATTACACTGCATTGGCAATTTGACACTTGTGCAAGTGATAGTTTGTCTTGTGATAAAAAGATGGTATCTGTTTCCTCTTTATTATTCTGGTGGTTCAGTTTTGAGAATCTGTCCCACTAACCCTCAGCTGCTCCCTGCACTGAACTCTTACATATTCTGCTGTAGTGGAAAAAGAGAGGGTTCTTAGGAGTTGTCCATGTTGACATTCACAGCTCCATTTCAGTGAAATATGCACTGATGCACTGCTGCATAGCCTGTCCACTCACACACTGCTGCTAGGTGTGTGATGTATCCTGTGGAAATGTTTGGGTTTTAGCAGCTCCACAGATTTTAGAGATTATCTATAATTTGTGTGTGCACTTTGAACTTGGAATGTCTCTACCTTTCTCCCCTGAGATTCTTTCCATTGCTGTCTGTAGTGTTGTTGGGAAACAGTTTTATGTTGATTGTGATACGAGTGTTGGACATGAAATTATTTTGTTATCAAATTGACTTCTGTGATTCCTGGGAAGTTTCCCCTCACTAATAAATGGCTTGCTCATTCTTTGCTGCTTGCAGATTTCTCTGTATCAGTGATGGATTGTCTCCACTCAGCTCTAGAGAATGAGCTTATTCATCAGCATTGCACATGCCAATAGGTGTTAGTAGAGTTAGTCTGAGCTCCCTAGGGATGGGCCTGTGGCTTGCTATATCCTTCCCTCTTAATTTAGAAGCAACAGAAATTAGTTCACCATTAAAGATTCATTACGACATGAATGATGTTCACCATTGCAATGATCTATGTTTTGCCTTGTATTAAATGGCAATTGGAAAGCATTAACTTTCACATGTGGCATTTTCCATGGGTTAAAAAGCTTTTGGAAACCTCCTAGACTTCTGCATGGATCCAATAGCCTGTATGGATATGCTGGCAGCATTTGCATATTCCAGCTACAAGTAATTTTGCCTACTAATTAATTCATCCCCTTTGCAATGTCACAATTCCCCACTGTGATCAAAAGAATGTTTATTTGCAAAAAAAAAAAAACCAACCCAAACTCATTGCTGCCTGGTTCAATGTTATAATTGCTGTCTTCTCCCTCCTCTTCAAAAAAAAAAAAAAAAAAAAAAAAAAAAGGCAAAAAACCCAACAAAACCAAAAGCAACAACACCCCTCTCTGACACGCAGAGCTGGCAACTTGGGCTGCAGAAGTTTACAACATCAGCAGAGCCAGCTGCTGTCCACCTCCTTTGCCAGAAGTTGATTTCTCAGAGCAGAGTCAGCAGAAGCACGTCTGCCCAGCTCCCAGCAGCCTCAGTGCAAAGCTGGGCTGCAGCTGGAGCTTGGCAGGCCTCTATTGTTAATGATGGGCAGCAGATTTGATTTAAAAATGAAGACACTGATTAAAATTCCTTTCTATATGCATGCAAGTTCCATGAAATAAAGTGTATTACCCGAATTGTCAAATCTTCTCAGCAGAGTATCTGAGAGATTTTTCTCTATGAACCATCTAATATAATTTACTTTTAGCAGTGCAAGTTTTCCTGTACTTTTATTAAAGTGTTCATTTTCTACTTTCTGGTTTTCCTGTCTCTGCAATGAATAGGTACAAGCACTCAGGAGAAACATGGTTTGTATGGAATGAAGAGATAAGTTCAGTGATACAAGGCTGCTAAGCTTCTGCTAGTGTGCAAATAAGAGAAATATCAAAAAAAGCTATGCTGATTTATATCTGTCAAAAATATAGGCCCATTGACTTAAAAAATGTTAGCCCTCATTCATTTTAAGATGCATAAGAGACTCAGAGTCTCCAGAAATCAGACCCAAAGGCTTTTTGGAATATTATTTTGGAGGTTTGAGAATTAACTGAAGGCTTGATGAACAGGTAGAAATTTTGAAAACCTTCATATTGCCAAGGAAGAGTACTTAATTGAGAAAACCAGCAAGCATTTCTGCTTTACTTATGTAAATAACATGTTTTTATGCCACATGATTTGAAGCCTGTCACTTTCTTTAAATATTATTTTATGATTGCACAGGACTCTGCAAAACTGACCTTACATATATTTTTTAAATGGCAGCAAGACTGAGAGCTCTGCTCCAGGTAGGAGAGTGTGCTGGCAGCTGAGTACATCTGTACCTGTTCTGTAACTGACCCTTCAAGCTACTTCTCACTGTCAGCTGTTTACTTTGCTTATCAGCCCTGTATTTCATCAATAGAGCACTGAAGAGCTCTGTCATGCATAACTGGATGCACAGCAAGGTCAGTGAGAGGCTGCTGCCCTCTGTGAACTGATTATCACTCAGAAATTTTGTGCCAGTGTTTTCCCTCTCCCAAGGAGTTTAAAGGAGGCACGCTTTTGGATACAGCGCTAATGAGATGATTTCACCAGGAGGCCGTGGTTGCAGTTTCACTTGATGGCTCCTGATTGTTAATGGCAGAGCTAGTACGATTATACAGAGGCCAGCCAAGTTAAAGCAGATTTCTAAGGGGGTCTTGTACCACACCAGCCCCAGTTTCTCTAAGAGCCTGAGAAATCTTCAACAGATGAATTCTTCTAGTCCTTACTCTTACTACAGTTCTTATTGGAGACTTGCCTGGTGAGGAAGATACCCTTTGGATAGGGATGAGTATAAAGAGCATCATATAAATATAGCACTTAGAGAGTGCTCCACCTAACATTAGTAAGCCTTGTCTTCTAGGAATGACATAAAAAAATGAAGGTTGTAGAAGATGAGTGAAGAAATGCTTTGCATGTAGGCATGCAGATTTCTTCTCAGTATTTTTTTAAAATTATATCCAGGTTTACCTGACTCTGAAGCCATTTTCAGAATGTTCACTTATGCACAGCCTGGTATTATTTTCTCATTTTGCAATGTTCAAAAATAGCTATTTTTAAACCTTGCTTTTTCACACATACAATTAAAACATTTAAAAATCCCATTGTGAAAGATGCCAGTGGATACACTTATGAAGTAAAACTATCCTCTCTGATTAAAAGCTTCTTACACAGCTTTGTCCTTTCATCATATAGACTCATACTGCCCTAGAACACTTAGGACTGTCAGAACATGACCTGAAATAAATAAAATTATAAAACGATAGAACAGTTTGAATTGGAAGGATCCTTTAAAAGCCACCTAGTAGCAACAGCCCTGCAGTGATCAGGAACACCTTCAACTAGGTCAGGCTGCTCAGAGCCACATCCAAACAGACCTTGAATGTTTACAGACATGGGGCATCCACCACCTTTCTCAGCAATCTGTTCCTGTGTTTCACCACCTTCATTATAAAAAAATATTTCCCTTATATTAGTCTGAAACTAATAAAAAAATTTAAAAAGTTAAAGCTCCTCTGACCAAACTATGGTATGAAGATAAATATTTTGTTGCTTTACAGCCAGAGAGGACTGGTAAAATATTAGTGGCCTATGTATATTAAAATATATTTTTAAAATAAATCAACATTAAATGCTTATATATCACTATAAATTGATTGAGACATTTAACAGCATTGTCTCCGCTGTTCTGTCCTCTTCAAACTTTGGGCACTGAGGATGATGCATGTGCTCTATAGGGTTACTGCACTGCTTAGGACACATATAGTAAGATGGGAGTAAAACAGCATAAGAACAACCAAAAGACAGCATTTGTATTGGAGAGGAAGAGAGAATTTATTGTCTGAAATATGTTTATTCCATCCTCATTATTAATTTGAAGAGATGCAAGTCTAAACCATCATCATTATCACTTAAAATTAGCCAAAGTCAAGAAAGAGGTCCAGGAGTCTGATTAAGGCATCACTGCAGAGGTTTTTTGTCTGGATAAGACAGTGAAGTCTCTCACTGCAGAAGAATAACACCATGAGAGCAAGGAAGTAAACTGTGACAAAGGCAGCCTAGTGATAGAAGACAGAGTAAGGAAGGGACTGACAGCCAGGATGTATGGATCCTGTTCCCAGCTCCATCACTGTCTGACAATGTGACCATGAACAAGAATCCTCTGCATGTCCCTCCATCATGTGTATGAGAAAATATGGAGTTAGCACAGTGGCATTAACCCTAACTATATGTTTAAAAACCTTTGAACTTCCCTGCATGGGACAGGCTGCAGTAATAAGGATTTTTGAGACCAGAGAGGCTTGTTCTCCCATTGCAAGGGTCTGCAAATTTATGGCAGCATCTATGGCATTCTGTCTGTAACACTGGGTCTTGTGTTCACTAGAGGAGAACAGAAGGGTTCTGTGGCTGCTGCATCCAAAACAGAGTTTTGTGAATCTTTGTGGATTAAACATCAAGTAGATAATTTCTTGCACATGGGGAAGGTTGGCACAATGATCCTTGTGGTGTCTTCAAATCCCAGCAGGATCAGGGCAGTGATTGTCCCCCTGAACTTGGCACTGGTGAGGCCGCACCTCAAATCCTGTGTTCAATTTTGGGCCCCTCACTACCAAAAATACATTGAGGGGCTGAGGCATGGCTGGAGAAGGGCAACAGAGCTGGGCAAGGGTCTGGAGCACAAGTCTGATGAGAAGTGGCTGAGGGAGCTGGAAAATGGCCTCAAGTTGCACCAGGGGAAGTTCAGATTAGAAACTAGGAAAAATTTCTCCACTGAAAGGTGATCAAGCACTGGAATAGGCTGCCCAGGGAAGTGGTTCACTCACCATCCCTGAAGGTATTTGAAGTCATATGGATGTAGTGTGTAGGGACATGGTTTAGTGGTGGACTTGGCAGTGTTAGGTTAAAGCTGGAACCTGATGATTTTAGGTCTTTTCAAATCTACATGACTCTGTGAGTCTATCTGTGAACCAGTTGGCTCCAGACTCTTCTACAGCACTTACAGTTTTTCTAGCCACTATTTGTTGTACAGAGGGGTCCCAACCAAAACTCATTACTCCAGTTGTGTTAGGCTTCTCATGTCACAATGAATTTCAATTAACAGTCTGAATAGTATATAGTCTGCAAAATCTTAATAAACCAGGGGACACATGGCTGCACAATGCCAGGAATTCTCAAGGTATCTGATTTGAAAATCACTACAATGAAAGTTTATAACTGCAGCTCAATTCATTTCATGAGAGGAAAGATAATGCCATAGAAGAACAGACACTACACAATTCTGCTTTATATGTCAGAGATTCATTCTCTGGTAAGCTTGAAGAGTATTTCATTGGCATTCTCTTAGATGCCAAACTATTAAATGCAAGGCCACGGCACAAAGAGGTTTCTTAAATTACTGGAGGAATAAATTGGGTCTTGTAACATGCTTTGTAATTTCAATTGCATTCTGCAGCAACTCTCAAATCCCCAAGTGTATATGGAATCCCGCTCCACAAACAATTGTTTCCTTCTTGCTGCTGAAAAATAGCTTTAAAAAATCCTAAGACCTCAATGATTAATATAAGTGTGCATTTCATTGCTTTTATAGCTTTTTTTGTAATGTTCTTTCTAGTTTTTTAATCAAGAATGTGACCATCTCTTTTATTCAATTTGCATTCAAGAGAGGTTTGCACATTAGATGAAGTACATTCATGTGCATCTGACAGCAAGCACTCTGCAGCTTGGAGATAATGAATCTAAATCAGATTCAGGCTTTATTTTGCAGTGCCAGGTAAATTTCAGAGGCCCAGCATTTGTAATTTATTTCTCACTAAGATGAAAAAGTCAGTTTGATGGCTACTGTCAGCCAATAGGAGATAAAAGATGAGATGGCCCCTGCAAGGCGCTATTCAGTGGCTGCACAAAAGCAGGGAGACAATTTGTGGCTGCAGAGAAAAAATTAATTTTACACCTATAAATTTATAATACATCCCTGCTCTGAAAAGCACATAAGCTAGAATTTTAGAATTTTAGAATTAAAGTATGTGAAATAGTCCACACAGTAACAATAAAGTCAAAAGCATGCATATGTGTATATAGCTTCTTGTGGCAGTGTGTGCATGAGCCAAAAATGCTTATAATCTTGTGCATGTGTTAAAAATAGCCCTGTCCAATAACCTCAGCAGTCATATGCAACCATTTCTGCAGCCCATTTAGAAATGAGACACTACAGATACAGCACTTCCCTTACTCCCCAGTTCTCACTTTTTGCCAATCCATTGTAGAAGGGCTGTGTAGGAATTCCCACCTTTGCCATTTGACCTGTTGTGCAGCCCGAGGCAGACGATTTCCCCCCTGTCTACATTCCTGGGCTGCATCAGAAGCAGTGTGCCTGGCAGGTCAGGGAAGGGATTCTTCCCTTTTATTTCACTCTCATGAGACCCCACCCAGAGTGCTGCATCCAGTTCTGGACCCCCAACACAAGAAGGATGTGGACTTGCTGGAGCAGGTCCAGAGGACTCCACGAAGATCTCAGAGGTCTGACATGGTGGCTGGTGTACCAACTGGCTGGTGGAAGGAAGAAAGTTTTGGCAAGTTGGCATGATATTGACTTGGCTTTTATGCAAATTGTTCCTGAGGCGGTCAAAATCTCTAGATTTTTCCAGTTAATAGCTACACAAAGTAAGAATAGTTGTATATTTCTTCTTGTGCCTTCTATGCACTAACAAACTCCCTGATCATATTCTGGCCTCAGTGATGCACATACTCCTTTTCTCCACTGTCTGGGTCTCCCCAGGAGTGTGTCTCCATTTGTGAG
>NW_005054302.1:13150138-13151095 GCF_000277835.1 Geospiza fortis
CCAGGAGTCTTTTTCCCCACCCTAGTAGTTAGGAAGTTGCCACAGTCCTCAAGTATGAGGTTTGAATATAACCATTGCCTATAGCAGGGGTGTAAATATCCTGATCACACCTAGAACAATGCATGAAGCCAAGTGCTCTTTTGGGAGAAATCATAAGGTTGTGGAATCAAACTGCAACAGTCTACACTATTGAGTGCCTAGAGGCAAGGCAAGGAAAAACAACCATATCCATCTAGTCGTCTTTTGCTCTGCAATCTACTCCTTTCTGCATGGACTGTATCATTTATCCACAAATATATTAAAAGCATATTAAAAAATACACATGCAGAGAGCAACAATAATAAAAAGATAGGCTGGAGAGTGTCCCTCTAGCAAAGCAGGTATGAACTTCATGAGAGGGATGCAGGTACAGAAGCAGTGTTGATCTTAAGATGAAATTGAACATGAAACTTCCACTGTTTTGGAAGGTAATCAGAGCACTGGTTTTTCCATAGAAGTGGTTGTGGTGATGGTAGTGGTGGTGGTGACAATGTTTTCACCATTTTCAAGGATAAAAGAGCTCATTTATTAAAAAAAACCCAAAACTCGAGGGGTGCAGGGACCTGCCTTCTTCAGCAAATATATAATTACAACTTAAATAAATACAGGTTATATACATTAGATAACTACATCCATAGTAAATACATTATATGTACAATATATGGTGTATATAAATTACACAGAGGGAATTTAGGGACTATATGCGGCTTGAAAGGCCTAACCAACCACGGCCGTTCACACTCCTGGACTGAAAAGTTCTTTGAAGATGCTCCTTCAGCAATAACAACTCCTCCGAGCGGCTTCGCTCCGCTGCCCTGCTCCGTGTCCCGCCAAGGTCCCATGTCCTCGTCCAGGGTCCCCAGGCGCTGCAGCCCCCACCGAACGCCCTTTATGGCGGCTCTCGGGTGCAGTGCGGGC
>NW_005054302.1:13151716-13158192 GCF_000277835.1 Geospiza fortis
CGCTGTCCTGCTGCCGCAGCGGCACCGACAGAGCCAGAAGTGCCCTTGCCTGGGAACTGAAGCTGTTTGCCTGAAAGCAAAAAAAATTGGGATGGAGAAAATACAAATACAACTTCTCTTTAAAGTCCAATACCAAAATCTGGGTTATTTTTATATATTTTTATATATACATACATATGTATATTGTTTTACTCATGTAGCTGTGAACCGGGTCGTTTACACCTACATGATGAAACAAGCATGTGTGGCTGTTCTTGTTTTCACTCTTCCTTTCATAGCGTTTCCATAGCTGTGTGTGCTCCACTACCAAAGCAACATCTCGCCAGGCTGAAGATGTGTTTATCCTCAATACTGTGGAAACATTAGCAATACAGTTATAATGAGAAGAATTTTTAAAAAATGCTTTTGGAGAATGTTTCTAGCAAAGTCTACAAAGCATGTGAAGTGAGACCCCATACCTTAGCTTTGCACAGCTTTTCATAATTTGAAGGGAAAAAAATAATCTGGGTGCCAATATTGGGATCAAATATGTCAGACTCAACAATGCTGGGTTCTACTTTCTTGTGTTAATAGTACTAGAAATAACTACAAGTGCATTATTTACCTAAAATGAGCAGGTATTAAACATGGTATTGAAATTGATTGATTGTTTGACTGATTGGGCTGTGACTATTTGTCCTGTGCTTGGTACACAGTAATCCAGTCCATGAGCCTCCTATGTTGTCTTCCAGACTGGAGACCCTTTGGATGACCACTTTTGCTTTGTGTAGGATGCTGTACATTGAGCTACGTCTCTTCTGGTACCATTTCAGCATCCACAGAGATGAATCCCAAAGGACCAAGGCATGTGATGACACTGGATATTACTCAATATGTAACAACTTTGTAGGCAGTCTGGTTTGAATCATTATATAGTGCCTGTGTGTAAGGCTGAAGAGGAAGGGACTGCCAACTAGGTCATAAATAATGGTAATTTGTCGGCATTAAGAGGTTTTGATGGGTGCTTCATGATAGTTACATAGAGTGACATAGCTAATGTTTCTTGTTTTCTTGCATGTATGGATTTGAACTGAAAAATTAATACTTTGATCTTTCCTCTATGTAATGCAATATTAACACACAAACAGTTGAATCTGGCTGATGCAAGAGTAGATAATTTTTAATGTCGTGTTTTATAATTTTCAGAACTGAGGCATTTCTTGAGTGTTTTCCCTCCTCCCGGTGAAATAAAGTATTTTTTTTGATATTTAAATGGAATTTTTGGCCATGTGGAGAGAAGGGTAGACAACTGTTCCTGTTAGAGGAAAAATGTACTGTGGTGTGCCGTGTTTAATTGGCCATGAGAAGTCTCCCAGCTGGTCTCCAGCCTGTGTGTTTGCTGTTTGTTACGTTTCTCAGTCACGGAGATAAATCATCTGCAGAGCATCCAAGTCAACACAGAGATGGCTTACATCTGTGGTAAGAGATAAGGACTGCCTGTGTATGCACCTAGGTAACCCGTCATTACTAAACACTCAAGACCTCTTTCCAGACTTTTCTAAACAGGCTTCTATTTCTCTGTGGCTCTTAGCAGTTCATTGTAGCCTCTGAAGAGTTACCCGTGTTCAGCTGAAATGGTGTTTTTCATGCAGTTCATGTGTTGTCAGCGTGGGATTGGTGGCCCTTTGGTCTGCTGTGCTGCAGCAGTGTAAATCAGAATTAGGGATCCCTAATTTAGGTAGGTTTTCAGCTGTTGTACTCTCCTCACATTGCAATTGCTCTTTGCCCCTTTGGTAACTAAAAGCAGGCATGAGGTTATTGCTGTTTTTCTGCAGTGGATCTCATCTCACTTTAATCTAAGTTTTCAACTGACTGCAAGCAGCTCTGCAGGGAATAGTCCTTACATCTCTCCAAGAACCTCAGAAAAAAATGTTCATAAGTGAGACATTATGCAGCGTTTTGCTGCTTTATTCAATACCGTGTGTGTTTTAAAGCTTTTGGATGAAGTTTAAGCTGTCAGTCTGAAGCTGTCAAGTGTGTGGTATTTATTCAATGAAGAACACTGTCCCTTCAGCAGAATTGCGGACAGATTTACAGTCTGTGGTTATTGATCCAAGTCTTTGCTTGCTTACTAGGTTGAAGGTGCTTTGAAGAAGAAGCAGACTCAAAATCTGCTGCTGGCAGGTCCTCTGTAATATCCTAAATATTAGTAAAGTGATAGCAGGCTGTCCTCTGAGAAGTTCCCCTGGTTTCCAAAGCTGCCTGAGAAGAAGAAGAAAAATAAACCAAAAACTAGTTATGAATTTAATAAATTTGCAGTTGTTTCTTCCCTTTGGTCTTTGTTTACCATGTACTACATTTTTTACTACTGTATTCAAGTACTGTTCTTCCTTGTGTTGTGAAGTGTGACAGTGCATGTTTAATCCAAGGACAGGACTTGGGAAACATCAGCATTCTTGTGAGAGGTACTTGCAGCTTTAAAAAGCAATAGCAGTTGCTGTTATTTGTCTGAGGAGTCTCAGAAATAACAAAAGGGTGAAGAAGAACTTGCCACATGTTTTTATGAAGTGCCTCATAAAGAAGTTGTTTTCCAGACCTGGAATACCGTAAAATTGGAAAACCTAGACATGTTAACAATGTCAGATAACCACAGAGCACTGGTGAGAGTGTTCTGTGGTGATCCAATGAAAACTGCAGTTGCTGAGAAATAAGTCTGTTTTACCGTGGGGCCTCAGCCTTGTGAAAAGCTGATTCATTGCTCAGACCCTGAGAGGAAAGATGGGGCTTCCCTTTCCCACTACCTTGTTTATCAAACCTGCCATGTGTTTGGTGTGGTCAAGTCCATGTCGTGTTCTCTCTGACACTGCTGTCAGTTCTTGAGATTTGTGCAGTTCTATTCATCTCACATGTGCCTTTTATGATTCCCAGTTTTTCCAGGGACTCTGTCAAATTCATATGCCTTTTCTGTATTTGAACAAACAAAGACTGAACTGGACAATTCCCAGTTTGACCACACACCTGCAGGGACTCAAAAATCTTGTTGTGTCCAAAATTGATTGTAACGTTGTTCATGACATCTGACTGGAAGGTTGATGACACTTCTGGCATTTTTCTGGAAGTTCTAATTTTGAGATAAATCATGCCTGCTTGGAGATCTGCCATCACAAACAGATGCAGCACTGGAGGTCACAGTTTGTTTTCAGAGTGGCAGGATATTGTCCTACTTGAAGGGTTAAGATAATCCATTAAACTTTCCTGCAAGTGCAGCACAGGGATCTGACTTTGTGGTCTCTGAGTACATCTGGATTATACTCTCCTCTGATGTGCATGCATGTTCTCCATTTTTTTTTCATGGAATGTCACGATGAATTACAAAAAACAAACAAACAAAAAAAACCTAACAAAACAAAATTACTAGTCTGGATCTGTAAGAATCAAACCTTAAAGAACTGCTGTAGGCTTCTGCAGCATTTTTGAATGTACTGCTGTATACATGATTAAAATGCAGAAAGGTTGTTTGTCCTTCAGCTTTGCAGGGATTGGAATTGAGCTAACCGAGGGTTCTTTGAATAGTGTCAGTAATTTGCCACTGCAACTGAGAAACAAATCGTGTGATCTTGCACACGGCTGCACTTGGCAGCTGTGGTGAAACAGAGCTAAAATTAGGTGGATTTGTAAAATTATTTTATTTAAAAAAAAATAGTACTGGGCACAAGAGCAGTGGGTCTGAAATTAGTTGGCAAGATCAGACCAAGGCAGAATTCTGTTTTCAAAGTAGTGAATCTCTCTAAATCCACAGGATTGAGTTCTTACAACTGGAGTTGCTCTTGCAGCTGGAGTTTTCAGTTGGCTAGCTTTAGGTCTGATAGATACATAACAACTGAGTGATGCATGGGGCTTTGTGTGTGCATTCCAGTGTTTGTTAACTTGCCATCTGTTCGTGTTTTGCAAAGGAAGAGTATGAGGTGGGCAGAGTTTAGAAGTTCCCCTCATATTTTTCCAGGAGCCCAAAACTATTTGAGCAAGGTTTGGGGGGCAAATTTTAGACTGGACAAGTTAATTTAGGGGGAAAAAATCCACCTGGGGTTCCTAAACACTTTAAAAAAACATCTGGCTTAGAAAGTCCCCAAACTGAAAATAATGAAAAGATGGGAGAGTGCCATGGAAGAGTATCCTATTAACCTGCATTATTTGCTCTTAAGGCTTGTGGTTGCTGCGGGAGACAGGATGCTCATGAACTGACCTGATGGTGCTATTGAGTTTCTAGGGATATCAAACAAGACACTTGCATAGCCAAACCCTGCAACTTTAGACCCAAGTAAAACTATAGCTGAGAGATGAGGTTTGTCAAATCAGGTTCTAAATACTCTAGAGTAGAAATTTGAGTGAACTGGAGCACTGTGCATTGTGATGAGCCTTTGATGGTGCCTGGAGCAGAGAGGCTCTTTACATGTTTGTGCTTCATTAGTCAAGCCAAGGTGCCTGTATCCCCATGACTTCAATTGGAAACAAACTCCCCAGAGGTGAGCTTTGGCCAAATATTTTGGCAAATGTGGTGGTGTTTTGGAAATATCATTGCTCAGTTAGATTTGTTTTGGCCCATCATCCTGGCATGTGAGCTTTCATTTTTATTTGTTTGGTGTTAGTGTCAATCATATTTTTCTGAGGCCAGACTGTCTTTTGGCAAGGACATTTCCTAATGTTTTGATGCCAAAGAACTTGTTATGGTGTGGTCAGCAGACTGAGCCCAAACTAAATCTGTTGGTGCTTCTGGTATTAGCAGCAGCCTGCAAAAGTCCCTTTACTCCCCCAGCTTGGATTCCAGTTCGTCTCCCTTATCATAGCCAAACCAAGGAGCCATCTGCCTCCCTGTCTGCCTGCATAATCTCTTGCCAACACTGTCACTCTTTGAGATGCTGCTAGTGCTTTGGGAGTGGCATTCCCATAGAAAAGCTTGGAAGTGCATAGGATATCTGTTGCTGTGAGAGTGAGAAGGGTGCTGATGCAGACCCTGCCTCTATGCTGTACTAATCCGTACATGTTTAACATCCGTAACATGTTAGTCCTTGTTTTCCCTTCAGCCCTTATAAATGAGATTGAGAGGTCTTGGAAGCATTGGTTGGGCAGCTTTTATAAGTGCTGAGTTTATGCTTGCGCTTAGTATAAGATTTTATTAAAAATAAATTGGTTTTGGAACAAAACACTTCTTTCTGTTTTCTGAAAATGTTGTAAAAATACCTTTAAAACTGCCTTTAAGTTGAGGAAATTCATCAGTTTGGCAGATGCTTATGTTGCTTTCTTTTTATCATGCCCTTTCTTTTGGAGAAGCCTTAATCTTTACATCAGGCATGTTTTGGTAAGGCAGAGCCAAGAATGAATGTAGCTCTGGTTTCATAGGATGGACTAAGCTTTTCTGGCACTTAAATAAAATTTGCACTTAAGTAACACAAACTCTTTGGTGAAGAATATGAAAACTGATATTGTTGCAGTTAGAATGGATTTAGTGCTGAATATTGCAGCTTGTTCACATTCCTATTCCTTCCATCTAGTGAAATACCGGGTAAGCTACTAGTTGATTACTTTGGAAACACTGTAGATGTTGTCAGGAAGACTGAGCATATTATGTGTGAGGTGAATAGTGTGTGCTCCACTGACCTCTGCACGCTCCAAGCCTTGCCCCTCATAAGTAGCACGACATACGATGTCACTGATGTTAGAGACTGTGCTGCTCACTCTTTCTGTAAAAAACTTTTTCCTAATATCCAACCTATATTTCCCTTGGTGCAGCTTGAGACTATGCTCTCTCATTCTGTCAGTTGCTGCCTGGAGAAAGAGACCAACCCCACCTGGCTACAGCCACCTTTCAGGGACTTGTAGAGAGTGATAAGGTCACCCCTGAGTCTCCTTTTCTCCAGGCTGAACACCCCCAGCTCCCTCGGTCGTTCCTCACAAGGTTTGTGTTCCCAGTCCCTCACCAGCCTCATTGCCTCCTCTGGATGTGCTCGAGTGTCTCAAGGTCCTTCCCAAACTGAGGGGCCAGAGCTGGACACAGCACTCAAGGTGTGGCCTCACCAGTGCCGAGTACAGGGGAAGGGTGACCTCCCTGCTCCTGCTGGCCACACTGTTCCTGATACAGGCCAGGATGCCCTTGGCCTTCTTGGCCACCAGGGCACACTGCTGGCTCATGTTCAGCTGGCTGTCACTTGGACTTATTAAACTTCATCTTGTTAGACTCTGCCCATCCATCCAACCATTCCAGGTCTGTCTGCAGAGCCCTCCTACCTTTCAACAGATTGACACATGCTCCAAGCTGAGTGTTGTCTGCAAATTTCCTAATGAAAGACTCAATCCCTTCATCCATGTTATCAATAAAGATATTGAACAGAACTGGCCCCAGCAGAGACCCCTGATGGACACCTCTGGTGACTGGCCACCAGCTGGATGCAGCACCATTCACCACCACTCTCTGGGCCTGGCCATGCAGCCAGTTCCTAAAC
>NW_005054302.1:13158210-13163654 GCF_000277835.1 Geospiza fortis
TGTCAAAGGCCTTGCTGAAGTCCAAATAAACAACATCCACAGCCTTTCCTGCATCCACCAGGCCGGTCACTTGGTCATAAAAGGAGACCAGGTTGGCCAAACACTACCTACCCCTCCTAAACCCCTGCTGGCTGGGTCTGATACCCTGGCCATCCTGTAAGTGCTGTGTGATGACACTCAATATAAACTGCTCCATCACCTTACCAGGTACTGAGGTCAGGCTAACTGGCCTATAATTACCAGGATCCTTTTTCCCATCCTTTTTGTGAATGGGTATCACGTTGGCCAGCTTCCAGTCATCTGGAACCTCACCAGTGAGCCAGGAGTGTTGGTAAATGATGGAGAGTGGCTTTGCAAGCTCATCTGCCAGCTCTCTCATCATCCTGGGATGGATCCCATCTGGGCCCATAGATTTATGAACATCAGTGGCTCAGCAGTTCTCTGACTCCCTCCTCCTGGATAACAGGGGGACTATTCTGCTCCCTGACACCATCTACCAGCCCAGGAGGACAGCTGTCCTGAGGACAAGCCATCTTCCCACTAAAGACTGAGGCAAAGAAGGCATTAAGCACATCTGCCTTCTCCTCATCTGCAGTTGCTAAGTTCCTTCCCTCATCCAATAGAGAGCAAAGGTTGGTCTTACCCTTCCTTTTGTGATTAATGTATTTGTAAAAACATTTTTTATTTTCTTTTACAAAACTTTCCAAATTAAGTTCAAACTGAGCTTTGGCCTCCGTAATTTTTTTCCTACATGCCCTAGCAACCCCCTTAAATACTTCCTGAGAGACCTGACCCTCCTTCCAAAGATGATACCTCATCTTTTTATTCCTAAGTTCTTTCAAAACCTTGCCCATCCAGACTGGACATTTGCCTCATCAACTTGTCTTTCGGCACACAGGGACAGTCTGTTCCTGTGCCCTCAAGATCTCTGTTTTGAAGCATGCCCAGCTTTCCTGGACTCCTTTGTTTTTAAGGGATGCTTCTCAAGGAACTCTCTGAATAAGTCTCCTAAATAGGCCAAAGTCTGCCCTCTGGAAGTCCAGTGTAAAAGTCGCATTGATGTTCCTCCTGATATTACCAAATATAGAGCACTCTATAATTTCATGATCAGTGTGCCCCAAGTAGCCTCCAACCACCACATCTCCCACCAGCCCATCTCTTCTGCAAACAGCAGGTCTAACATAGTCCCCTCCCCTGGTGGGCTTACTCACCAGCTGCAACAAAAAGTTGTCCTTTGTTGTCTAAAAACTTCCTGGACTGCCTCTTTTTTTACTGTATTAAGTTCTGCTGATTAAGAGAATGTAAATTGAATTCCTCTTTGCTTCTGCACAAGCCACCTCCAGAAGAACACTTGGTGCTGTTACTGACCTTCATTCAGAGATGAGAAAGTTTGTTCTTTAATGAATAACTGTGCTCTCTTGTTACCCCTTGCTGAAAGTGGGACAGTTGCAATTTTTTATAGTATTTATGCCCCTCCAGGGCTTTGGGATAGTTTTCTTTTCTGACTTGCTATCAATTATGCTGATCTACCTTCCTGGCCTGCCTCACTTGCCTGGCTGATGGGACATACTGTTCAAACATACCTTTTGGCAGCTCTCCTGTACTTTAGGTGTTTTATTCATTCTTCACTCTCAAAGAGAGCCCCTGCCACCACGTAGCCCCATGCAGGTGGGACTCTGGCATTTCTGGCACTGAGCTTCTGACAGAGGTTGGGCCTCGAGTTTGATAGGAAAGCTGCCAATGCACATGGCTGCTGTAGCTGATTGTTGGATGCTGCCCTGCACAAGGAGGAGCCTTGCCTCGCCTCTAACCTCTCTCTTAATTAAATGACATGCAGTTCTGTAGATAATCTTATTTGGATGGGGTTTTTTAGTTTTTTTTGGTTGGTTTGCGTTTTGCTTTGTCTCTTTCTTTTCCTCTGTTACTTATTTTTTTTTATCTTTATCTCACTGAAATACAGACCTGCTACCAAACCTTGAGCCTATTGTAGCACTCACCCAAATAAATTCTTTTGGGACAGACTTAGCTTTAGAGCTGTTGTAAGCAGGTCAGGCAGGCCTTGGTGCTTGGGAGAGAATAAACACTGCTGAAATTCCCTCTCTTTCAATAGAAGGCTTAGCACAACAGCAAACTTGACTACTTTCAGTTTAGAATGTGCTCTAGTGGAGATGATGAGCATGTCTTTAATTTTTTAACCTCCTCTTTGAGGCCCAGGGGTGATGCTCTCTGTCTCTCCAGACAATGCGACATTTTGATAAATGACTTCTGTATTGTCAGCCTAATACAATATCATTCTTCTAAAAATGTTTTAAATGGCAAAGCTTTTTATAGTTCTGCAGCTGCCAAACACAAAACTAAAACAGGGTAACTGAGCAGACTGTGGTTTGGACAAAGAAAATAGGGCCAGTGCAAAAGTTTTCTGCATAGCAACATTTTCTACTTTGCAGCTCTCTGTTGCGCATGTAACCTTTTTCAACATGTGGACCCATAGAACTGAAACAGATTTTCAGTACCTTTCTCTGTTTATATATAAAAAAGACTATCTCCACACCTTAGAGAATTCTATTCTGTATGTTTAGCTTAAAAAATGGTTAGTCTATTTTATAGTAGCTCCATATGGATTAGCTGTGTTCAGCCTCATAAAACATGTAGTTAAGATGTCATTGTGTTTCTAAATATTGGAAAAAATAGCTTATTTCAAAAACAACAGTGTTATGTTCTCCTGGACAAGATGCCTTGAATGTTTTCTTTTGGGCTGGGCCAATGGATTGTCACTTTGTCTAGTGGTTAAATTCATTATGGAAACTATTAAATTCTGTTTAATCTTCATTTGAATGGTTTGATGTAAAAAAATCACCTGCAGGTGATTTCAGCTATGATTATTTGCATTATTTGGGATTATTACAAATGAAAGACTAGATCAAACTGCCAAATCCTGTTATTTTTTGAAGTGTCCGGATTATTAAAGGTTTCTGTTGTCAAGATGGTCTAAGCAGGGCAGAGACTGGAGTAAGAGATAATCTGTTTTATTGTGCCTAATGATTTAGAGGTAGGGGGAAAGGGGAGAAGTAAGCCCAGGGATTTTCATGTTCATCGCCCTTCTTCTAGCAACTCTAGTTTTTGTATCCCCAGCTAGATTACTTGGTCCAATAAACAAAGAAAGAAAAATCCAACAAAGAAACCCGAAACAGCCCTACCACCACCCAAGCCAAAAAACTTCTTCTTTTTAGCCATTTCTTACTTCACAGGGAATTGGATGTATTCATGTTGTTACTTGTGTCTGTAGCTAATTTCTGTGATAAAACAACTGCCTCTGTAAATCAGGTTCCTTGATCACAATTATTGGAGGGTCAAGTTCCTTCTTTCCCCCAATACTGTATGAAGGCTTCTAGATCTAGCCATTAAATGAGAAAAGTAACAAAAATTGCTTGTTGAAATGCTAAATCTAACTATTGGGGGGAAAAAATCTAAAAATTGTATCTCCCATTGTTTTGGATTTTATTTTTCTATGACAAAACCTCTTTAAAATCTAGCAAAAAAAAAAACCAAAACCAAACCTGCTGCAAGAGGAAGTAATTTGCAGTAGTGGAGTGTGCATAAAGTCTGAATTCCAGCAGAATTCAGACTCTTTTAGGGAAAAATGGTTGCAAAAGTGTGAAAGACACTTGTACTAGAACAACTTAGCAGTTCAGGTGTTCTCTGGGCAAGAGACATACAGTTTGTGGAGGAGAGGATCCCAAAATACTTGAAGTGAAGAGGATATTGGGAAGAATAATTGAAAACTTCTCTTTTCCCCTGATGCCTGGCAGATGCAGTGGCTTGATGTATGAAAGCCATGAAAAGCAATGATAGAGGTGACCATGTGAAAGCTCCAGGTAGACAGCTTTACAGAAAACTTTCCAAGTGGAATTCACTGCTGGTCTTAATACAGAGGCTCATTCTGCAGTTTCTGCTACTTTATACTCACTAGTGAATTGGCCTGCCATCGGTGGCTCACAAGTTTGTAAATTATATTCAAACACAGAAATAGATGTTCAAAGGTAAAGGTAAAATAAATGAATTTTTTTGTCTCAGGTTGTAAGGATTTTCAGTGCACATACCACTGTGCCTTGTTGCTCATTGCACACATGCAGCAGATTCCTCTTAGGTTTGGTAACTTGCCCAGGTTGTGATGTGCAGCAGTATTTATTCGAAGGAGATGTGGAACGTGCCTTTCACTCCATGTGCTGATGCCAGCAGCTTTTCCTGGCTTTTGTCTAGGGAGGAAAAATGCTTGCAACAGCAGAGCCCTGCCTGAGCATTGCTCTTTGGTTTCTAAGGGGCAGCATAGGCTTAAGTCATTGGGAGGGTTTCTGTTGACTTCAATCAACTTTACATTGAGCCTTTTTTGAATTTAGGAATTCAAGCAACTGCACCATTCAAGATACAAGGTCATTTTCATTACAAACTATGAAGGTTAAAGGTAGTAGATTGTTATATTTCATCATCTTGCTCTGTTAATAAATGGTAATTAAAATGAAAGCGTGTGTAAAAAATTGTGCTTACTGATTGTTTAAGCCAAAGTCTCAAAGCAAAAATGGAACTTATTAATAATACCAATTTCTACTGATAGATAATCCCATGAAGGCTCCAGCTACTCCCATAGTTGCGTGTCCTAAAAATCAAAAGTGCATGTTAGTGTTCTTTATTTCAGTGTAGTCTGCCTAAACTCATTCATCTTCCATAAGAGCTTTGGAGTGACCCGCTCAGGGATGCCTTTCCAATGCCAGAAGCTGTCCTCTGGCATGCAAGAGCTGGACTTCTTCACAAGACCTGCTGGAGGAAAAACGAGGGCACTAAGTGAGATGCCTTGGAGAGCTTGAAGCTGTCCTGCAGAGTTCTTGAAGCTTAATAAAATTTACAAAAGTGGCTTTGAACTGTGACCTTCCAAATGTCCACTGGTCAAGGGTAATAGGGTGGGGTTATGAAAGCAGGAGGAGTGCATGACTCATGCTTGCTGAAACTGGGCCACTCTTCCTAGAGGCAAGTCACTGTTTTGTATTTAGCATGTTAACTGTATTTGAAGTTATAAGATAACAAAGTAATTTCTCATATAAATAGAAAGGAAGTGATGGGAAGGTGCTGGAAAGCAGTGGCGAGACTCTGGCTGCTGCTGTAAAATGGTTTTAGTGTTGGCCACTTTTAAAAAGCGTATTACATTTTAAAGATAAGCTTTAATTGAATTGGCAGTGACAGTGAAACTGTAACCAGATCTTGTTGTTTTCTACAAGTGACTTTCAGGTTTCTCTGCAAGGTCGAATGTCCTATTGACTGGCAGCTGGACTGTTTTCCTTGTAGGAATGTAACTGGTATTTGATGGAGTTGCAAAATGAGTTTCCCACTGTAGCCAAATATAAAAGAGTATGAGAGTCCAGCAGTTTCACTTCCTGCAAAGCTGGAAATCC
>NW_005054302.1:13163675-13169981 GCF_000277835.1 Geospiza fortis
TACAGAATCATAATATTTGTGCTGCAATTTGTAACACAGAGCAAGAAGTTTTCAATTACTATTTCCTGAGAAATAGCAAATTCAGTAAAGTAGATGCTTTTAATTTTTTGGGTTTTGTTGTTTTTTCTTTTATTGTCAGAGAATGACTATAACATCTTACAGGAGCTTAAATGTGGCACAGTGTTGGAGCAGGGAAGAGCAGATGGCTACCGATCTGCTAGGACACAGTGAGCAGCTGGAACTATGCTCAGGTCTTTATCAATGTCCAATTGGCACCACCATAATGTACTCTCTGAACTGCAGCACTGTATCAAGTGTGCTTGGAGCAGGCAGAAACTCGTTGATAAAAGAGTCACCTGGTCAGTTCATCACTGGTGTTAATTTTCCTAGTGTTGGAAAATTTTTCTCAAACTCTGAGTTGATTGCAGTGATCCCTGTTAGGGCCCGAACCAAATTGGCTTGAAGTACTGTGAGCCTCTTTCCTTTCAGATTTGTAGTAATGTTATACTATGGAAAGCACTTTATGTCTCTTGAAAAAAAGCTTCAGCCTTTGCTCTGGGGAAGCACTGTGTTTTCCTATCCAGGCAGAAGAATGCTCAGGTGAGGCTGAGGAGCTGCAAGTATGTGAGAGTTTCCAATTCTGTGGGAGGCATGGTTACTAGACCATCTGGACAAACTTTGTGCATTGTAGGTATTCCTCATCTGCATTCTGGATGAGATGGGCCAGGTATCTGGGTCTTCTAGGCATCCAGCATCTCCTTTGCATATAATCTGTGCATATGCAGAGGCTGATCATATTTGGCATGCATTGGATTTACTGTCCACTTGCAGACTAATTCATCATGTGAGACTGAAGCTCTGAGCCAGGTCCTGGACTTTCAGAAATCATAGAGCAACAGCCAAAAATCCTTATATTTTTCCCCAGTAGAAAATCTAGGTAGAAACAGAGGGAGTGCCTTGAGATACCTGTACAGGGGAGAATAGACCTCAGAGCTCATTCTTTAGGAAGAGCATCTCTCTTCATGTTTGTTAATTAACCTGACAAATGAGAGGTGAAAAGAAAGTATACTGGAAGTTGTAAAGGTACTTGCTTATTGCTCTGAAAATTAAGAAACATCTTGATTAGCTAGAATGCATCATTTATGTAGAATTTTCTCCAACTTGAGCGTAAAATGGAGTTACAGATTACTTTTTCAGTCCAATGAGACTGTGGTTAGATACCTAATCCCCAGCTGTGGCTTCCAGATTTTAGCAAAATATGGAAACTATGGAATTTGAACATCAAGACTTGAAAAAAAAAAAACAGAAAAGGAAAGAATGTGACTGAAAGAAATATTTGTGGCTTATTTCTTATTCCTAATTCTTGAGACTTTCAAGGCATGTATCATTCACTTTCTGCTTTTAATTAATGAGATTTATTCAGACTGCTGGAGCCCTAACACACTGCTGCATTACGTCAAACACTTTTGAACTCTGTCCCATTTCTTATCAGTTATGGAGGACAGTTTCTGAATCACTGATAAGCATTCCAGAAAGGATCATGCAGTCATGGGCATCATGTTGTCATAATTTACATTTGGTTTTGGACTACTTCAGTGGGGAGCTGAATTTAGCTTGCCCGAGGTAATATGGGACATTTGTAGGTGAACAGAGTCTCTCAGAATAAATTTGCTCACCATTCAGCCAGCAAACCTGTTCAGTTGTCTTATTGTAGCATCTATTATCTGTACCAAAAATGATCTCCACCACAGCCTGGTAGAAATACATGTGATGTATCAACTGCTATAGCCCATACATGCCATCAAATATGCATTGTTGTATAAAATGAAAAACACTTTGTGAAATATTTCCCAAAAGCTGTGCACAAAGGAAGTCAGTGCTAATAGACAGCTGTTATAGGAGGTTATTTTAATTCTGTTTAGCAGAACTCACTTCATTTCTATTTTTATTTAGTCGCTTAAAATTTCTGGCTTTATTTCCTAACAGTTCAAAACTTTGAATCAGAATGTATATAACTTACAGATACTAGTACCTGTAAACTTGAGGTTATTACCTTGTCTGCATAATTAAAATAGTAATTCAAAGAGAGAACCAAAATAGACTAAATAGTTACACTTAAAGCTAGTGGGCCAAAAAGTGGGTTAGTGGGTGTGATGTGTGGTCCCCCTGTGACTGCTGCTCAAGTATCTGATGAGACAGATAGAACAACCAGTGATTTCTTAGAAATCAAAATATTATTGGCCTGCCTTTCCTCTCATTTTATTTAATAACACCTTCCAGCAAATGTCTAGGACTAGATCCAAAGCAGATTGAATTTTATGGGAAGCAAATGGGTATTTACAGCCCTTTGCAGTGAAGTTATAATCTTACTGGCTTTGTATTGTTTAAGGAAGTGCTTTGCTGAACTGGGGCATAGGTTTTTCATGTAGTATCCCACTGCTGTAAGACTCCGGGTGTCTTCTGGCTAACGCCTATCTGAGGAGTGGATTTATTGGAGCACAGCTGGGTTGTAAACAAATGGTGATGCACTTTGCTCTGCATTCAGAGGGAAGAGAAGGAAAACTACAAGACAATAATCTGTATTTTTGAGTACCAGGCAGAAGAAAACCAATTGCAAAACTGAAATGAACTTGTAGGATGAGCTTCAGACAGTTTATGATGTCTCCAGTTGGCATTTGCTGTATTAAATAAATGAGAAGTAAAACACAGTCACTTTGAATGTATACATCTGCCTTCAGCTGAGGTTACATGGCCTTTTTTCACTGAATCACTTTCTTTAATTTGAAAAAGGAAGAGCAGAAGTGTAGTGGATGCATGGAAGAAGAAATCCTGAAGTGGTATGACAGACCCTTATATTATAGTGGGTTTAGATCCTGGATTCTCTAATGGTAGTGTAGGAGTTTGACCTGTCTTCCCCATGTGCTATGCAGTAACTCAGCAATAAAATTAAAGTATGATTGGTAAAATAGACACATTAAGGGTGTTTGGAGCCAGGATCTGCCTCCAAGCCATGGAGAGCAAACCTTTCTAAACCATTTTCCCCAAATAGTCAGACATTAAATTTTGGTTCACTTTTTCTTGGTGTGAAAGAACATACTCTGAGACATTTGCTATTCTGGTTCAGAAATCCCATGTCCCAGTTCTCTTGTTCCTGCATTTGGAAAGCTACGGAAAGCAAAGCAAAGTGTAGCAGTAACAAAGATCATAGTGATAAAATATCATATGATAAATATATGATAAAAGGAATAAAACCCACAGTCATGGCAAACTTGGGCCCTCTTCTATATACCAGGCACTTTGCAAGCCAAAAGTCAGTATATTTCTTGGAAAGAAAACAGATCAACAACTTTGTGTAAATGTTTGGGGGTTAATCCTACAGATCCTTAGATACAGTTGGTTACAATCAGGAAGTGGAATCTCATCTCCTCGATGAACATGGAAAGACTTATACCACGTAGTAAGTTCAGGATTATGCACAGATTCTGAGATTTGATGAGAAAATTCAGTGGTAGAAAGATTGGTGAATAACATGAAT
Organism: Geospiza fortis; assembly: GCF_000277835.1. Classification (NCBI taxonomy): domain Eukaryota; kingdom Metazoa; phylum Chordata; class Aves; order Passeriformes; family Thraupidae; genus Geospiza; species Geospiza fortis. Next base: position 13,167,211 of record NW_005054302.1, read on the forward strand.
GTGGGTGCCTAGGTCTGTCTAAACAATACTCTAAGGCATAGATTTTCAGTAAGGACAAAAATAAACCCAGCATATTTGCCTCTTGCTGAGTCTTAGCAATGTTGTTCCAACATAAACATAGCTTAGAAGTTGTTGGCTTTTAGGAAAAGCTTTTTTTTTTTTTTAATGTCTCTGAGTTATTCAGGTAACCTCAGGCTTTGCAGAACTTCTTTATATTGTCTGGAGAGAAAAAGGTTTGTAGAAGCATCAGGTTAGCTTTTATGCAGAAAGTTTGACTGAGGCCAGCATAATGTAATATAGATTCTGTATATTTGCATGTAATAGGAAGTGACTTTAAAATGTGTAACTGCAGGGGAATCTCTTTGCATTTAACATAACTTCTGGACAGCAGTAAGATTGTCATAGATTCAAAATACTCCTAGCAGTATAAGATTTGAACAACTTAAATATAGTGTGAATGCTTATCAAAGTAGAATTTTACATTAAATTTGTCTGAATCTGCCCATTTTTCCCCCATAAACAATCACATGCATGTGCCTAGACCATGGTTTTTGGTAGAATCTGGCCTCTTTATTCTAAGTTCTGATTCACTCCTGCTGTTGTCTGAAATTCTCTTCTGATTGTCATGCAGGCAGAGGCAATGCTGCTGCCATCTGCATTGCATCAGCATCTACATCACGCTAAAACCACACTGACCTCTCAGCATATGGTGACTTTCTAAGAATGTTCAAAGGCATGTTCTTATCTTATGTCAAACACGGAAATTAAGAGACTGAATGTGTTTTGTCATGTAACCAATTTGTTAGGTTAACATGAGCTTCAGTTTGTGTGCTCTGTGGTCTACAAATGATGTGTTTATCTACTTTGTGTTAATCCATGTTTTGTATTTTACAACTAAAAACATTTTTCTGAAGCAGTAACAGCTTTGAATAATATCTTCTACATATTTCCAAAAGTGTCTCTTTTAGAGCTCTTTTATTAATATTGTTTATAGATCATGAATAGAAATACTTTGGAAATGCAGGCATAACTTCAAATCTGAAGCTGCATTCTGTGGAGAATCTAACACTTTTGAGAAAAGTGTGAAGTGTTTCATGCTATTAATTATAATTATCATGCTATTAACAACCTTATTTTGAATATGACATGTCAGAAAATAATTTTAATGTAACTAAGGGGATTTTATCATCAGGAATACGGAGATGAGAAACAAAATCTCTGCCCTATAATAAAAGCAAGGCCAATAACAAAAGTGATTTGATGTTTTGCCTGTGTCTATACTGTATTTGGGCTAGTTTGGAGGAGTCCAGATCCTGGTTCTGTCTGTCCTTTTGTCTTGGTAAGCAGCTTGGCTTCATCTTGCTCATGAAATGGAAACCCTTGTGCAAACCTCTTCAGAAAAAGTATATGTGGTCCTATCTGTTGGCATCAGGTCGCTGAAAAATGGATGAGAGAGGGCATATCTGAACCTCCCTGTGATCTGCTGCCCCACAGGAGATAGGCATATGCTTGAGTGTACTGTAAGGCCCAGACTGTACTGGAGACCTTTTCTTAGGTGTAGAAGCCTGATTGTCCTGGTAGTGTCCCGTGGTGAACAGGATGGGTAAGCAGTGAAACAGGCCTTGAGCCTGGCATTTTGAAAGACACAGTAGAAGTAGGTGGTGTTACTGTTTCTGAAATCTTGTATAACATATGTTTGTTTCCAGTTAGATTACTTTTCTGTATCTTTAATCAAAAATAATCTTCTTAAAATGGCTAAAACAAAATTCTGCCCCTGTACAGTGGGGAGGGAAGGGAATGAAGTCTGCATAATGCAGTTTATAGGTATGAAGTACTGTACAGCTGCAGCACAGTGCACTTTGCCTCCTCATTCTGTGTCAGTAGCTCTCTGAGTTTGTACCACATGCGCACGGAGATAGGTATCTGGTGCCACCCTGAAGTCAAGGAGATGATAATTTTTTTTAACTTTACCAGTATGTCTCAGGAAAGCAAATGTAAAATGGATACATGTGGTGAGAATTTGCAGTCAAGTTTAAGGTTTGCAAGATTTTATCTTCTGGAAACATGATCAGCTACCAAGGGAAGAATAGAGAAACCATTTTTTCAATCCGGATGCTTTTTGCTACAAACAAATTCATTCACTGGATATAAGCATAATTGTCCACAGTTTATGTAAGCATAGTTGCCCACAGTTTACTTAGCTGTCGATACATCTAGAAAGACTTCAGGAAAACATCTGATTTAAAATGAAAATTAAGATTTTCCTTAGAAATACCTCTTCACTGTACTTCGACAAACATCAGGTTTTGGTGATATGATGGTGTTGAAAGAGGTGTACTATTTTAAAGGGCAGGTATTGCAGATAAGCTCCTGGGGAAATGGTGGCATAAGCTTTTTGAAAGTGATTGGAGGTTTTTTTGTGGATATCCAGAAAGGTTGTAGCTTCACCTCTACAATCAAAATCAAATGTGATGTATTATCCTTCTCAACCTCCAGTAATCTGCCAGCTCTCAACAGTGTTATGATCACTACCAGACTTCTTTGGACTACTAATTGATCAGGACATCCAGATGCTCATTTAAAACCACTTTGGGCTACTTTGGCATCTGAACTAGTTTCAGTGACATAATTAAATGTCCACATTTATAATCTGATTACAGTTTCTTAATGCAGGCTTTATAGCTCAAGTTCATCCCTGTCTCAGGGAACATGTCGGTTAATACTTTCTGTAAATTGGTCTGCTTTCAGTTTTGTGTTGTACTGGATTCCTG
>NW_005054302.1:13170147-13198616 GCF_000277835.1 Geospiza fortis
GCTGATGTAAAAACTCTAGAAACCCCAAATGACACACATCAGATGTAGGCAGTCTCTGTGCTAACAAATCCAGTATATACAGCATAAGCAACCAAAGCCAGCTGCAGGGTCTGCATGCACACACTACTAAAGCCTTAATCGTGGTAACAGTGAGTGGTTATAACTGGGTCTGCTCTGTGACCCATGGTAACTCCCAAATGGCCAGTCTAGGAATCACTGGTCCTATAAGTAAGACTGACTGCTACAGAGGTTTTGCATCTACTGTTACTGGGGAACATCATGGGTTTGTAGGTAAAATGCAGTATTGGTAGTGACAGTTTTCTATATACATGTATTTAATTATTCTCCTACACTTGTTTTCAAGTGCAATTCTACTTATAATATAGTAACAATAGTACAATTTAGTTTTTATTATCAGTTTTCTTTAAATCTCAAAATACAAACTAGGGTTTACAGTCTTTCCTTTTTTTTTAGCCAGAGAGACTTTCAATTGATGATGTTGTTTTAATTTGAGGGGTAGGTGTTGTGTTTATTTGGTTTGGTTTGTTGGGTTTCTTTTCCTTTCCACATCAATGATGACCCCAGGTTTTCATTTCTTTTGTTCCAATCTTTCTACTTAGAGACATGAGTGCCCATGTGAAGAACTTCTGGACAGCAGTAGAATTCTTTCTGAAGTGGAATCTAATGCTAATTTTAGTCTTAAAATACAAAATATGCAAAGCACTTCACATTGCCTTACTATTCTTGATGAGGTAACTCAGTTGTGATGTTGTTTCTGTTTATTTGCTTTGGAATAAGGTATGAAAATTATGAATTTTGTGTGTGTGTGGTGTCATCTTGCTTTAATGGAACTTACAAAGTTGTGGCTAAAAGCTTAGACGATGGAAAAGGACACTGACACCTTAGAGTGTCAGTGCAGCTCTGCCTGCCCAGACCTCTCTGGCTGCACCTTTTCAGTGTGAATCCATTGTGGTCTGTATGACAGCTGCTTGTGGATTTTTATGCTTGTCCACAGCAGAGTCAAAGACCTCTTGTGCAGCAAACAGGGATTTTCCACTCACATTTTAAAGAAATTCTTTGAAAATTATATTTCTTGTGGGCTTCCTTGGTGTTGGTGAATCATGAGGCATTAAACCCACAAATTATAGCTTGGTTAAATGGTCTAGAGTAAACAAAAATTTCCAGTATTTGAAGAAGAATTTGTGACCCTGAAGCTTATCCATTATTTTTTAATCCACAACTGTATTGCATTGCCAGCCTAAATGGCAATGATGGACATATTCCAGGGGCTCATAATTCTGAGACTGATGGCAGTGCTTATGGTTAGTGGAGAATGGTTAATACATTTGCCTGGCATTTCTAATTGAAAAGTTTTTTATTCCCCCAGGATGGTACTTTTCTCTTGAACTAATTTTTCATTATGATAATTAATATGAAAGCTGAGAAAGCAATTACAGATAATTTTACATAGGAGAATTGATCTTTCCCATTTTCAAACTATTATTTAAAATATTTTGTTTACTAAGAATGTCTTTTAAACCTTGGGTTCTTAATTGATTTGCATTAAGAGTTTATGGTATTTTGCTTGTTGCTTCTCACCTAAATTGGGTAGCTTCTTTTAGAGAGGAATGAAGACTAGAGCCCATTTATAAGGTCTGTTTTCTGGAACAGGGTTGCTTAAAGCCTCACAACTTCTGGGGATTGCCAGTACTCTTGTGGTTTTTTGGCTATTGAAGGAAATGCTCTCCTACCTGCAACACCTGTAAGGTTGGAGGGATTGGAATGTACATTTTAAAGGCTTCTCACAGAAATACCTGTGTGGGAGAGGTTCGAAATACAAGGCAAGTAGTCTGATGGACCTCTGAAAAGTAGTACTTCATCAACCCCAGAGTAAGTGGTGACTTGTGTTTCAAGACTGGTTCAAGACTTGTTTTTCATGACTAGTTCATCATCCTTCCAAAAACGATGCCTGTCAAGGGATGAATGGTTTTCAGTAATTAGGTAATGGGTGTTCTGGACTTAAAGAGCCAAGGTCAAAGGGAGCTTCAAAATTTATTTATATCTATTGTGCTTCACAGTTGACCTTTCACCAGTGGTTTAGACTTGTTGCTTCATGCTTTATGTGGACAGACTCTTGCTCACCTTACTACAGCAGCAGTCAAGCAAGGCTAAACAGTCAAATTGGACCATCAGAGACGAAGACCTTAAAATGCCACAGCAATTATCTTCAGGGCTTTGTGATACACATTCTACCCAAAAGCCAGTGTTCATGCCTTGAACAAAAAGCTTCACCACCGTAGCAGTTCACAGACCCTCAAAGGACCCTCATCACCGTTGTGGTACAAACCCTTCTATGTGGGTTTGGCTTTTGAAAGGATCTGCTGCATCTGTGAGCCCTGAAGGGGTTCTGCTCATTTGTAGAGCGTTGTCAAGTCTCCTTTCTACAAAGGTCATGTTTCTGTATAAAAGGGCAAAAAAAAAATTGGCGCTGTTTTTTTGCAGGCAGGTCTTGTCTTCATGAAATATGAAGAAAAGCCTGCTGTTGTTATGCTGAGCAAGCCTCAGTTCTGAAGCACTGTCAGGTGTCAGTGTGGTATTTCAGACAGATCTGGCACGGGGATGGGATCTAGCTGAATGGCACATGCTTTCTCTGTGCCATGCTTCAGCACTTCAGAAAAGCATTCAGATTTTAAGTGTATTTAATGTTTTTTGAGAACATTACATCTTTGAGAATATACATCTTAGTTTCTGACTTCACAAACTTGTGAGACATGGATTTTGTATTGACTGCTTATGTGTGGGATAAATCCTCAAAGTACTGCCAGCTGGGTACATGTGAACATGTTAGTAGTAGAGAGCATGTGATGGGGTTTATGCTGTTGTTCCAAAGGATGTTTGTGCCTTGCTAGTCTTTCCAGTGACAGATCATAGGCAGCTTCTTTTCTGTGTAGGCCTTTCACAGCCAGAGAGCTGTCCCACACGCAGAAGTTTGAGAATCACTTTGTTACGTTTAGGTGCGTACATACAGGAAAAAAAAAACAGCTATGGATGATATAGCTTCTTAATCTTGCTCTTGATAATAGCTTATTTAATCTTGCTCTTTATAGAGTAAAATTTCCTTCTTGATATGCTTGCATTAACAGCAGTGTTACATCCAAAGAGTTTCAAATTGCAAAACACTTGCATTTTTTTTCTTTACAGCCTATTCATCTAAAGCTGTTCACATCTGTTTCACTCTGTTGGGGTTGCTATTTCTGTAGCACTACCTATACCGTTTGTGTTTATTTCACCATTTATGCCTGGCTGTTGTGGCTGTAACTGCATGTACCTCAATTGCAGAAGCTGTACAGTCAGTGTTTGGCAGTGTAAGGCTTTTTGGCCAATAACATGCTGGATGATACTTGGCTCTGTCAGCAGAGTTCGGCTGGTCAAGCTGACTCTATTCTGTTCTCCCTCCACCCATCCTCTGATTCGTTTTCCCCTGTTCCACAGTTTGGAAAGGAAAAATATAAAAGTGAAGAAATCTCAGGGGTTTCCCTGCTTCATTCCCAATTCTCTGTTGTTAGGAAATCCAGTTCAGCCATGAATCATAACCACCCCAGTGTGAAGTTTACTGTTCAGAAAGTGCAATCTTGTATTGGTGTTAAGAATCAGTTCCACAATGTCTAGCTACTCAAATTGTTCTTAGTGCTGTTTTCAATGCTTTATAAACTATTAGAATATACTTTTGCCTTTTTAAGAGATATTGTTACAAGCCACTACTTGGTAGTTGCAGAATTTTGGTTTCTGCACAAACTGTGTGCAGATCCCCTGACACATGCCTTGGCTCTGCAATGAATTGGGTTTGGACAGTCAATGCTAAAGATACGTGTGGAGAACACCAAAGAAATAGTATGGAAAAAACCATGAGCAACTTCAGCTAATGAGGGGGCTCCTTGTGTTCTGCCAAGCAAATGGATGTTCATATCCTGTCTTTCCTGGATTTCAAGTAGACTAGTAATTTCAATCCTTGGGTATGTCAGTTTGGCTTTAATTAGACCAAATGGTTTATGGCAGTGTCCTGTTCCTAGAGTGGCCAGCAGCAGATGCTTAGGGAAAAATAGGGGAAGGCAGGCAAGCAGCAACAGTGTTCCCTGCCACCAGCAGCATCTGTCTCAGAGACCTACAAACTTAAATAACTCCATTTAATAGCATTCAAAATATTTTTCCCCTCCTGCTTGTTAAATGCTTTTAAACTCCATATTAAAAGAAGTAACATCCAAGGTAATGAGATGATTAAGATGACTGAGAGTTGTATAAAGAAATACTTCATTTATTTTGAACCTGCAGTTTGGTAGAATTGTTTGATGTTCTCTTGCCCTTCTTTTAGAAGATACTGGGAATAATCACAGATTTCTTTATCCCTCCAGGAAAAATATGATTTCCAGCAACTTTTCAGGAGAGACATCTAGAGAATCTCAGAGCCTGAGGTGCTGATGGAACAAAGGCATTACTAAAGAAGGCCTTGAGGTGGTAGGATGAAGGCTCTGAAGTAGGACAACATGTACCAGTCTAATTAAATTTCTCAGTCTTGGGGACCTATTACTGGGGCTAACTAGACAGAGTGGACCTCTCCTCTTTACTTTCAAGTTTTCTGGTTAATATATTACATTATTAATGCTCAGATATTTATGACCTCCTCAATCTCAACACTGGTTTGGTTTTTATTCCAGTGTGTGCAGGGAAGAGAATAATACTAAGAGTCAGGAAATGTGAGTTCCATTTGAAGCAGATTCATTTTGAGTCTCACCAAGGTGAAAAAATAACAAACAAACAACAAAAAATAACAAACAGCACAAAAGATTATTACCAAAAATTAGCACATCTTTTAAAAAGTAATTAGTTCTCAACCAGCTGCTAAAATTCTATAGTGAATGAGTGAAAAATTCAAAAATTGGGTGGAGACTTGATTTTTACAAGCCCTAGTGTGTTGGAGTCGAGCTAGAAAATGAATTTGAAATGTGCATTTATAGAAAGTAATGTTTCTCATTTCATAAGAAAATAAGAATTCTAAAGCAGTATCTAAAGAAAAGCTCTGAAATGAAAATTACTACCCTAATCTGAAAATGTAACTTCAAGTGCAGCACATAAGAACATATTCTACAGTCTCAAAGGATATTTAATAAATCGATAGGATAGAATTTCAATACAGATTCCTCTCTGAAAGCATAAACACCACTGTGGTGGTAGAGCTGTAGAGATAAGCCATAAGGGTCTTTACAACAGGTTTTTTGTGTTGATTTTCTTTAAAAATAAACCACTAAAATACACTTTGTTTCTTGAGGAAATGGTCCTCTCCCATTTTACGTAATTATTTGATCTGAGCCTGGCTTTAATTTAAAGAAAATATCTATATTGTCACAGGCTGGCGTTGAAATTTCCACATATTTGAAGTCATCTGCTACTCTGAGGGTTCATTATTAGCTTGTAAGAGAACAAATGCAAAACCAGCAGGTTCATCATTGCAGCCTCAATAGAAACTCCCTAGGGATGCTCTGTGGAGCTGTAGGAGCAGATCCCAAATCTCATTTATGCTCTCAATCCCATCTGCTTTATCTTACTGGGCAATCCTATCATTCACTGAGAGGTTTCTCTGAGGATCTCACACTGGGCTTTAGTTCTGCAGAGAATGTGAAGGAAAGTAAGTCTGAAACCTAGAACCAAGGAAAAATTTTGCTGATTGGAGAAATATGGAGATGGAAAGCCCTTTCACTTTCTTCAAAATTGTGGGGAGATTCCTGCCAGTACAGTGCTGGAGATGACACATGAGGATAACCTGAGGGAAGTCAAGGCAGCTGTGGACTCAGCTTCTGTATTGTCCTCAGAGTGACTCAGTGTGCCCTTAGAGAGGCCTGTGAGGACTGGCATGGCCAGGAGTGCTCATCTCTCCGGAGAGCTGCAGCTCTGCTAAAGCATTCCTCTCAACTTTGCCTCTAAAATTCTTTCCTGACCACATCATTTGTAGCTTTGTCAGCTTTTGTACCCCAGGTACATTAAGCAGCTCTCCTGGCATCTACTTCCAAGTTGCTGCTGCGGGAAGCCCTGCGGGTCTGTGCAGTTTCATCTGTCCTGGCTATTTGTTCAGCAGTGTGGTTGGGTTTTCTGTTGGGATGTTTTGCTTTTTTTTTATTTCAGACTGTTATTGGAGCCCGTGTTATGGCTGTCATAATTCACCTCGCTTGCATCCAGGGAATTTGACCTGGAATTCTTTCAGCAGGTCTCTGTTGATTTGTGGTAGAGTGCAGGGAACTGAGCTGTTTTGTCCTGAAGTCTAATTAGAAGTTGGAGATCAGCTGAAAATTATTAATCAGCTTTTCCAGTAGGGCTGATAGTGCTGGACAAGGGGTCAACCCAATGTCTTGTGAATAAGAGCAAACAGAAATGCAGAATATTTTGGGTTGGAAGGGACCATTCAAGTTCATCTAGTCCAACCTCCCTGCCATGATCAGAGTTGCTCAGAGCCCTGTCCAGCTGGCCTTGAATGTTTCTAGGGATGGGGCATCTACCGCCTCTCTGGGCAACTCGTTCCAGTTCCACCTTCATTGCAAAAAAATTCTTTCTTATAAGTAGCCTGAATTTACCCTCTTTTAGTAGAAAACCATTATCCCTGGTGCTGTCCCTACAGGCACTACTAAAAGGTCTGTCCCTAAGGTTCTAAGATGAGAGCTTACTTTGGGCTTTCATTTATTTGCTGTTAAAAGTCTTTTCCCTTACAAAAGTGTCTTTCAAAATTTTTTGCAGAAGGCTTTTGTTAGAAGTTTTCCATTTTCTAATAAAAATGAAATATTAAAACTCTCTTGTTTTTAGTTTAGCCTTTTAAAAGAAGTTTTACTTTTTGTCACTAAGTACAATAAAAGCCTAACTACTGTTTTTTGTTCTTTCTCCTGTTACCATATTGCAGGGGTTTTTTATTTTAATAGCTCAAACTTAAGAAGCTAGAATAAGGAAAAAGGAGTTTAAAATGTGGAAGGAGGAAAGAACTGAAAGACAGAACAGGAGAGGAGGAAGTAAGATTTGAGTAACAAAAGCCAACCTTCTTCAAGGGTCCTGTAGGCACTCAGTGAACACAATCAGATGAGTTTTCCAGTAATTCATCTGAGGAAAACTGAGGGGAATATGAAAACAAAAGCATTCTGAAAATGAAAATATTTGTGTAATTATATTGTTTAGATCTGTACAGCATGTGTGGCCTGGGGTCTCACTGTGCTAATTAGGTTAATTCAAATAGTGAGAAGCACTGTTCTGTTGTTCTCTGCCACATGAGAGAAGCAGGGAATGGGAGAGGAGCAATTAAAGATCAAGAGGCATTTGGCATTGGTTCCTTCAGGCAGATGAGCAAGGATGCAGATCCTCTGTCAGTGACTGTCATTGAAGAGCTCCAGGAGAATGAGACAGTCTGGCATGCCTGGTTCAGGTCACCTTGCATAGCATGCCAGGTCTGGGCAACAAGAAATACTTTCCTTGTCTCTGTTCCTGGTCATTTTCTTTAAAACAAACAAGCAAAACCCCACACTACAAAACTAGGTTTACTATGGGTATCCAAAACATGTTCATTTTTCTACTGATTCTACCTCTTTTATCTGAAAAGTGTCTAAATTCTAAATTATTAGGTCAGTGCTGTGCTCCAGTCACAATATTCTCTTTGCTCTCTCAAACCCACTGGTTTTTGCAAACCAGTAAGAAGGCATGACCCTGAACAAGCTGTCCTGCTCTGAGCAGGGCTGGATCATCTCTGGAGGTCCCTTTCTGCCTAAATTCATCAGTGGCTGTGTGACATTCATGTTCCTGGGGGAGAGTGAACTTCAGTATATTTTGTCCTTGGAGTTTTGCCTCAACTGATGACCTGGATAGCAAGAAGAGTAGCCCTGTCCTTGTGGTTGAAGCCAAGAGCTTAAGGGGTTGAAGACTTTAATTTCTAGCTATTAATTTCTAGATATTAAAAACAAATGGGTTTGTTTTTTTTATTTAGCTTGACATTAATTGATAGTTTATTGCTGCCTGAGGGACACAAAATGTAGAATTTTAATGTTCTGTAAAGATTATTTTTTAAGTGAGACCAAAATTAAGCTACAACTTTTGGCAGAAGGTGTATTTTTTTTAATCTGTGCCAAGAGAATTGTTGTTTATTTCCCCTTCCCTATTCCTCAGTATAGAGCTTTCAAAGTTAAAAAAACCATGCACATCCATACAGCATCTCTGAAGCAGAGAAGAGCAAGGACATTGCTTTTGCCAGGTAGGTCTTAACAGATTATTTAAATACACTCTTGGATGGCAAGAAGTACTTGGACAACTTGTTTCCATGCATGAAAGTCTCTGGCTCATTTAAAACTTGAAGCCAGGGCTTGACTTGTTTTCTACTAGAAATATCTGTGCCATTGCTCAAGATGAGAGTCCATGTGCTTGGTATAGTGCTACAGGGATGTGGAGAATAATTCTGAGAATAGCATCTGCTGTGTGTATGTAAAGCCAGGCAGACAGATAGCTGCTGCCATCTCATCTCTCATAGGCACTGACACAAAATCTTTACAAATAGCAGTTCTGCACAAAAATTAATCCATACTTTGCAACAATTTTTCATACTCGTTCCCTTGTTTTCTATTATTAAAAAAAAAAGATTTGTACATAGTCCATTCTTTCTTTAAAGGCCATTAGAAAACCCCGTCAAAGATGTATTTTGGAAGTAAGAGAGACCAGAACAATTGTACTTCCAATGTTTGATATCACCAGTTTGTGAGTGTGAGTGTGAGCATGTAACAGTGTGAATGAGTGTGTGTGTCACCTGCCATCTGGAAGGGCTTAATTCACAGTAAGTTGCAAGTCTGGACATGAATTTGTAGCACTTGAGATCAGTTTAAAAAATTGTGAATACTTTAAAGATCACATTTGGTAGCAGGAATTGTTAGGAATTTTGTGCAATCTGGGCTGAAATTTCATTTTCAATAAGAAGAGAATGACATTAGATCCTTAGTATTGTACTTTCTACCGGAACCATGACTCTAACTGCATACACAGAGATCACAGGGGCAGAAAATACTCTTGTATGTGGGAAATCTTGTTACCACCATAGCTGTGGCCTCACATCTTGTCTAAAATTTGCCCAGAGGTAAAATGGGCAGACAGTGTCAGTGTTTGTTTCCTGTAGCAGCTAATCAAGGTGCACCACAAAAACAAAAAAGAAAAAGCCTTGATTTGATGCTAAGTAAGGTGCCAGATCTGGCTGAAAGTTTTGCATTTTAAGTGCAGCACATACCAGTGACTACAGCGTCCATTAGATTCACTGTCCCTGCAGAGTAAAAAGCCAAGCATCCACTGCAGTTATGCTCAGCTCTGTAAGATTAGGTATGTGTGTGTATGAAGAAATTTGATAAAACCACATTAAAATAGGTTTTTAAGAGAATTAAACACTTAGAGGAGATATGAGGCTGCTGAACGATACCCAACCAGAATTGTTGATACCTATCACCCTGTGACAAGAGTGAAAAAAAAGGAAATGGTCAAAGAGAGCAGGTACAGGCTAAACAGCAAAGTAAATTAGCTTATGAAAGATGGAAAGACAGTTTTTAAAAACCTAAAAACATATCCAAAGGATAAGAAGGAAAAGGATCCTAATCTCCATAAGGAGATATAAAGATACAAAAATATCACGCAAAAAATGGAGGTAAAGAACTCAAAAAAACAGTATTAATTCTTCAAACCCTCAAAAGCAAAAAGCTGACCAGAGACTGTAGCATCACTTTATGATCATAGTTTAAAACTGAGCATCTGGACATGATGGACACCCCATTGCAGAGAGGTCAAATTCATTATCTGCATTGTTATTCATTATTGAAAAAACAGGTGAGACAGAGTATTTTGGGGTAAATTCTTGGTATGGTTATATCTATAATTAAAAGAAAAGAAACAAAAGCTTGGGGTGAATGGAGTTACCAGTGACATCCCAGAAGAATCTGTGCTGAGATCTGTTCTGCTCATCTCATTTGTAAATGCCCTGCAAAAAGGGATCTCCTGCCTCAGGTCAGCAGAATGGCAGCAGGGCTTCATATAAGAAACAACTGACCATATCAGGATTATTTGGGTTCCAAAATTGTGACTGGCATGGAAAGGATGGACAAAGATGACTTTGATTTTTCAAGCATGTATGAAAAGTAGGGTATAATTTTCTGGAGTTATCCCTTGAAAGAAATCCCCAGGAGTTAAAATAGTGAGCTGGAAATGTCACAAGCTCCATCTGCATTTCTTAGCACTTTCCTTAACTTCTCAGGTCTAAAATTGAGACATGAATTTAATTTGATTGGTTTTAGTCTTTCCAGTTTCATTTTGTTTCTGAAGTCCTGGCCATCTGCAGAGATTGATAAAGTTATGTCTTCTCCTGGTATCTAAAAGTTAGACATGAAGTGCTTCAGCATGAGACCTCCAAATTAGTCACAATACTCAAATTGCTGAGTATTGCTTGGAGGATATTTTGTAAGACACAAGTTTTACCTAAGGAAATGGGCTTAGAGAGACTTGACTTTACTTGCTTCTGCTAGAAAACTGGCCAGTAATAACATAGTTCCTGTTAAGAAGACTGTGGCCACATTAGTCACTGCCAAAGTAGCCTGCTGCTTTGTTTCCAGAGCAGAGTGGCTCTGGGTTCATTTAGATTGGAATGTGAGGACAGTAAATTCCTGCTCTTTCATGTAGGTGTATGATACAGCCCCCAGATTGCTCATAGTCTTCTGAAGAATGTTGCCAGAATAAAAAGGAAAGAGGAAACTAATTTTTGACTTTGTCTGTGTTGAGGGGGAAAAGCATTCACTGAGTAAATAAAAGATTAGAAGATTAGAAGCAGCCAAAAATATTCCAGTGGGTGGTTTTTCAGCTTTACTTGGGTACTTCTGCTGCATTGTACATACTTGTTTTTCATGAATACACAAGAGTTAGATCAGCCAGGCCAAGCTTGGGTCCAATATAAACAGACACAAAACTTTTATTGCCTGTGTCCCGAGTCCTTATTTTCGCTTAGCCTGATTTTACCCCATTGTTATGTTATTAACATCAGTAGAGTTGCTCCAGGTATTGCTGATAAGTGCTATCAGAATCAGATTTTTAATGAGAACTGGGTTCACTATTTCAAGGGAAAACTGTGTCCTTAAACTGTTGCCAGAAGAGCAGCAGTCATTTCCAAACCAGACCAACTGCTGCTGACATTTATTTGCTATGTGAGTTGTTGCAGAAGTATTGGGGTTTATGTTGATCGATAAAGGGACTCCTATAAGCCAAAGTATTAAAGCTGTTAACTTTTTCTCTATGGATCACTTAAAAGACTTCATTACAGGGAGGAGTGGACATTAAATCACTGCCATGAGCATAAAATCCTGTTGTGTTCACGTGCAGTACAATTAAAGGTTTCAGGCATTCCAATAAGGATCAGCCCACGCTGATCCGAATCACTGAACAGGAAATGCTGCTAGGCAAGATTGTGAGCTTAACTATGTAATTTTAATTTATGTATTAAAGTGTTGATCTAGATAATGCAGTAATTGCAAATGCTTGTGTCTAAAGACCATGAAAATTGCTAAAAAAATGAAATTTTGTAATCATCAGACTGTGAAGGTTGGTCAGATTGGGCAGAGAAATGTTTGTCTCATCCCAGGGCAGTGCATCTGTAATTAACATACAAGTAAAGACTCTTGGGTAGACTTAGCACTCTTGGGTAAACTGAAGCACGTATTAGCTTTTAGATTGCACATAGGGTCACAGAAATGCATTTTTTTGCAAGATGCCCAGTTAATAAGTTCAAAAACCAACCCAAAGTCATGAATGCCCAAACTATCTGTTCTATACTGTGTCCTTCAAATGACTTATTTATTCCCAAGATATTTAGTTTAACCATATTAATTTCTGAATGATGGAATGAGACAGTGTTTTCAGGGTCAGTGACTGATTTACACTCCTGCTCTTTGCCTTCAGGCAGGGGATTCTCACCCACTGAAGAGACCTGAAGACATCTCTGTTGTTCCACCAGTCCCTAAATCAGCTGCTTCCTGCAGGGTGTAAAGAGTACCTCCAACTTTAGAGAACCCATTAGCTTATTTATGAGAGAATTTGTCAATTCTCTTTGCTGCTCCCAAAGGTTCCCCAAAACTGTCAGATCACTGGGAAGTTGTTTAGTATCAGCCATAACTCAAAGAGTTATGTTTGACCTTTATCTTCATAAACATGATCTTAGGCTACAATTGTACTGCTTTGAACATCTGAAAAAGAAAATGATAAGAAACTGTCCTTCTAGGAGGTATTTAACCAATACCCTTCTTTTTCAGTAGGAGTGTCTTGGGCCACTGAAGCTGCCTCCTCTTCCAGCCACCTGAGGCTGCTCTGCCAAAGAGCTGACTTGACCTTGTGGGTACTCTGTGGTCACTCAGGGTGAGACTTCGCCTTCTGTAGATGGGATGGTGTTTCCTCCTATCTCTGTCCTTTTAGGCTTCTTGTTTTGGGCTTTTCAGTAGTAATTCTGCCTTAGGACTTGATTAAATGTATGTTGAAAATTTCTTTCTTTTCCTCGTTTTCCATCTGGGAGAACACTGATCCCTCATGCTGCTTCTAGACTGGACTTCTCTCTGCTTTTCTGACCTTGTGTGACTAACACTATCCTGGGATGCTCAGATGCCATATCTTTCCTGACTTCAAACTGATTTTCCCTGTTCGCAGCATTCAGAAATCCCAGGGTGCTTAAACATACGCGTATCACATTGGATTTGCCATGTGGAGCTTGCTGCAGGCATTTCATGCTTCACACACAATAACCTAATATATATACCAGATTTGGCACAGAGTCCTGTCCTAAATTACTCCCCCCACCTGCCCACTCTTGCTTTGTGTTATTTGGAGGATTTCGCTATTACAGAATCCTGTGCTTCTAGGTGTTTTGTTGCACCTGAGCATGCTCTCCTTAAGGCATAAGAAGATTACATTCTGCCAGTTCCAAGGTTTGTTTCCTTTTCAAGCTGTAAATACAGATGTTCAACAGGTACTGTGAATGTTAAATTTACATTAGAGTTGCATTCAAAATATCCAGAAAGGCAATTCCTGAAGGGACCTTAAAATGTAGAATTCTGCTGCCTGTACTGTATCTTGCTGTGATTTGTTGTCACTTGGCTTTTCATCCACTTTGGCCATGTACATTTGATATGAAATTATAGGAGGGTTCCAATGTATGAAACACTGAAAATTTAACTGCTTTAACACCAAAAGATCTAAAGGTGATGTATCTCTAATGTCTTCTTTTTCTGGTTTTTATTTACAGTCTATGTATCTATATTGGTAAAATGTTGCCATTGAGTGAAAAAATTACTGTTAGCCAACCATTTTTTCTGACTCTTGGAGAGTTTCACAGTAAATGTGTTTCCTACCTGCATGCGCTTCAGCAGCTGTGCATGTGCCTGTATACAGTTTTGGGAGGAAAACTACTTAGAGTAGTTAGAACCCAAATGA
The DNA here is from genome assembly GCF_000277835.1 of Geospiza fortis. Taxonomy (NCBI): domain Eukaryota; kingdom Metazoa; phylum Chordata; class Aves; order Passeriformes; family Thraupidae; genus Geospiza; species Geospiza fortis. The sequence continues at coordinate 13,183,660 of NW_005054302.1, forward strand.
GACATAAACTGTGGTCTCATGTCAGCATGATTTCAGTTCTGGTGAAGTTAGTGGGAAATTAGTGTGTGCTTCTACACAAGTGTTTTCCTGCCTTTGGGGATGTCCTGCATATGAGTACTGCATTTTCTGTGAGTCTAATATAGGCAGGGCAACTCAACTCAGAGCTCTGAAAGAAGAGGAGTAGTTCAAAGAGAGGAATTACTGCAGCATGTTATAAAATGGGTGTTGGTTGCCTCCTTTCCGTCAACTTTTCCCTAAGACTGTTTACTTAAAAGCTCCTCATCTATTGCCAGGAATGTAGCTATCCTATTTTAGGCTATATCTACTCAATAAAACTCTAAGCCCACAGAGCATGAGGGAGCCTTTGCACTGGTGTTTTGATGCTATGATCCACCAGACTCTGCAGGTATTTAAAATAAACTTCTTTTGTCTAAGGTGCTCAACCTCTCTGAAGTAAAAAGCAAACATTTAAATGCAGCTTTGCTGTTGGGCCATTCTTCTCTCATTTCTATAAACTGAAGCTCCTAAAAGTTCATGATGTTGATGCCTCCAGATAATTTCCCAAAATCACATGCAGAGAGAGAGGTAAATGAGAGAGTCTAAATGAGCACAGGGAGTAGGCAGAAGAGACAGAAGAGGCCATAAGGCAGATGGAAAGGAGGAACTGATAGAAATTTAGCCTCATTTTGTGTGTGTTGCATATTGCCAATGCTTCTGCTGAATCATGGGGTCTTGTGCTTTTAAGAATTTACCCCCTGTTATGGGGGTGAAAATACAGCAGATATGGTGAAAATACAGGAAAGAAGGATTTTATACTTCTATAACCTGCTGCAGAAAAGTACTTTCTTGTTCAGCCTGATAAGCTTTGGGGATCATAATGCCTTCATTGCTGTATCTGTGAATACTTTCTGTCGTCTCTGCTCTGAATCCAAACAAACCAACTTAAGCAGCCCTGTAAGTGATCTTGGTTCAGTCTCCCTGACAGTAAAGGAGGCCTCTCACCTTAGCAATTTCAAATGGAGCAACTTTAATTTGTCTGGACTGTGTTCTTTGCACCAGGTCTTAATTTTTCTAAAAGGTGGAAAAATAGTAGTAGTTTGGGAGTGTGTGAGGGATGATACAAAACTACTGTCTTTTAACAGCTTGGATCAGATTCTGCCTGGCAGCTGAAGTCCAGCCCCAAGCAGGGCTGAATTTGGCATTATCAGACACTGCTCCATGGCTGATGGGGTGCATTTGTCCTGCCTGGAATTTGAAAAACAGGCTGTTTCTTGTGCTTTCTTCACTCTGATGCTTATTAAGAATTTGACCTTTTGGGAGGTCAGTATGTTGGTGCACCCAAGAGTCTTGTAGGTGAGTGGGTATTTGAGCTAAGTCTTCAAATACAAGTCAGCCCTGCAGCTATCTTAGGGAGAAGCATCTTCTCGTCTGCTTATGATGGACCGGCTGCCACTTTGCCATGGCTTTCTGTGTTGCACTGTCACTCATTTCTGTGTGAAGCATTTTTGCTGGGACCCAAAAGCTTGTGTCAGATTTAGGCTCTCGGTTCTATGTTTAGCTCATGTTGAAATCTTTGTGCTACTTTGCCTCTCTTCATTCAGGTGTTCATCTGACAGTTATTTGATTTTTCTCATTGCTCTCTGCTAGGTGAAATGGGGTCATCTGTTTACAGCTATGAGTTTTTCTACTAATTTTCTTAGACATCAGCTCACGACCTGATGTCAATGTGCAGGATTTAAGAAAACCTATTTTGGCTGGCATAGCAGGCTGTCTGTCTGTGCACATGCCTAAAGTGATCTCCTGCTGGGGGTTGGGAAGGGATTTCCTCTGTCAGGAGCAGCACACAAAGAGCCAGAAGCATTTCTGAAAGAGGGAAAAGCTCACATTCCTTCAGGGCATCAGCTACCTGAGCCTGGATGGGGACATGCCAAAGGGGACCTGCCAGCTGGTTCTGGCATCTGGGTACTCATCTCTTTGACTTTTTGTGTACCACAGAATTATTCCACAATTATTCCACATTCTCCAGCAGGAAATGCTGACATCCAGTTCCTACCTGCTGTATTAAAGACCCTTAATTTTATTTCTTTCTGGGTGACTTGAGGGCACTGTGGTCTGTAGCTCCCCACAGTGGGAGATCTCTGGAAATGCTTCAGGCTCCAGTGAGTTTGCAAGGACGGAGGAAGGGTGACTGGGTTTGCTTTTTTAACTATCTCTGCACTTGGCCTGTTTCACCCTTTGCAGGAGGTAAAATATGTCCCAAGTAATGAGATTTTTTTTTTCAGTTTGTCTGCAAGGTTCAAAGGAGTAGAGATGCTTGGTAGCTTTTTGTCTCCCCTTTGGAAGAGAAAAATGCAGTCCTCAAATTCCTGTTGCACTGCTGGAGAGTGAAATCCAGGGTATTTTGCTGAGGGCAGGAAGGGGAACATCTCTCATTAGACCAAACACAAGCATACAGGCATCTGCAAGCCAAATAGTCACAAATTAGGAGTTATGGGATTTTAAAGCAGGTTCTGGTTTATTTGGTCAGGTTTGAGTCAAATGAGGTGATTAACAGTTGTCCTATGTTTCAGTCTCCTTCTCTGAAGAGCAGTGTGTGCTCTTCACATAGGGGTGGCTGGAGAGATGCTACAGCTCTGCTGGTCCCTCCTAGGAAGAATTGTTTGGGATGTCAGTGTCCAAACTGACTGCTCAAATAGGCATGGGATTGGTTGATGACCACAAGAGAGAATAAGGGTAGGAAGATGGGATGGAGAGTTGTGCCTTTGTCAAGTCCCATCTGCAGCTGCTGGAAGTGGGTCTTAGATTGAGACTGTTCTTGAGTGCACTCAGTCTGTGTGGAGAGGTTATGCTCCTCATGGAACAGCTCTGAGCAACAGCAGACCTTGTCTAGGATAAGATATTGGTCCTCTGAGATTAAAACTCAGAAAGATCCCCATGGCTGGTTCCATAATGTTCAGATTGTGGGAAGGACAGTGGTAGGCACTGAACCATGGATGGACTTCTTGGCCCTGCCCCTTGGACATGGGTCGCACCAAGGAGCATGAGCCACATCCACCACTCTTGACCAAGTGTGTGAACTGGATTATATAACTATATAACTTAATAGTTATTTCAATAGGCAGCCACTTAAGTCAGCCTTTTCCCAGCTGAAGCAACACAAAACAAGACTTTACATAGTACACACACTGGCTACCTTATAGGTGGCTGTCACACAACACAGGACAATCCCATGTTGAGTTTCCAGCTTTACAATTGTTCTTGATCCTGAGCCAGTCCTAAAGAACAGAACAGGATATTCTTTCAGATCTTCACCTCATTATATTACTGTGACTTGTTTTGTTGGGTTTTTTTAATGTCTATATCTGTGGATAATGCTTTAAAATGGGCTTGAATATTTCTTCAAAAGTATGATTTACATCCTATATTTGATGTTAACAACCTTAGTTTACATGCGTGTGTTTGCTGCCACTTGCTATTAGTTGCATTTAATTCAGCTAAAAAAACAAGCATCTACACAGGTTAATCTTCTTTTCATAATCTGTTTTGATTCCAATTCACTTCATTTTGTGCCCCAGCACTGGGATTCCAGCTCTCCACCCTTTACTGCACCTTGCAAACAGAAGTGATATCTTCTAGTCAGGACAAGTCTCTCTGGAGGAAAGGAGATCTGTCTGGTAAATTTGAGAACCAGTGCACTAGTTTAGCATTGAAAACTTTTGCACTGCAAACACAACAGAAAGATAGGAGTAGTCCGAAAACATTCAGACTTTTTGGACCATTCCCACTGGGCTGTTTGTTCAGGTCTGTTGCAAACCTTGTGTGTCTCCAGTCAGTATTTAATCTCCTTTTTTTCTTATACCTATATATGTACTTCTTATAATGTATTTAGGAAGGACAAGGAAGGAGGTCAATCCTTCATAAGGATACTGGCAATAACCCTCTAGTAGTTCCCTTCAGGACAGTTCTGGCCTGAAGTAATCTAAACTGTTTCTTAAATATATTTTGTAGTGTTTCATTCAGCTCTGACTTGTGCCCTATGTTTTTTCCACAAAAGCCATAAACTGAAGGAAACATAAGCACAGCACATCTTTATTTTCAGTTCTATAAAATATATTAAATCTAGCAATAAAAATTGCTGATTTATAGTATAACTTCTGGAAAACAGATAGTGAAGGGCTAAACTTCAAAGGGTTTGAAAAATTTATCTAGAGGAATGCTACCCAACTTGTTTCACTATAATCATATTTGAGTAGCACCAACAGGAGCAGCTCATGGGCTTCAGTGGGGACTGTGCTTCACACACTAAGGCTTTATTATTAAACTGAGTCATTTCAAGAAGCAATTTTATTTATAACCCTAAATAAAAGCATGTGAGGTTTTGTTTTATAAATACATCATCATTGCATCTGTGCATTTAAGCAGCATCCCTGTGCACTGCAGCTGGGAATTGAAAACCTGATTATTTCCAGGCAGGTTGTGATCTGTACAGTTCTGTGTCACTGCTGTAATTCTTGACAATATTTTCCAGAGTTCTAAAAGTCAAACCCCAGTGCCCTGGAAACTACATTTTGCTACGGATGCAGTTTAGTAAGGGGTTTTCCAGGGAAGAAAGTTCATGCAGCACCAAGTGTCCAACCATTCCTGTCTCATGAACTCAGTGCTGTAGTGGAGGGCTGCAATAACAGCTTTGCTGCAAGCAGATTTACACAGATACACCCAGAACAAACATTTCCTGTCATTTTTTATCTTCTTTGTTAGATACAAACACAAATGTCTCCAAGGACAATCAAGTGGGAACACTTTGAAATGATCCCAAGCAGTGAGCAAGTGCATTAACATGCAGGGTCCTGTTTGAGTTTTCTAATTAAACTCAATTGTGTTCTCTGACCTGCATTTTAAATACTGAATATTTAGTGAGATTCATACTTTTTTTCTCCTAGCCTGGCTCCTTTCAGGCTTTGTTCAGCATGTGAATTACTCCATTAAGGAAGTGTGAAAGCACTGGACTATGCATTGAGTTGCTATTTTGACATTCCAGAGGGAGATGCTACTAAGCTGTAAATTACAGAATTTGACATCATTTATTTGAATTCAGATCAGTTTGGCCTGAAAAGCAGGGTTTAGCTATTTGACCTGCTGTGACCTGTTTCTGTCCTTTGTTAGGTAGGTACCTGAATTGTTTGCTAATTTTTTCCTATTCTCCTGTGTACAGAAATCTAAAGTATTCAAATGTTTTAGCCCATGCTTTGTTGAAATAAAAATAATTTTGTGCTTCATCAAAATGTGAGATTTCTAAACATTTTGGGGGCTACCGTTTCTCTCTTTTTTATTTTCTTCCCAGTATGCCACAGTTTCAATAGTGTAGTTACAAGAAGAAGAAAATTGCTTGTAAAACCCATCAAAATCTGGACACTGTTGAAGCTAACATTTAATACAGTATTTACAGTTACCTGAGATGAGACTGTAAAGGTACTGGGTTGGAAATCTGGACTCCAGGAAGAAGTAGAGCACTCTCTGCCTGAGCCATAGCCTAATGCAGAGCTCCTTGTGTGTTGGAGAGATGAAGCTGGGGCAGTAAGACCAGGATGATGAATCTGTGCTGTGCTTGAGATGGATGCTGATGGGGCAGCAGTAGCCCCTATGAGATGGAGGAAAAGTGGAAAGAAGCAGTGAAGTGAGGAGCAAAACCTGGTTTTTTAAGTGAGACTCACAGAAAGGTTGAAATTTAAGAGACTTGGTGTTGTAGTTCCCTGAATTTTCCTGTTATTTACTGAATTAACTTGAAAGTTTGAAGCATTGCAAAATCATAATACAAATACAGGTCTTTATTTTCTACTTCCAAAGCCTCTTAGTCTGAGTGCATGAACACCTCAGCCAATATATGTGTGGGTGCAGATACACTGTTCAGGCAAAAGCCCCAGACCTTTGAAAGGAAACACACAGGATGCAAAGCAGATGCCCATTTGCCATCCTTGCAAATAATTTCCCACTTTTTCAAACAGCTGGTGCTGGCTGTTGTCAGAGCCTGCTCTCCTGAGCAGGTTGCTTGGGTCACTGGTCTGACACCATTGCTGTTCTGGTTGTGCTGCTGTGGCTGCTCTGCATCCTGCTGGCACCTCCTGCCTTCTCTCCAGCCCATGCATTCCCACACTGCAGAGTCCAGCTTTTCAGAAACACAGATGCTGGACTTTGCCAGTGCAGCAAGGTGCTGTGGTGGAGGGGAACTTGCTGTGACATGCTGAGGCTCTGCTGCTGCTGTGCTCTTCTGTGGGGTTACTTCCAAGCCAAGTGCTCCAACCTCTCCTCCACAGCTTGCTGACTCAAGCTTTTGAAAAGACAGATGTACTGCAGCAGGATCACTTCACCAAGTTGTTTGTTTCCTACTCCCTTTTTGATATGGCCTTTGGAGAGGCTAGCAGAAATGGGAAAACACAGCTTAACATTCTTACTTACTCTGCTCCCGTGGGGAGGCAGGAGACGCCTTCTTGGTTATTGCCAGTTTTCCTTGACTGCCTCTAGATTATTGTCCAAGTCTAGAAGAGGAGACCTTCTGAGGCTGAAATATGTTGTTTATCCTTCCTGGTTGTACATTAGGCAATGGGGAATTTTTTGTTTTCATTCCCTCAATGCAAGTCATGAATGCAATGATACTGTGCCTAGCATTTGGTCTGTAGGTTGGCTGCTGCAGGATCATAAAAGGCCTGTGTACTGGGCAGATAAAGCTGATATAAGAGGGTTTTTTTCAGTGCAGAGAGGAGCTGGCACCAAGCCCTCTGCATCTCTTTCCATTTTAGTGCAGAGGATTTTCTGGGGAACTGTAAAAGTCATGGGCTGTGAGTGGCATTGCTGGGAGTGTGCAGTGAGGAACAAGTCCTTCAGCTGACTGAAGCAGCCATCAGCTGGCTCCAGATCTGAGCTGGCAGCTACTTCTGCCTGCAGCCCTGAGCTGTCCCAGCTGATTGCAAACACAGCTGAGAGCTGTGTCTGGAGATGGACAGTCATGCTAGACAGCAGTGAGCTGCCTGGATGCTGTGCACAGGCCTGTGATGTAGGACATGGTAGTGTGAAGGAATGATAATTCAAGAATGCTCATCACTGTAATGTAGTAACAACTATGCCTAAGCTTAAAGGAACAGGAAGGAAAGAGCAAAGGCGGGAAACAAAAGATGTACAAAACAGAGAAAGATGTACATAACCTGTTAATTCCTTTAACCATTTTTTGCTTCATTTCATGCTTTTGGAGATATTTTCCCCCCTGATTTTACACTTTTATAACAACAATGGTATACAAATTAAATAAATGGCTTGTTCCATTTTGACTTTTCCAGTTCTGCATTGTTCCCCCAAGAAGCATGGTACAGAAGTTCTCTTGGATGTAGCTGCCAAGTAACTTATTCTGGTGGGAACCTGCTGGTCTTTGAAGCATCCAATCTAGGAGTTTTCTCCTGAAATGTGAGGTGCAGCAAACATTCTGGTAGTGGCAGTTGCAATACTTGCTTTCTATTTGCCTGAGCAGGTTGTGCTTTGTGTGGTATTGATATAAATGATACAGTAAACAATAAAGAAATAGTATAGTAAAATGACTCTATGATAATGTTACCTGCTTGTTCACTGTACTCTCTGCCCCCTCCAAGTTCTCAAGGACTCAGGAGGCTTGAGCAATCTGCATTTATCAGCTGCTGCTTGAGATCATGGGAATGCTGTTGGCATTGGGAGCAGTGATTCCCCCCTTCCTGAGTTCACTGAGACCAGAAGAACCTTCCATCGTGGTCCATGCACTTTGCCATGGCAGAAAGCAAAAGTGAGAAATCATTCCTTTAAGCTGGCTGTTAGAAATTTAGATGCCAGCAGTGATATAACAGAGGGCTCTATTTTCTGTGCTTTTTACTGCTTTCTGTGTATTGTAGGGTTTGAGTTAGCAGTGATTTTAAAGCAATGCAATTACAGTATTTATTCATTATATTTGCTGATGAGAACAAGCTATAGAGTATCCGTGGCCATATCCAAGGGCAGAACTAGAACTCAAAAGGATTTGCACAAACTGCAGGAATTACATGAAAATGCAAACATATGTGAGGTTGATTTACAATAATCAACAGTGCAAACACAAGCTGAGGGGAGAAATCCAGCCAGGGAGCACATCTGCAAGAAAGGATCCAAAGGGGAGTTGCGGGGGTATGGCAGATCTCAAACCAAACAGAAGACAACAATCTCATACTGTTGTGAAAAAAAGATCCAATCTTCATATGATTATGTATAGATTGGGTTGTTCTTTGCAAGATGTATTTAGTGAACCTTCTCCTCGCTTTGGCCTGTGCAATTGAGCAGGGTGCCATGCCCCATCTGGCACACAGCTCTTCCAAAGAGAGGAGGCCCCTTGATCAGAAGCTGGAGGTATGTTCCATAAAGGACAGTGGTCTTCACATATCTGAAGTGGGGCCTTAACATAACATCTAACATGGAAGATTGTTAAGACTAAAGAGAAGGTCTGTCCAGAGAGATGTAGGTGTAGCTCATCTTGCCTTATGAGCCAGAGGACCTCTTCATGCCCCCTGCAACCCCTTTTCTTCTCCGTAACTAAAAGAAAGAAACTTTGCAGCTGAGCAGACCTTAGACCCAAAGGATGTATTGGCTGTGTGACATTCTCATGGAAGCTTGAGTGGGAAGGAAATTAATACTCTCCCAAGGCCACTTGATGGGGAGTGTAACCCCTCCAGGCAAATCAATAATCATATGTTTTCTTTCCCCACCCCAGGAGAACTAATAGGGGCGAGAAGCATTTGGCAAAAAAAAATTAGCTCATAACTACAAAATTGGACATAGAACTTCATCCAGATGTATTTCCTACTCTGTGCCAACATGCAGTGTCATTATGTGGGCTATGTCAGCAGGACATTGGCAAGGAGAGAGGAGCTGGATTTGCCCATTGAAGCATTCAGCTGGGGAACAGCATGCACAGGAATTCACTTTCATTAAAGTAGCAAGTTCAGCTGGAAGCACAAGATGTGCAGAGGCTGCTTCTCTCTGTGGATTTATGTTGGCACTGTGAGCACAGCCTGAAATCAGAATGATGGAAGTGCAGCATCCAAACCAGCAAAATCCTGCTCATTGGTTTTCACAAACTTTCTTGGTACGTCTGTACCACATAGGCAACATAGGGAGTACTTGCTTTCTCTGTCCTTCTGTGCAACAACCAGCCACCTTTTTAACTAAGAAGAAAATTGAAATCAGGTCAGATTTTACTTTAAAGAGCAAAATTACTATTTATGCTGAGTATGAAGCAATTTGGTCTTCACACAGTAGAGAATAAGATGGTGATTACAGTTTGTCATTTTTCCCTCACTCATTTCCAAAAAATAAGACCAAGATGAATTAGGATTTATTTGGCAAATCTGATACCAATGCTTACTTCTTGACACTAAAGGGGGGAAAATAAGATGGAAAGTTCAGTCTCAGACAGAAAAGAAATGTCTAGGAATATAACAAACCGTTATGCTAATAATTCCATGATGCCATTATGGTGTGTATAAGCTTGAGTACAGTCCAAGGAGCTTTAAACTTCTGAATACTGATTCAAACATGTTCATATAGAGAGGATGGTGTGTCATAACCATAAATAACAGGGGTGAGGGAAGAGTCCTGGGGGTAGTTTTGAGACAAACTTGCTTTTAATGATGCCCCTCAAAGTTTTGCCCGTAACTTCAGTCAGGTCAGATTTCGCCCTTTGGAAATGATCCTCTCTGGAACAAGAAATCAACCTAGCTTTTATATAGGTGGATGGGCTTTGTCTCCAATTTCTGTGAATTTTCCAAGTTAGCTTTGGGAGTTAAGTTATGCAAGTAAATTAGAAGAAATGGAAAAAACGTGCATGTGGTTTTAGAAAAACATGTTGAATACATTAACACTGGATGAGAGCAGAGGGAATTCATAAAACGTTTTACATTCTACTAATTCCTGAGCTACGCAACTGATGTAAGAGTAAACCAAGTGGCACTGGTGGAAAAAGCTTTTTTGCAGAGTCCAGTGGACATCTGGCTACAGTTAAGGGATGCTTTTTTAATACAAAATGAATACCCTATTAAAATACGCAGTCCTATAGGTTCGGCATTGGGAAGGGCCTGCATTAGTCAAGGGCACTATAAACAGAGATGCACGCTATTGGGGGAAATGTTCAATAACCACCATGTTGTAAGGGTTCAGATTGTTTTGGCTCGGGATCGGAGAATTGCCCAGATGAGCTGCTCAGGATTCAGAAGGAATCAAAAGAGAAAGAGAGAAGGACCCTGAGCTGTGGGGAATCTTCCCTCTTGACAGCTGCCTTCACCTCTGTTGTTGGTTGCAGGAGATTGCTGGTTTAGCTTAAGACTTTCCTCTGATGCCACAGGGGCATCCCCAGTACTGCTGCTGCTGGTGGCATTGCCCCCTTGGTAGGCTCCAGGTAGAAGTGGATGCAGAGACCTGGAGCTTTTGGATAGGGTGGGTTCCTTGGCTAGGTTATTGAAGGCTAGGTATTAATTTCTAAGTACAAGACTTCATACCTTATGAGTGTTTAAAGGCTGATATAAGCTTTTCACATCAAAATGTTCAACCTGTTTTCATGGGAAAGGAGTTGTGCACTCAGAGATATTGTCATTCCATTGGCTCTACTTCACCCCTCTCTGTGTTTTGCTGTCTTTTCATGCAAGTTTCTCCCTGTCTCAAAATTTACAGCTAAGTTGTGATTTAAGAAAATCATAAATCCTTTGCCTCACTTTTTTTTTTCTTTTTCAGAGGTATGACACCAGGAATGAGAAATTAGTGGGGTAGGACCAGATCCTATCCTAGTGATATAGAAGTTTCTTCTTCTTCCATAAAAGTTCAAATCAGCATTTCTCTGTGGTTTGAATATCAATATGGTACATACTGCATATTCCTGCTGGGAGAAACATTTCTAGTGACAAGACCTCCTTGTCTTAGGGAAAAAAACTGACTCAAAGACCGTATTTTACACCCTTCCTTCTATTCCAGTCTCTGCCAGCTTCAACAAAGTCCATGACATCTCTGTTCTTGAAGTCCCATCATCCTTTGCCATCTGTGGCTGTTTGCCTCTATTCATACATTCTCATCACATTTTTATTTTCTGCTCACTAGGAGACTTCCTGGGGGAAGATCTCCTGCTGTTTGTCCCTTTCTTTTCCCTTGACCTTAATCACAACTACAAGTGCAACTATCATCAGCCATGTGTGATGTACATTTTATATTTCTCGACATGGAAATCTCTTTCCAAACTGCAGTCCTTTCTCTACAAACTACAACTTAGCCTATTTCAGATACAGTTTTATCTGATCTTTCTTAAGGCTATCTGGCTATTAGCTCGTCCTTGTATACCTATGATGGTGAACTTGGTATTTCATTCCCTACCATTTTGGTTCACTGTAAGCTGCAGCAGCCTCCATTCCAATGTAAGCCGGCACTCTGTGTCTCTCTAAAGGTTGTACTCAGTATATCTGCATGTTCTCAGTGTCTTTTTGCATAACATCTCCAGTGCATGGTCTTTCTTATGCTGAAATGTCATACAGCTGTCATTTCATCTAGGCTTTTAGAATCCTGTATCTGAATTAACCTAAAGTATTTTTGCTTCGTTTCTGGCTTTTCTGTGTGCTGCTGTTCTTTCTCCTCTTTTCTGTAATGAATCTAACCAGTCTTTGTGGTCAGAGCAGTTCACAGGTGATTCTCATTGCATGGCTTCTTTTATTTATTGTCAGATGTTGACTCCTGATTCAAAGCAGCCTGCAACATGAGCGTCTGTCATTCCTTTATAATATTTTCTGCTTTCTCTCATTTTCTCCACATTAAAAGGACTTCCTTTGAGTACCAACAAAGTTGAAACACTCAACCAACTTTTCAAAAAACTACTACCTGACCAAGTTAAGCTACTGATACAAAATCATAGAATTGTTTAAGTGGGAAAAGATCTTTAAGATCAAGTCCAGCTGTTAGCATGGCACTGCCAAGTCCATCCCTAAACCATGTCCCTAAGCACCGCATCTCTCAAAATCATTGCTTATCTTGCAGGTACACACATTTGTGCCCTGCTGTGTGCCTGGACCTGGAAGCTGGACTTCCTATGCTTTATTAGTCTATTTGGGCAGGATTTGCTCTGTTGGTACCACCTTCAAAACAACTGCTCTGGATCTAACTAGCAGAGATGTCCCCCAAAGGTGCCATGGTAGTTCAAGGAGAGAAGGAAGTTTATGAAGTATTTGGTGGGTTCCATCTGCTAGCTGCTGAGCCTGACCTTTGAGTCTTTCTTTAACTTTTTATCCAGTATAGGAACAATGACTTAATTCCTTTCCTGTTTTAGGGAAAGTAAAGGCTGTAAACCTTTAGCCTGTGACCTCCCTGATGGGCTGTGCTGGCAGGAGCTTGCTTTGTGTGTGCTTCTCGGCCCTTCCTGTGAGGCTGAAACTAAACATCCATGTTTGACTGCACTTCTGCAGTCTAGAGAAACTTCCCTTTGATGCAGTAAAACTAAAAAGTCATTTTGCACATGTCAGACACAGACCACAAAATTCAACCTGTGAACTTTGCATGGCAGCAGTGCCAGAAAGCTGAAATGCCTTTTTGTTTGCAGTAAAATGTATATGGGAAGTGAGCTATTGGGAAAATTAGTTCATCTTTTAACTTCTTATTTACTACATATCAGATTTGTAGGATCAGTGATGTATTCACAAAAAATGTGAAGGAATGTAATAGGACTCAATACAAGGTCCCTGGTGAAGGAATATTACTAGGAGCCATCTGTACTCTTTGCTGTAGTGCCATCCCAAAATTTTTCTTTACAGCCTTCAGACGGGGGTGATCTAATGCTGTTACTGAATGGTTTTAGAAGGAAAACATCTCATACAGTGTCATTGTCTAGTTTTATTCTGCCCTTCCTGGCTCACCCAATTAATTCTTAGAGCAAGAATTGCCTATTAGGTAGCTAATGATGCAGTAATTTATGCTGGTTACATACCTCCTGCAGCTGGTAATGCATCCCAATTACATGAAGCAAGACAGAAATCTGGAGCATCTCTTCCTCAGTCTTCCTTGCTTCTATAAAGAACAACATGCTCTCTTTTCCACTCTGCTGTATAGATCCATAGGGTCTGTTCAGTGTTGTCCCTCCAAAGAAGCACCCCTTGACTGTGTTATGCTATAGGATGATTGTCCTGCTTAACCATGTCTGTGCTCAGCAGGCCTGGTGGCTGCCAAAGCTGGCACTGCGAGCTCCTCATTTGCACGGCATGCCCAGCTGGGTGTCATGCAGCTCGATGGGAGTAGCCTGATTTTCTATGCAGACATTTCAATGGGGCCATAGGCAATAAATCGGTGTCCTATGGCGAGGGGTTTTTCTTCATGTCACTCACAATAAGAATTCAGCCAAAGATCCTTTGTGTTTTACCTCCGAGACGAATGTCATCCTACACTAAAACCACTTGCACAGAGGATTACTTTAACATAACAAATATTTTTGAGCTGACTTACTGACTTGGCAGCGGGCGTGCTGAGAGCACTGCGAGGCTTGTGCTGAGGATGAAGCTCATCATGCTAATCAGTGCTGCTCCTCTGCTGTCTCCTGCCTCTCTGTACCAGTCGTGTTTTTGGGACAGAGCCCACCTTTCTTCATTGCTTTGTTTTGATCTCCAGTATCTTTTTTTACAATGTGCTTTGGACCCTAAGGCTGTGATGCATGACAAGGGCTATTCTAATATGAATGTTTCTGAGGGTTTGTTCATAGTCCAGAACAACACCTTTGCATTTATTTAAAAGAAATAGGCTGCTTTTCTTTCAGTTGCTCTGCAAGTTACAGTCCTCTCCTGGTACCTGGAGTGCATTGAGCTTATGTGTCTCTGTGCTGCTGGTAAGCAAAGCTTGCAAGCAGAGTTGTCAATACTTAATGCTGCCAGGCTGTTTCTGTATAGGGCTGTGTCCCACCACAGTGGTTTTTTGGTTTGGTTTGGTTTTTTTCATAAGGAGATTTTATGTTGGTTAATTACTTAAACCAAGTAAAATGTTCTAAAGGCTATAAATGATAGTGTTTCCACCTTATTTTCCAAGGAGTTTTATTGAGAAATGAATAATATGATACACCTCATATTTAGATAATAATGATGAAGGAGATAAGTTAAATGGTAGGAAAGCAGGCTTAGGAGTCCCAGTCTATAAAGAGTTATGTGTGCAGTTGACGTTAGATGTCAGATGGAGGGAAAAAGCATGTCCAAAAGCCTCTGTAAAAACAGAAGGCCTTCATTTCTGGTGTTTTGAAAAGAGTAAGTCAGAGGAGGAAGGATGTGCAGGTGAGTTTTCCATAGGAGAGATGAAGTTAACAAAAATCCAAAGAATGTAGATTAAAAATGTAATGGATTTGGCAGTAGAGAGATGGTAAGGTCTCCTGAATACCCATGACCCATGGAGTACCAAACTTCTCCAGTTACACCTTTGCAAACACCTTCCCTGTAACATTCCCAATCCTAATGCTATGCTGCTCAACAACCTTTAGATCAGAACCCATGGACCCCAGGCATTTGTAATGTCTGGCACAGGCAGGCATCAGTCTTTCTTGGAGGCTGCAGGTGCTGCCAGACTCCACGGTAGAAACACTCTGGTCTGAGCCTGTGAGAGGGGAGGGAACCAAATCCAGAGCCGCTAAGACCCAGTGTGATAAATTAACTGTGTCTTTTCTTTATGCTCTGGTGGAAGCACCCAGCTCTGGTTTCAGCTGAAATCTGGGGGCTTTCCCACAAACTTCATAGCACAGGACATGCTACAGAGGCAGCACATCAGGATCTGAGCTGTGCTTTGTGTAAGGACAGACTGCTGGAAACAACCAGCACTGAAAGTCTGCTAAAGGCTTCTGAGCCCCCTGCCACATGTCACAGAAGGAATCAAATATTGTTCATCCCAGAGCTCTGAGGTAGCACCTCTGTATTTTG
>NW_005054302.1:13198680-13217816 GCF_000277835.1 Geospiza fortis
CTCTAAAGAAGGAGCAAAGGAAAAGCGGTGAAGTGGTGAAAAAGCATATTTGTATTGCCTCTGGTGTGGGCATGTCTGGATGAACTCCTGGTTTGACCTGAAGATTTCCTTTTTTTTACTTTTCTTTTTTAACCAGCAGTAGGGAATTCCTCACCAGCTTGTTCTTGCAGTAGCCAGGCCAACAATGACAAGAATGTGGAAATCAACTAAGCAATTATATTCACAGTAGTGGTTAACAGCATCCCTTCATCTGAAACAAATCAGTTACAGTCCAGTGAAACCTGCTGTACCTACTGCCTGGACATAATAGAGCCCTTGTGCATTTTCAGAGCGTGCCAGACCACTTAAACAGGATCGATGAGAGGCAACAGGAGAGAAATGCTATGTTTTATTAACCAGAGACATGGAAAAATGTATATTCCTTTATTCAACCCTCTTCCACACAGAGAATCTGCCATTGTATTTATAAAGGCATTTCTCTAGGTGCTGCAAAATGTTGTAGGAATGAAGTCCAGGAGTATAACTTGAAATTAGCTGTGAACAAGAGCAATGAGCAATTGCCAAGAGAGGAAAAGTTATCTAACAGACTTGAAATTATTGGTAGTTACTGTAATCTTGGTCACCTCTGAAAATCTGCATTATTTTTTGTATGACTGGTGTTCAATCTGTAAGCCCCAGGAGTCCATGAATTGCTTCTAAGCAAGTCTGTGAAGAGTGGTTAGGAATACAAGTGTGCAGCTGCTGAACAGCACTGTACAGACATTTCTAAAAAAACATTTGTATCTTGCTTGAAGATTATCAGAGACCTACGACTCAGACAATACTGCAAAAATGCAGCATGTTATGGTAGACAGAAACTTACAGGAGTCAGCCAATGTACAAGAGGCAGTTTGGAAGATGTGCCCTAAGGTACACTCCCAGTAATGCAAGCCCTCATATACAACTAGAGAGAATTTGATCCTTGAGTTTCCTGACCTAAAGAATTGACTCCTCTCTTTCAGAGATGAAAGATATTCATGGTCCTAGGCTGTGCACCATAGAAACTCCTTGTTTATGGTGCTTTTACTGTCTTTTTGTTGAAATTATTATTCAGTGACTTAGTGACTGTTAGCAGGTTCAGGAAGATTCTGCAGTGTGGTTTAGCAGTGTCCAGCCAGCAGCCATACAGTTAATGCCACTAATGCCTGCTCTTGCTGCATTTGTTGTTTGAATTACTCTTTAGTCTGCACAATTATCTTGAAAGTGAAAACAAGCTGGTTCAGAGCGAATTGAACAACAGGGTCCTAAATGGGAGGGCAGTGTGAACCAGAGTAGCAAATTTTCATGGATTAATGGCCAAATTGTTGTCTCATTAAAGTCCAATGGCAGAATTCCCGTAGGCTACAATAAGAGACAGGATTTGACCCTAAGAAAAGATTCCATTTGAAGCATTTGAGTGTCTCCCAAAAGCCAATTATTAAATCAGAGGCGCCGTAATAACTGAGCTCAAATTTATTTCAGGACCAGGAAACACAGTTGGGAGGTCAGTACATGCTCATCATGTCATTTCTATGGTGACTTCATTGCAAAACTCAGCACTGGGCTGTGTACAGGGCTGACAATGAGGCTGAGCTGAGAAAGAGCCTGAAAGAATCGCATTGTAACTGATGAAAAGAAGCTGTTTCCATCAGCCACGTTGTCAAGCAACTTGGCAAAGCACAAGCAAAAAAGGTCTCTTCTGGTGACTGACTTCCACCGTGTTCCTCTTCTTTCAGTGCCACCACTAGTCACCACCTGGCTCTGCTCCAGCCTGTAAAGAAAGCTCCAAGTAATCAAATGTTTGCTGACAAAACCACACTTACAGTGTATGTCTGTCTCCTTGGTACGATTTAATACCTGCACGTCATTGTTTTCTCTTCCTCTAAACAGGAAAAAAAAATCAATAGAAAAAATTCATTTACATGGCTCCATGTGAAAAATGTGTTGTGTATTCACTTTTAATTTCTTTTTTTTTTTTCTTTTTGTTTGTTCGTGGTTAAATTGAAGAAATCAACTGGTAGAAGCTTTCCCAAAATGCCATTCTACCTTTAGCGCTTTTGTTAGGGACAATAACCTCCTCCTGATTCTGGACTCATTGAAAAAATTATCAATACCAAGCATGTGCACATCCTTTTAATAAACTGGGATGTTCTAAGCCTTAGAAATTGCAGAGAAAGCTGCAAAATTAGAAGGTGAGGAACTTGATTGTCCAACAAACTACACATCTAGAAAACTCACATAGCCCCCTCAACAAAATGAACCCCTGTAGTGAAAGCAACTCATGAGTGTCAGCACTGTGGTGCAGAAACAGCATCCTGCTGGAGTAAATGATCTGGAGGGAAGTACTGGCTGTAACAAGAAGGAAACCTAATTTTGTATTTTGTCTTTATTTTCCTTAATGTTATTTCTCCTTGGCTGGCAATGTTTATGCACATGTACAGTGTAAGCAAGTTCTTGTTGTAAGAAGACAGCCCCAAGACATTGTTTTTAGTTGAGCAACCAGATAAGCTTGTCTAGATCCATTTATATGTATTCTCTTTTCCTTTCCCAGATGCCTTTATTCTAATTTGATATTAGGGCTATTTGGCAAGGTCTCTTTTAAATAAATTTTATGGCTTCTTTTTTTCGTGTGTGTGTGTGTGTGTATACCCAGACTTGTAGAATAATGTTATGAGAAAATCTAGTTTATAAAATAAATAAAATACAGCCAATTGAGAATATGTTGTTTCTTACTATGTTACCAGTCAGACTTGTGGAAGTATTTAGGCAGAGCTATTTTAAATCTCTGGGGTCTGAACACTCTAATCTGAATCTCAGATTAGAGACATATTTTATTAACATATCTTTGATAATCCAAGTAGGTGTATTTATGCATCTAGAAGTACCTAAATGCACCTGGAAAGTAGAACTCTGTTTTCATTAAGAAAATGAAATTTTGTTTTCATTTTGTTTTCATTTTGACTAAATGGAATTTATTTTTGATTCATTTTCTTGGTAAAATAATGGTGAAAGAAAAACCAGTTCTCCTTTATCAAATATAAGTTGATTTTCCAACTTTGTGGCTAGCCCAAATGAAGAGAAAATATTGTACCTGCTAGCTAAATTCAAATCCAAAGGCACTAAGTTGAGGGCATTTCAGAATAGCAGAAATTAAAATATTTCTATTTGAAAGAATGCATTTCACTGGCATTTGTACCTGATACTGAATTTGGCTCTGTTGATTCTACATAAATTAAAAAGCATGAGATTTTCTTCGTGGACATGTAACTTAATAATGCAACATTTCTTTTGCTATGAAAATTACATTTATTTTAAAAACCTTAAGTCTGTAAGATCACAGAATTGTATAATATCTCCGTCTGGAAGTGACCCATAAAGATCACTGAGTCCTACTCCCTCCTCTTCACAGGACCTTGCAGGTTTAGTATGATTAAACCTCAGTATGTCTTGCCATTGCTTCAATTTCCACTTTAAGGAGGCTTTGTTTTTTAATGGTAATGCAGTAATTGTTGTTGTTTACATTTATGTTTTTGTCTAGCAAAAAAATTCCAAAGACTTATCGTATCTGATCTGCTCTGGATTCAACATGAGTTTTGCTGTGGAGCCAGGGTTTTACCACTGGAGTCCAGTTTCTCTTAAGCTGGGAAGAAGGGCTAGGCTAAGGGCTAAGCCAAACTCTCTGGCTAAGGAACAAAGGAAGCTTATTCCACTTTGCTTTCTGTTGTAAGTACGTACAGGGTTTGATTTTGCCAGGCCTAAATGTCAGCTTCATAATTTCCACCCTAGCCTGCTGCTGAGTGAAGGCCTGCGTTAGGTTCAGAACAAATCTGCAAGCTTTGGACAGAAGAGATGGCTTTCAGAAAAATTTCTAAATTGGTTTTAAAGTTTTAATTTTTTAAATTTGTTCTAGCAGAAGGATTAACTCAGTGCTTTTGTCTTTAGACAAGCAACTGCTCATCTTTAGACTTCATGTCACTGATTGTCATCCTGGGGAGTCCAGACTCCATCTGTGGTTAAGCTCTCTGTTGTGCTTTGTGTTTTTGAAGAGTTGAGTTGATAGGGCTTTAGGAATAAAAGGTTGTTTCAAATTGTTAGGGGTGTTGTTGCTGAAGGGAAAGGCTTTAGTTTATTTCCAGAAGGTCGCACCCAGGATCTTCTTGACATTCTCTGAAAGCTTATTCCAGAGCTAGATATCTTTGACAACATATATGAAGCTTGCACACAGTTTGCCTTGGGATGTGGTGTGTGCCCTGCCTCAGTCATTGCAGTGGTTCAGAGACCAAGCTCTAAGTCAAAATTCAATCTGTACCCAAGGACTCGGTTCACTAAATCTTAGTATGGGTTGGAAGCAACTTGAGAGATTGATTTCTTTAAAAAGCAAGGTTTAACATTGTTGGCTGAAATACAGAGTGTACACTTGAACAGAAGCTGTGAACTCACAACAGCCACTGTCCCAAAGGGAGCAGGTCACCACTGTGTGCCAGCAGGAGTGATTTTGTGATCTTTAAATAAAGTGTGTACCAAGTTGCCTAACACAGCCTAGAGCAGTAAATGTGTAGGAACTGTCTGTAGGATTATCTTTTGTTATTACTGACATTATTTGTACACAGAATGCTATCATGAAAGTACCAATAACAAGTTACTAATAACTGTGAAAATAATCAACTTTTAGTGCAAGTTTTTTTTAATTGTGTGCTGAAGCAGCAGTCAGGTTCATCCTGCAGGTTTGGCACTAATGGTGTTCATTTCCTTAGCTTCTGGCACACATACATCTGCTATCAGCTAGAAAAAGCAAAAACCTTGCTTCAGGAAGTCATCAGAGGAAATACAATAAGTGTGTCAGTACTTCAGCCCAAACAAAATGTTCACTGACGTTCCTGAAAGCTCTGAGTGATACATCCTGGAAATAGCAACAGCCACGAGATAATCTGGCATTCGTTATCATCTCTGCCACATAAGTTCTTTGCGTTTTCTGTGAAAGAAAATCAGAAGAGAGAGGACAGAAGAAGCATTCTACATCTACAAATGGAAATGCACTTGAGCTTGGAAATGCTTGTGTCCAAGTGACCAGGAACTCTCCTTGGGCTCTGGAAGGAGTCAGCTCCTGGGGCAGTGATGACCCTGCTGGGGGGGGCTGAAATATCCCACTGGCTTTCTCCTGACCATTGTATACTATTTTAGTATACTATTGTATACTAAAATCGATTTCTTTATTTGCCCACACCACTATCAGGACTGGGATTTCATCTCTCTGGCTCATGGGCTTCTGTCCAGCCTATGGCTTTTATTTACTTGAGAGGCTGCTGATGCAGTTGTATGCACATTTTCAATAACTGTTCAGCTGCTCAGCTTCAGGACTTTCCTCCACAAGAATCCTTAGTTCATCAAAATCAGTGATGGATCAGTCAGTCAAAACTGCCAACCTCTTCTCCTGGGTTTGGAAGGGATGCTGCTGTGTGGCAGCAAGTCGGACACACTGCCGGAAAGTGATGTTGGTTAATGACTGACATGGAAAAGTCAGCATTTCTGTGTACTGATGGCACAGAAGACAAAGCTTTTTTAAACACACAAAAGACATGCCATATGGACACATACTCTGACAACCATGCTTTTATTGTGAGGAGTAACAAAGCATAGTGTGACTTGTTGGGTTTTGTCCAATGCTAAATGTAATGGTAACCTACAACTTCAGGAGTGTTCCCTCACTCTGATTTTACAGGTAGTATGATAATTTCTTACATCTGAGTTTCAGGCCCAGGAGGAAGATGCTGAATATGATAAAACTCCATATAGCCATTGACAACTGCCAAAATCATGCTGATGGTGAATTGTAGCCTCATTTTCCCCAGAACACAGACTCTTGGATTGGGTTGGAGGGGACCTTAAAGATCATCTAGTTCCAGCTCCCTCTCATGGGCTAGGATGTCACCCACTAGACCAGATTACTCAAATCCCTATTCAAAGTGGCCTTGAACATTTTCAGGGCTGGGACATCCACAGCTTCTCTGGGCAACCTCTTATAGTGCCTTACCACCCTCACAGGAAACAATTTCTCCCTAGTATCTAATCTAAACCTGCCCTCTTTAATTTTAAAGCCATTCCCCCTTGTCCATCACTACATGCCCTTGTAAAAAAATACTAATATTATTCTAAAATAAGTCTTCTTTATGTCCAATCTAAACCTACCCTCTTTCAGTTTAAAACCACTAACCCTTCTCCTATCACAGCAGGCCCTACTAAAAAGCCTGTCCCCATCCTTCCTATAAGTAACTTTTTTATTTTTAAAGGTCAATATAAGGTCTCCATCCAACTTTTCAGCTCTGGCTATCCAGACCTTTATTTATTTCAAACACTGAGAAGTTAAAAGTCATTTTACATTTGCTTTACTGTGATGTTGCTGATTACTGTGATGCTGGGCAGAGGAGAATCAAAACCTTGACCGCAAACCTGAGTTTGAGAGGTCTGTTCCCAAAGATATGCCCTGCCTACAGGTCTTTCATAGCAGGCCATGAGCAAAAATCACATCAGCATTCTCAGTATTTGCAGACTCTGGCTCTGCCTCCAATGCTCCCCACACTGCAACATTTCTTTTTAGCAAGGCAGCTATTACTAAGTCGAAACCCCACTTTGAATAGCAGGTTTGGAGGTTTGATTGGTGTCTCCTGACTGAGGTGCGCGAGTGAAATCAATGCTTTAACCATAATCCCCCATATATCAAATTATTTTGGGATAACATTTGTTTATTCAAAGAGCCTGGACTGTTTGTTACCCTTACTGCAGTCACGCTTCTTCTTTGTGTCATTTAGCCAAATTGTTTTGGGTACAGAGGAATGGATGTTCTGCTGGAGGAAGGAAGCCACTGCTTTGGCCTCGGACAATACTTGTTTAAGCTATAACAGGCTGGAGTAATATGAGCTGAGGTGGACAGGCAGCAGCCATGCCAACAATAATACTGTTTGCATTTCAAGCTATAGCATCTAATGGGACCAAGAACAGAACCAATTTATTTCGAAACTCATGTGAAGGTTTGCCAGAGGGGTGATTTACAGCTTCCTAGCAGTAATGAACAGTTCAGCTGTCTTGACCAACATGTGGTCACGCATGTTATAAACCGACATAAATATTTCATAACATCTTGCTGCAATTGCTGTCCCACAGAAATGTTTGTCAGACAGCTCAAGGAATCAAAAGGGGTTTAATCTTCAAATTTAATCTCCAAGTAATTTTGCATTCTCTTTTTTTTTTTCATTCTGAACTTGGATAACTTATTTCATACTGTCCTTGATTAAAAACAGTTGGAAGAGGAGGATGGGAGTTTCATTTTTGAACTTTCTTTTTAAAAATCTCAGGAACTTTATTAGGTATTTGATTTATAGTTTATAGAGCAGAGTGTGCTTCTGAAACTTGAAGTGGTTAAGCTCAGTCTTGAGAAAGTGATAAAAATTAAAGCACTGGTATGAAATTAGTGGTATTTTGTCACCTGGAATATTTGGACATAGTGTACTCACACCATATGGAAACAATAGAACTGAAATTCTGAGGAGCAAAGAAAGTGGAAAATAAAAGGACTGTATAATTGGAAGAATATTTAGCGGTCCTGAAGGGGAAGTTTGATAGAAAGGATGTATCATTTTTATTGTGGTTCTGTAGAAATTGCAGCCCCAGTGCTTCGGTGTCAGGGCCAAGTGTGCCAAGTGCTGAGCATTCAACTGCCCAGAATTTAGCAACAGCTCACATCCAGTTGTCAGTAAACAAAGCAGGGAGAGTGCACACAGAGGTGATGAGAGCTGGAGACAGAGGGTCAGACTGCATGTATGTGAGCACTTCATGCATCTTCCTTTTTCCTCTATGCATTAAAAGGAATAAAAATTTTGAAGTAAAGTGTTCAGACAAGGAGGACAAGGGGACGGGTCATAGGGTAGTCATGACAGGCCAACTACTCTCCTGGTGGTGCCAAAAGTAGTTTGGACAGTTAGAGGGCCTGTGTGTGCTTAGGAAAAACATGTGCTTGGCAAAGAGACAGGCCCCTGAGGTCAGCATGGAGATCATTTGGGACTGGCTGGAAACTGGATTGGAAAAGAGCATGCACTGGTGCTAAGTGTTTGTATGTATGTATACACGCACGCACGCACGCGCACACACACACATTTGTGTATGTGCACATAAACCTTTAGCTACCTGTCAGTCTTATAAAGGGGTTTTGTGAAATGTAGCTGTAGAAATGCTGGAGTAAAGAGAGGAAAGCAACTTGCTTAATGCCTTGAGGGGCAAAACCACTGGAGGGTTGAATCTCTGAAAGGCTGAGAAGTGGGAAGAGCAATATCAGCATGGCACAGCTAAATTCTAAGGTGAGCTGCTAAATGAGGACTGCACAAAGATCTCCAAAAGGAAGCTGGACATTCTTGATTGCTGTATGCCTCTGGTGTGTTCCAGTGCCAATGGGCACTGAGCTGGGGGATGGTTTCTCTGTTGAGCCCCAGCACAAGCTGCCTGGGTTGAAGTCCATCAGTGACCTTGCCATGCAGAACAGCAGAAACAGAGAGGGAAAAACTAAAGTTGTACAAATTACTCAAATAGGAAATGGAGGCTCACACAGATTTCCTTTGGGGTGCTCTGTGTTTACCTGCATGTTTAGTTGCCTTTGAATGGTGGTTGTAAATGAGAGCTCAGGGTGTCTTTCCTACTGTGTTTGTTTTACTAAGATGGCAAATTTCTTAGTTAGAGCCTTGTCTGTTTCTCTTGTTCCTGATTTTTAAAAGACAACATTGCCTTTCTCTAGAATCCTTTATCTGAGAGGGTATCTGAATGTTCTGTAAACATCTCAAATGTTCTGAAGCCGACATATGTTAGATCTTCTTGCACAGCTATCAAAATCGTGGTTCAGGAGCCAAGCCTGCTTCTCCTGGATTAGACAAGGATGTGCAAAGAACATCTGGTAATGCTCAAGAAGCTGCTGCTATGGTTCCTTTCTACACACCTTTGGTAGAAGCAGCATGTGAAGGAGGACAGTGACAAGGACATAGGAATGCTACAGCAGAGAAAACATCTCCGGTACAGTCAGTAACAAAACAACTCTTGCTTTCATTCAGATTCAGCTTCCACCAAGCTGTTTTCTTGTGAAACAGCTAATTTTATGGATGAAGCAATGCTTTTCAGTATTGTTTAACAGAATACAGCATCAGCAATCATCCATAAACTGTAATCCAGCTGCAGCCTATGTTTGGAGCAGCCCCATTTGCTGGGGTGGCAGTAGCGAAAGAGATAAAAATTGCAGAGAGGCTCCCACGCTCCAGACCTACAGCATGGTGCAGTTTGTGTGCAAGCAGTAAGTGCAAAGTGCACAAGTCTCATTTTATGTGATTTACTCAAAAGGGACTTCAAAAGGAAGTTAGTGCTCTTAGTAGCACCAGACACAAATTGTATGCAGCCACAACTCACATGATCAGCTGCATGCACAATGGGAGAAGTTTCCAGACATTGTAAAACTGGCTTTTAAAACTGTATTTTCTTAATGTTTTGGATCACATTTCAACCTTAGAATTGCCTTCATCTTTCTTCTCAGACATACTTGCTCTTTCAAATTGATGATGATGACGACTGGTTTTCACAGGCTTGGGAAAGCAAGCATTGTCGTTTGTGCTGCATTCTTCCTGTCTAGTGGCAACATGATATTTGGGAGAAAAGTGTCTCCAACATCACAGTAACTGAAATATTTGGGTTAGTGCTTGGCAAACTGCCTGCAGAAACTGATTTTACCCTGCCCCCTTTCCTCATGAGAAGAAATAATTGCTTCCCCCTTAGATGAGACATGGGCATGTGGACTATGAGACATTTCTATTCTGGACTAGCTCATTTCGCTCACTAATTGGCATGAAAAGCTGTGACAGTTGTAGGTGTAAAACTGATGTGGAATTATTTAGGGAATAAAGTAGGAGAGGCACCAGGGAGTCTTCCTTTGCTTTGGATATAGGAGGGGCAATCGACCTGAATCTGTGTGCCAGGATTACATGGGATACTTTTGGTAAGGGACTGAGAATTTGGGATTTGCCTCAGGGTTCTGCCCAACAGCTTGGCAGTAGCCCAAAACCTGATGTCCTCATTGGTGCTTACTCCACCAGGCCACCCTTGTCTGCAATATTTTGCTACACATGAGAGAGAAACCAGCAAGTGCTTCATGATTTAGGTTGATCCAGGCAGGAATCGTCTTCTGCTTGGTTGTTTGCATGCACTATGTGTGCCCCCACCATTTGGGATTCTGCAGTGCTCTATTGCTCCTCATAATTTCTCAGGATTTCTCCAGGGCTTTTCTTCCCCATGCCATCACATTTTTCTGTATATGGCAGTCTTGTTCTCCCTGAAGTGATTTTACTTTTCACCTTTACCAAAAGACACTGAAGCTTGTATGTAGACACATCATGCATATAAACACATTTGTGAATCTAGTCAAAATCAAATGACTTATCTATCCCTCCACAGAGCCAAAGAAATATTCCCGTTAGCTTGGCTAGAACTTTGCGAGGATCTTAACATTGCTTTTGTGGGAAGAAGCAAGTGTGCCAAACAAGCTGTTCTTTGGGGAATTTTGTGTCATTCATCTTTTAAAAATCTGTTTTTCTCAATGCAACAGAAACTTATTTGCAGACAAAACACATTAAGTCTGTAGCAAATAGATTCATTTATTTTTTTGATATGGAGGACAAATTGCTGCCCTGGAGCTGACAAACTACAGAAAATCATAATGAGTTCTCTACTAACTTTGGTATAGAGCTGTACCACTGCAGTGTGAAATCATGGTGCAGGGCTTGAGGAGTTTAGCACTGCAGTTCTTCCTATGGATTCATGAACAAATCCCTGAAGACATTTGCTTTATGAGTTTTATTTATTGAAGAAAACCTCCTGCAACACATGGGAACAGCAAGCTTTGCTGCTTTTTGCCTGAGACCCTGACATATCTTGCAGCAGGAGTGTCCTCACCAGGAAAGTGGTTACTTCTGTGAGATGAAACTGTGCAGGATGAGATCCCTCTGGCACAGGGGCTTTGTCATCTTCCAGTTCTGCTCAGTCGTACATTGGTGTAAATCAAAAGTCACTGAGAAGAATAATAGAAATGTAATCCAGTGAAAAAGTTACTTGCACAAAACAAAAGAGTTACTGGTAAAACCTCATTAACAGTAGGGACAACTTACATTGTAATTGAATTAGAGGACCTCATTAAAGATGGTTCCCCAGGAACTAAAATGAACACAAAGTTGAGTTGCTTAATTACCTTTGTCTTGGAGTTTTTAATAGCGTTCCCAGGCTCTGTGGGAGAAGAAGGATGAACAATATGAAAAGATTAGAAATCCACTATTATATCATTTTGTGACAAAGGGGATGGCTGAGAGTGAGGGGTTTTTCAACCAGTGACTGCGAACTCAGAAAGAGGAATAGGCACTGTGAGAAGAGTTTGTAAATCACAGTCAACAAAAGGTTTGCCCAGCAATAATTGCTGAGAAGACACAGAGGGGAGTCTTCTTTCCAGGTTTCAGAGATGTCTTCCCCATACTCCAAAGCATCACAGGCTGGGGTTTTTACTAAGCTTAAGAGCACAAACACATCCAAATTAAAGGTAATATGAAGCTACAAGACTTCTAAAAGGAGAAAACAAAGAACTGCTGCTCTGATGTCCCTCCCTCACTCTTTTTTTGCAAATATTTTCAATACAGCTTTTCCCAGGATGGAGTTCAGTACCTATCAGTCTGTCCACTCCAGGAAGAGAAGCTTGAGTAGCTGAGACGGAACACTGTGAAGAAGCTTATCAAGTCAGTTGAAGTCAAGGAGGTCACTGCAGGATCTGAACTCTGTAGAAAAATCTTTCTTCATGTAGAAAATGGATGTTTTCTGCTGTTGCTCTCTGCTCCCCAGCCCACGTGCAGTCTCAGTGGGGATTAGTTTAGCTTCTGATCCTGACCCCTTATGGAAGGAACTTTTGCTTGCAGATAGTCAAAGCACATCCCTACCATAAAACTGGACAGGTGCAAAACACATTATGGAAATATATGGAAAACACATTACAGAAAAATCTGTATAGAATAAACTTGTTAAGTTCCCTGACTATTAGGTCTTCCTTAGCCTGGCTGCTAACATACTAGTTGTAAAGGAGAAATAGATAAACTGCACCTGCTCTTGCAGCTTGCAGTGGTGATCCCTGTGTGTCTGTATTTCCCAGTGTGCCCTTCCAGCACTCTGCTCCAGTCAGACTAGGAAGTTCCCAGTTGCAGGGACCGTTGCCAAAGGGTTGGAGATGTTCACTTGTTTACTCAGCTCAAAGACTGCCAAACCAGCTTTCATTTGCATGGATGAAGGATGTGGTCCCAAAGGTTTCCTGAGAACTGCAGCTGGAGTCCCAGCATCACAGAGGGCAATGGCCTGGGACAGTATAAACTGCATGAACCCCTTGGACTGGCCATCCAAGAAGTCCCACAGCCCTCCCTGTGCTGTGGCTGCATTGCTCTCTAGAGCACAGGGATATGGATAAATGCAGTAAGCCAAAGCTTTGCTCCAAAAGAAATGCTCAGGAGCTGGAGATTATCTGAGTTACACTGGACTCTGGATGTTCTACACTAGGTAAAGAGTATTCAGCCCTTAATTAGGCATCCATTACATTAAAAGTAGTTTTCTGATACCATAGGAACTATCATTTGTGTCTTTATTCCCACCTACAGAAGGCTGATCTATAACAAGTAAATTATAAACACAAGCCTTGCCAGCATCCCCCCTGCTTGTATCCAGCCCTGAGTGAAACACCCCCTTCTCACTGCTATAAAGTGCAGGCAGTGATAAAACTAATCATTATATGTGGATTGGCTTCACCCTTCAGTTTCCAAAATAAGTGGCTTTTATGGATTGAACTGCAAAGAGGGACCTGCCACGTAACAGACTTGGTGCTGTCAGCAGTAAGAAAACAGAAGCATTTGAGGTTATTTGAAGCAAGCCTTTTTCAGAACAAAACCCCTCACTTGGCCTCTCTGTTGCATGAAGCATAGTGGGCAGCTGATATTTTTGCCTTTGTTTTTGGTTAGTGACATAGCATCTGCCCTCTCCATGCCAACTCATTTCCAATACATTTAAAATTGAATTGCAGCACCTGGCTTTAGCTCTGCAATGTTGTGGCCCATCATCTAATCATTAGGCCTTTCAAGACCAGAAAAAGAGAGGTACAATATGGCTTTCAGGCAGGCTTTAAAAAAAACCAATTCTAAAAGCTTTAATCTTAAACATAGCAATACCTCGGTGAATTTGAGCTTTTGATCTGGGGCAGAATGTGTTTCCAGATTCATTTCACGCTATGCTGTTTCAGTGAATATAACCACCTCACCATGGGGTCCTACTCCTAGGCCTTCACAGACGCTTCAGAAAGCATCCTTAATGTTAGTGCTGGCAATTTCTGTACCACTCCCAACCCTGCCACAGAGGCACGGATGATGGACCAGCTCTGTACTGAAAAGTGTTTTGGAGATTTAACTGGTTGTGAAAGCAGCAGGTTCCTCATCACATGTGTTTGCAATTGCTCTAGTATGAAGGTGCTTATACTGGTATAGCTCATTCAGATGAATGCAGAGCTGCAGTAAATGCAGTGAGTTAGAGATGTTGTGTGTCACTATTGCCATGCTTAGCCTTGGACTATTAACAGCACAACTGTGATTGTGTTTAAACAGTTTGGGCTGTTGGAGCAGTTTGAGCTGCTCCTGCTCTTGTGGAATGGTTGGAGATGTCATTTAGGCAGAGCTCAAGCCAGAAAACAAGAAAGGATTACTGTAGTGGCCATTCAGGCTGTCATTTCTGTAAGGCACCATGATATTATTTTGAATAGAAATGAGCTGAAATGCAGAAAGTGTTTCTTCTATTGGTGTGTGATCATTTGATGAAATATTAAATGTCTCACTGTTTTACTGTGTGGAAAATCCCTGAAAGGACTTTATTTCCTATTGAAAAATTACCACAAGAAGATTGTCAGTGGTTGAATGCAGAAATGGCTAGGATACTGTGTTTCTGCCTTTTCTACCCTTTTCAGAAGAGTAACCACTGCTGGTTTACTGTGTTTGCTTGCTTCATTTCTGTTCTAGGGTATGAGCAAGGGGCAGGTCTGAACCCTGATTGGCCAATCTTTGATGTGACTTTCTCTAGACAAGCAAGTAGAGTATTTACTGACAAATATTTCTGTCCCTCATTATCTGTCTTCCATGTGCAAAGGTCACGGGAAGTGAATGGTTTGAAATAGTATTCTTTTTTACCTATTTATTGTAGATAAACTTTGACGTTCAGTACAGAAAATACAGTAGCTGTATTTTCCCTGCTGTGGCCTAATATTGGCGATGTAAAGCCAAATATTGATGCCAAGATGATGTCCAGTGTTGATCTTAGTCTAGTACTTCAGAAGTCTCCAGCCTGGAGAATGCAGATGATTACAAGTTTTCTGATGAGAACTTATTGCCTCTTCTTTAATTCAGAAATAATGACTTAAAAAATCTCAGACTTTATCTTGTGAGAATGTACCAGTTTTGCTATGAAACTCATTTGGGGGAAAGTTTCTCTTGTCCAGGAAGGAAATTTGTGTCAGAAGTGTCAGTAATTTCAGCAGAAACAGACATGTCCTGGGTACAACATTCAACAACGACCATGGAGGCCTCAATGCTGTTTCTGGGCTTGGCAGGAGAATCCTGGCCTCCTGCCTCCCAGGCAACTGCTGACTCCTCATCTGCTGGCTGGAAGAGGAACAGTTTCTCTCTGCTATGCTCTTTCTTACAGCAATTTTTGAAAATATTCGACTCTATCCTGTTTTAGAGCAGAAAAAAGTCCTATGAGAATGCTTGTGAGATAAAGATTGTTTTCAGCTATCCTGGAGGCTGAATAACTTCTCTAAGATGAAGGAAGACTATTTTTTTCATTTAATTTGCGCTAGTGCACATTTTACTAATGAAAGGAGTGTCACAGCATGTATGTACAAAGCATGGATCTGGCAAACAGGAAAATTAGTTTCAGTCCTTCTCTCTGTCCTGGCACATGTTCCTTGGCATTGCTGATAGTTTTACAAATATTTTTGCCAGCATCTGCAGCACTTGCAGGTTGGGTGGGAGTGTTGATCTGATGGAGGCAGGAAGGCTCTGCAGAGGGATCTGCACTGGCTGGATTGATGGGCCAAGGCAAATTGTATGAAGTTCAATAAAGTGAAGTGCTGGGTCTTGCAAGGCCAGTGGCATCCTGGCCTGGATCAGCAATGGTGTGGCCACCCGGACCAGGGCAGGGATTGTCCCCTGTGCTTGGCACTGGTGAGGCCACAGCTCTAATCCTGTGTTCAGTTCTGGGCCCCTCACTGCAACAAGGACATTGAGGGGCTGGAGCGTGTCCAGAGAAGGGCAGTGGAACTGGGGAAGGGTCTGGAGCACAAGTCTGGTGAGGAGCAGCTGAGGAAGCTGGGAGTGTTTATCCTAGACAAAAGGAAGCTCAGGGGCCTTGTGCTCTCTGTAACCACCTAAAGGGGGTTGTAGCCAGGTCAGTCTCTTTTCCCCGATAACAAGTGATAGATAGGATGAGAGGAGACAGTCTCAAATTGCACCAAGAAGGTTTTGTATTGGATATTAGGAAAGATTTCTTCATGTGAAGTGTTGTCAAGCATTGGAACAGGCTGCTCAGGGGAGTGGTGGAGTCACCATACCTGAAGGTATTTAAAAGCCATGTAGATGCGCTTATGGACATAATTCAGAGGTGGACTTGGCAATGCTGGGTTAGCAGTTGAACTTGATGAAGTTTGAAGTCTTTTCCAACCTAAATGATTCCATGATTCTACACATGTTATGTGATTTGTAAAGGAGTATGATCACTGTGTTTCCAGGAAGGCCATGGAAACTAGTAGCCATGAGCTCATGAAGTAATATAAAAAGAGTATGAAGTGAAAGAAACACTAAAAATATGTGTAAAAGCACTGTAGAAATAAACCAAATTCAGATGGCAAGAATGTGAGTTCTTTACAGCATTACTGGTGTTGGACAGCTAATCCAGAAGCTGCAGGTCTGGGTGGTCTGGACCCCACACTCCCTGTGGGGCAGGACTGCCTGCAGGCCCAAAGGGGCTGCATGCTGTTGCTTGCTTTCTCCTTGGATATCCTAGTTGGTAGTGCATATTATGCCATTTGAATGTGCCTTCCTTTTTTCTTCCCAGGGAATGGCTTTTACACTTCAAGAAAGGCTACAGCTGGGAATTCATGGCCTCCTTCCTCCTTGCTTCCTGAGCCAAGATGTTCAACTCCTTCGTGTGATGAAAAACTTTGAAAAGCAATCTAATGATCTAGACAAGTATGTCAAAAACATCTTATTTCCTCTCCCTTTCCCCTTTTTTGTTCTTTAAAGCCTCAAGGAAAAATTGTGAATTTTGCTTCAATGTACATGTTTCCCTCTGGGTCACTTTTTTCCAGCTGTCCATACTCTCCAGCAGCAGAATCATAGAGTAGTTCAGGTTTAAAGGGACCTTAAAAATTATCTAAGCCGAAACCCCCAGGGACACCTTGACCAGGTTGCTCAAACCCTATTCAATCTGGTCTGGGACAGGGCTGGGACATCCACAGCTTCTCTGGGCAACTTGTGCCAGCACCTCACCATGCTGACACTCAAAAATTTCTTCCTAATATCTAATCTAAACCTACCCTCTTTCAGTTTGAAGCCATTCCCTCTTGTCCTATCAATACATGCCCTTGTAAAAAGTCCTTCTTCAGCTTTAGATTGCTCCCTGTTTGGATACTGGAAGTTGCTAGATGTCCCCAGCACTGTCCCTTCTCCAGGCTGAGCAACGCCAACTCTCTCAGCCTGTCTTCATAGGAGAGGTGCTCCAGCCCTCTGATTATCTTCCTGACCCTCTCCTGGACCTGTTCCAACAGGTCCACTAATGTTACTTTTTTCTACCACTCCATTTCTGGAGAGTTCTGGTGTACTTTGGCCACAAGAAGGAAGCAGGGCACTGAAGGTAGAGTGAACTCAAGTAGTTCATTTATCTATCTGTATGCTCCCCAATACATTCACTAAAACACTGGATGGAAGAACAGAAAACAACTGACAGTGTGTTAGGAAAAAATAAAAAGAAAACAGAAGCAATATCGTATTGGCTAATATTTCTGAGTTTCATTGTATCCAGTATTGTTCATCAGGCTTACTGATGGAAAATGCTGTTTGATTCCTGCAGTGAGGAGGGTTTGCATCTCCATCTCTCTCAGCTGGCATTGATCTGAGGACTGAGGCAGTAGGACTCTTACCCTGTAGACCAATTGCACTGGCTTTTCTGTGTCGTAAATTTCTATGTTGATCTTGAAAATTCTGTATTGATAGCTGTGTATGATGCCTTTTGATGCAAATTTCAAAATTCTAAGGTTGTGCATGGGTGTGACGTCCAGCCCTTCTGAGTCATTGCGAGCTGTCACTGAGGGTAGTGGAGCTGACCAGGCCCTCTGGGAAATTTTGCTCCAAGTACCTGCTCATGATCCTTCTGCTCAAGTACCAGTAGCACAAAGGAATGTCAGGGCTTGGGAGAACTGAGTGCATACTGAGCGAGCCAATGACTGCTTTTTGTGAAACTGTGAACTACCATAAATACTGATGTACAACTTGTTTTTATTTCTGTAAAGGTATATTATTCTTATGACATTGCAAGACAGGAATGAGAAGCTTTTTTACCGACTGCTGACTTCTGATATCGAGAAATTCATGCCCATAGTTTACACCCCAACAGTTGGCCTGGCTTGTCAGCAGTATGGTTTGGCTTTCAGGAGACCACGGTGAGTGAAGAGACTGCGTTTGCAATTTTTTCATTTCATGTGAATGTTTCTTTTGTATGCACACCATATGTGGGTGGCCCAAAACATCTAAAACTCAATCCCTCATCAAAAAGTGAACCAGCCAGCAGCTTCGTGTGTGTACATTTGATGATGAGTTGGGGAGTCGAGACTAGCCCTGACTTCTTCCTATAAACAGTGAACAGAGTGGTTTTGTTCTCAAACAGTGCTGTACAGTCCCCAAACAGCTTGCTGAACTTAGGGCTGCACCCCTCCCAATCTGCTGTCTCAGGAGCACCAAGTGCCCTCTGCAATGCTGTTTGAGTAATTGTTGGGTTTTGGATACATTGTGCTGATTTTGAACTTTTGTATGCTCTTCCACCAACTACCCCACTAGAATCATCTTCGTAGATGATGCTCTGCATCAGTGCCTCCCTCTCTGCTCAGAACAGTCACTGTATAAATTCATGCAACATTAAGCACTCTGTACCATGTTGGAAGACCCCATTCTGCATAATTCTTTTTAATGATTAATGCTTAGATAAATCCCTTGTTAGCTTTTTGAAGTACATTTTAACCTAGCCTGAAAATTCAATGGTACGGTTCAGTTTTCTTTGTAGGCTTTTAAATTTTTTGGTCCTTGAAATGTACCAGTAGTCAGATGAACATTTAAGCTTTTGAAATAGAAATTTGCAAAGTAAAGGAATGGAATAATACCATTTTCAAAGCATTTCACAAGCATGAGGTTTGACTGCAGTTTCAGCTGAGGGTACTGCTACAGATGGGGCAGCTGAGGCAAGTTCTACTGAGTCTAGGTCAAGGGGAGTCCCTGAGGCACACCTCAAAGATGCTAGGGCTGTGTAGACAAGATAATTAATAACATTTTATGTATAAGATTATCTTGGCAAACATGCTTGCTTCCTTCTTGTGATGAAAATTCCCAATAAAGCCAGTGTATTCCTTCATGTGAGCTGCTCCTCATAGCTGCTTTTTGGCTCATGTCTGCGCCAGGTAATTGCATTCTGGGCCTTGATGTGCTACTTGTGGATCTGCTGGGCTGTGGAAAAGTCATTCATCTATCCAAGCCTTGATCTTATCCCCTCCTCCTCCTCAGTGTGTATGAGGAAGCCAGAGAAGGATCTGCACTTTTTATGGGGGGAGGACACTAACTTCTTCTGGGCATGAGTTAAAGGTAGCAGAGATAAGACAGCCCAGATTGTGTCTCCAGGTGTTGAGCTGTGAGCACTGTCAGGCAGAGCAGAGCACACTGCTGGTTCTCAGCTAATCAATATTAATGCAGCAGCTGCTGATGCTCAGGTAT
>NW_005054302.1:13217840-13236281 GCF_000277835.1 Geospiza fortis
ACCTTGCAATAAGTTAAAACAATATTTGGGAGCTTTGCTTCTTTTATTTTCCATCCATTGTTATCTTCAGGGAAGCAGGGATGTCTTTCCACATGATGAGCTCTTTCTGCAGTTGTTTCTGTTGGAGAATTCCCCTTCCTGCAGGTCCTGTGTTTCTCATGTTTTAAATCCACATTACTTTACTAATGTGATAGGAATGTCTGTTCTCATAGTCCAACAGTTTTGCTGCTAAATTTGGGCTGGGTCTTTTCTGGATTCCAGCCTATGGCTTCTTCAGGAAAGAGCAAATGACTATGTCCTTGGTACATTGGATTTCCTGTGGTGGAGAGTTTGTTTCCCTGAAGGTACAGAATGAATTCCAGCCTAGCTTCAGATTTGGATGTAATCAAGGTTGTTTAGCAGACAGATGTTTTTATTGTGAAAATAAAAGAGCTGTTATATCATGTAAAGTGATGAGACTAAAATGGCAAGTGTATATATGTGCTGTTTTTTTCAATCTGACTCTTACTGTCTTGGAGGATATATTTTCTGTCCCGGAGCATATTATGTACATTAGGAGTTGGTCTGCAAGACACATAGTTCAAGGTAGGCTGCCAATACTTCTGCTAAGATCTCCATTTTAAAGCCCCATATTGTGCTCCAACATGAATGGATGTGCCCACATAGCAAAGCCCACATAGCAAAGCTTATTGTGCAGTCTGTCTGTGGCCACAGCAGCAGCAACCTTTGGATATAGTTAGCTTCTTCCCCATGCTGGGGTCTTTCTCAGCCCCATTAGTGTTTGGCTTTATACTTGAAGGTTGAGCCTGGAAGGATTACAGTGCATGTAACTTGCTTACAAAGCAGCTCTTGTACAACAGCACCTAAAAACAGTCCCAAGATGTCCAGCAGGGCTTCTCTCACAATCATCAGAGCACATTTATCTATGTTTACATGCCTGCATGTTTTGTTTGTCAGATACTGTTGTTGTAATTGCAGGACTCAATGCCTCTTTTCCCTTTCTTAGTCTTTATATACAAACCCTTAAAGGGTTTCTCTTTTATGGGGCCAGTGGACAGAGTTCTCCTTCCAGGTGAGGGCTCCAGCATATACTCCCTGCTAGCAGATTTATCTGCTCCAAATGGAATAAGACACCTGGTGTTCCTTTCCTTTAAAAAGCTACCCAGCCAGCAGTCTAAATGAACAGGTTTTCTATATTTAGCAGTAGAAAAGAGCTACTAGGAACAAAAACACCTGCAAGCATTCAACTGTTCTCATGCTTATCTATGATGCCCACAGTTTCCCCACTTCTTCTGGTGGGCCTGAAGGCATTGCTCCTGATGCCCCAGCAGGTTCTCTGCCTTCCCCAAGCTCCTACTGCCTTTCTCTTTACCAGTTGCTTTAAATCCTTCAGGCAGGATTTTTTTTTTCCATTGACCTCAGACTTCTTCCACTGTGATTAAGCCTCAGAGGTTTAAAATGACTGAAATAGAGGTGGAACCATAACATTTATAAAAATGACATTCAGGCACTGTTGCCTAAGAACTGTGAAGTTTTTGCTGGAAAGTGTCTATCTTGAATACATTTTTCCTATCTTGTTTTCCAGCCAGCTCCCTGGTGATTTAACAATATTTGTTTATTTAAAGCCATGTAATAAGCATTATGGCCTTCAGGCTGAAGTACAGTTTCATTTTGTATTTTGAATTTTTGAAATAAGAAATATAAATTATTATGTAATTTATAAGTACAAGTTAAAGTACAAGTTAAGCAATAGCACCTCTTCTGCAGTAATGATTAAGAACCCTGTCAAAATCTTTTTTCTATGATCAAACCATGTTAAATAAGCACAAAAGAAGACTAACATGTCCAAAGAGAAGTCTTCCTAAGCACAGGTCCTGTTTGCAGCTGTGGCCAGTAACAGGAGGAGTACAGGACTAGGCAGGCAAACATGCTCACTTCTTGGGGACTTCTCAGGTTATGCTCCTCCTCATCTAGTGTCTTGTGGTTGCAGTTTTGTTACAAAAATCCATTGCCCTCTTTGACTCACAAGTTCGGTAAAGGTGGTGAAGGGACCCAGATGTTTGCACATTGTCAAGGCCAAAGGATGTGACTGAAAATAAAGAGTCCCAAGGTGACCAGACTTGTTTCATATAAAGAATATATCTGTTGCAGTGCATGATGATCAAGGGTGATTGAGACTTAAGGGAGATTTCTTGCAGAGTTGTATGGCTTCAGCTCTTATGTCTGCACACGTGCAGCTTTGCAGACTGTCTCCTGTAATCCAGCCCTGGTGTCCCTTCACTCCTCCTTCCCATCACCCCTGTGCCTCTACAGATGTCCATGCTGCTGTGTAATGATGGTTCAAGGATAAATCTGGGCAGATCCAAGTCCTTTTTGGGCCAGGCTGGCAGTAATCCAAATAGCCAGTTCACT
The DNA here is from genome assembly GCF_000277835.1 of Geospiza fortis. NCBI lineage: Eukaryota > Metazoa > Chordata > Aves > Passeriformes > Thraupidae > Geospiza > Geospiza fortis. The sequence goes on from NW_005054302.1 coordinate 13,220,253, forward strand.
GCCACCTGGACAGGAGCTGTGCTGCTGTGCTGAAGCAGAAGCAAGCTGCTCAAGGCATGGGGAGGGCAGGTTTGCTTATGTTCTGCAGCAGTGATAACAAAACTGGCTTTCAGACTGTGCTTGAGAGTCCTTTTTGCTTTAGAGTAAAGATACAAAGCCTCTACAAAAAAAGTGCATAGTAGTATTTCGATTTTTTCTCTTTTTCTAATGTAAAATGCACTTAATGAGTACTCTGGGGGTCCTTATGGAGGAGAGGGCTGAACATGTGCAATGCTGTTTAAAAGGTATGTTTTAAGCCTGAGGATCTCTTTTAATTGTGACAGTATCTTTGAAAGTATCTCTTTACCATCTTCACAAAAAGATAGTAAAGAGGAAGTTTAGGGCATGGAATCAGGGGTTTATTTCTTCTGTGATGGTGAGGGGTAGATTATTACAGTGGCATGAGACCACAGTCTCTCAAGACACTCATTAATTCATAAACATGGTGGTATTTGAAAGTATAAAGTTGTCAGCTGCTCCTCAAAAGCTTTTGGCATCCTCTGAGAGTAGGGCTGGAAAAAGTGATTGTATCACCATTACAGAATGGTTATGGGGACAGAAAAAACTTGCCTAAGTTCACTTTTTTTCCTATAAACCTAAATATCCTTGAGAACTGCTTGCAGAACAATGCAAAGCATGTTGGGATTAAGCTGAACCTGGAGAAAGCTAACAGGATGCAGATGGTGTGAAAATTAAGTCTGACAGAATAATAATCTGTGTGTCTGATGACAAATGAGTAAATGAAACATCAGTCAATCTACGGAATTGTCTTGTCAGCAGGTCTGGCTCTGATCAGTGACTTTTTTTTGTGGTGTTGCACTGTCTGAGCAGCAGACGGGAAAGGAGTGAAAGAGGGAAAGTTACCTGTCATTTCTGGACACTTTAAGACCAAATCAAATGGAATTAGAACAAAAGTGGTAATTCCACAGACTTGTCCCTAACCACAGAATTGTCTCCATTCTCTCTTCTATAAAACATTGGAGACCAGAAGTGAGTGGGAAGACTGGGGTTTGGATTATTGTCCTGAAAGTTTGTTTTGTAACCCCTTTAGACAATCTCTACTTCTTATAAAACCAGTCATCATAACTTCTCTTTCTGCCACTAGCTTGGTTCAGCCTTCTTGCAGAGGCAGCTGAAGTCAGTGCATGAGAAGAGGAATGTGTTTAACAGTGTGTTTAGGTAACATTGGCACAGCCACCCAAAGACTGGTCTTGTGGCTGACTGAAGGGGAGGGAATGTCTGTGGAAAGTCTCACAGAGACCATGTGTAGCCAGGAAGCCCTGAAGAGGCTGTCAGGGCACGTGAGTGGGAGACAGTCATTGGTAAGGGACAAAATTATTAAATGAGGGTGTGAAGACCATGGTTGGAATAGGTGAGGAGAAAGTAGTTCATGCAGAGGGAGCCCAAAGCTGCTAAAAATGGCTCAGCCTGTTTGGAACTTCTGAGAGCTGGCAAAGTAATTCAAAGGTTCCCACTGCACTATCTTCCCTCCACTTTCTTCAGGCAAGCCTTTTCAGTGTGCTGTACCGCTATCCTTGTCCCTTCTCTGTTTCCACTCCACTGAAGTGCTTTTCAAAATGTGGAGACAAGCACAGATTGGCTTGTGGGCATACAGAGAGAAGAGCTGCTGTATTGGTCCTGCTCTGAGGTTCCATGCAGGCTGGGGAATGGGATGGACACTGTTGGCATTTTGAGGCTGTAACACAGTTTCTCTATTGCAATGAGTGAAACAGGAAGTGAAAAAGGACTTAGCTCCATCTTTTCATTAGAAAAACAGTCAGTGCTCCTTGTTCCATGTCTCCAGTCTTCTCTCTTTCTCTCTCTCTCTTTTCTTAACATTTCCTAAGAAAAATGTGTATGCACTGGCTCTAACAACCATGACAAGCTTTTATGGGCATAAGGGAAAATGTCAGGCCTACAGAAGTTAACAGCAAATCTCATGTTAATTTATGAAGGTCAGGCTTTCCGCTCCTGTCAGAGGTGATTTAGGTCTAAGTCTGTTGAAATTCCCTGATTTACCAGGAGAAGCTCGAAGGAAGAGGTGGAGTTGTCCAAAAGAAAGGGTTGACCTGGTGAAGGAAATACAAGAGAATGTGTTCTCCTTTGATCTGGCATAAATCTGTGCTGCTGCCACAAGAAACAACCCCACCTAAAACAAAAAATGCCAAAGACAGGGAGGAGAGAGAAGAATTATTTAGAATAATGAATACCAGGATGTAAATTTGAGGGGAAATGGTGCTGACTGTCATGAAAACCTTGCACAGCAGTATCCATTGGGCTTTGGAACAGGCACAGATTGTGCTCAGATAGCCAACTGTGTCCTGGGCTGCATCCAGAGCAGCATGGCCAGCATGGCAAGAGAGGTGATTCTCCCCTCTATCTGCTCTGGTGAGACCCACCTGGGGTGCTGTGGCTAGCTCTGGGACTCCCAACACAAGAAGGACACAGACCTGTTGTAGAGAGTTCAGAGAAGGCCACAAAGACACTCAGATGGCTGGAGATGCTCTGGTGTGAAGACAGGCTGAGACAGCTGGGCTTGTTCAGCCTGGGGAAGGGAAGGTTCCAGGGAAGGTTCCTTATAGCACTTGCAGTACCAGGAAAGCTGGAGAGGGGCTTGCACGAGGGCATGTAGTAATAGGATAAGGAGCAGAGGTTTTAAATTGAAAGAGGGTAGGGTTAGGTCAGATACAATAAGTTTTTGACTGTGAGGGTGATGAGGCACTGGCATGGGTTGCCAAGAGAAGCTGTGGATGCCCCATCCCTGGAAGTGTTCAAGGCCAGACTGGATGGGGCTCTGAGCACCCTGGTGTAGGAGAAGGTGTCCCTGCCCATGGCAAGAGGTTTACCATGATTAGATTATCTTTAATGTCCCCTTCAGACCAACAGTTCCGTGAGCCTTAGATTCTATGACCTGATTGTGGAAGAATTAATATAAAAGCTAACATTACTTTCTGTATTTGCTGCAATTTATGGCAAAAGTTAGATTTTTTTTTATTAGATGGATTCAGTAAAAGCACGCCAAATTATATTTCATTTATCTGGAAGCTAATTTCTCTAGTATTGTCAAAATAATCTTTCTTTTCTTTGTCAAACTGTGTTCAAATTCTGTGTTCATTCTTGGGACTCCCTGCAATGCACTTTAAAAGGGAAGGTGTGGGTCCTGGAAGAATTTGCACAGGAAGGAAATATAATCAGGGTAGGACTTAATTTAACTTCCCAGGGGTTTTTGGTCCCACCTTAACCTCTACACTATCAAGTAAAACAGAATACATTGTGTGCTTAGCAGTGAAATAGATAAGGGCTCCTTGGTCAAAATCAACTGGGCAACAGCACTGATTGACCATCTCAGCCTGTTTCTCTTTGTGATCCTATAATCTTCCAGTTATACTGAGATACTTCCAGGATCCAGCATACAGTCAGGTGTAGGACAGAACCTCCGAAAAGGCAGAGGAAAATCGGGGCCAAGTCAAATTTTCCTACACTTGAAATTGTTTTTGAACAAAGAATATCAAGTCCCTTGAGCATGCTAACCTTAAATGCAGCAAAGGTTACTGAATTTGATAAATGCCCACTCTTGCTGGTTGGTGGAAGCCCTGCATGGTGGAAACTTACGTCTCACCTCAATGCCTGGTCTTTACGCAACTGCATCTGTAAATTTATTTGTGGGTGACAGAAGGCAGTCTGGTCTTTCCCTCCCCCTCCTGCACATTAGCAAGAAAGGGGATCTGGGGTAAGCCAGAGTCAGACCCCATACTGCAGACCTGCTTGGCTCTTACCCAGTCCTTAGCTCCAGCAGCCTGATCCTCACACAGACAGACCTCCTTGGAGGCCCTCCTAAACAGTATTGAAACACCACTGCTGGAAAGGACACTGGGAAATCTGGGGTTGTCAAGTTTTAAAATACAAGGAGGATTTAATCCCTGAATTATGCTATGACTTGGCAGTTCTCTGGTTCAACCAGAGAATCCAGTCTTGAGAATACAGTAGGGAAAAGCAGCTCATGACAAGCCAAGAGCAACATGAGTCTGCTTGCCTCTTGCCTTAATCCTAGAATGTGGATAGCAGAGATCCACTGGGGACCTGCTTCCAACCCTCTTGCCTTTTCACATTGCTGCATAATGACCAATAACAACAAGTACTGAGCTGGTCTTTCTCCATCAACTTCCTCCTGGAGATGAAGAGAGGATATTTATTCTTTAGGCTGATGCCTGACTAGCAAAACTGATAAATCTGGGATTCCTCCTGGTTTCTGTCCACTGTCCCCTAACATTTCATATCTGTGAAACCTTATGTTCCTTTCCACATCCCCTTCATCCTTTTTTCACATCCACCTGTGCTTCACCATAGCCCCCCACAGAAGCTTGTGCTCCTCCCCTTCCCTCACCTCTTCCTTAGGGAGCAGTGAGCACAGCTTTCAGTGCTGTGTTTGCTGTCCCCTCTGATCTCCTATCTGTACCTTTTTGATCCTGCTCCATAACCATTCATTTGGTTCCCTCTACAGTCACCTTTTTCCTCCTTTTCTCTGCCTTCTGCTTATTCCTGCAGCCCAGGAAAGCTCTAAGGCTTTGTTAGCAAGGACTGAGTAGATACTAGAGTAGGTACTAGCTTGGAAGCAGCACATCTGTGCGGCTGCAAACTGTGTTTTTGGGCACCTGTCAGGATAATTGTCATTGTAAGGTCTATGTTCCCCTCCCCAGAGTGGTGAGGGCATGAACCCCTTTATCTTTTCTCTTTATCTCAACAGTAATTTTCATAAAAGGGTATGGGAACAAACATCTTGGAGACCTTTGCCTTTCTGATAAATTTGTTGAAATGAGCTAGCAGGTACGAGAGGACACAGTATAATTGCCCTTTTCCTGGGAAAAAAGGCCGTGCTAAAAATAGTGGTGGGTGTTAATAATTTGGCAGATAGGAGATGGATCTAAAAGCTTTGCTTTAGGCTGTGGTCTGGACCTTCCTGCTGTGGCAGGGAGTGGACTGTGCCAGAGCATGGGGAGAGCGACAGCTTGCACTCATATGTGCTCACTTTAATCTCCCTGTGCCCGATCTTTGGCAGTTTTCTACAGCTTAGCAGCTCTCAATCCCTTGGGATCATGGAGATTTCCCAGTGTGGGTTTAGGGGGGTTGAGTGGATAGTGAATCTTTCATTATTGTACCTTGGAGCCTGCATCTTCTGGCTTCCGCACTGAATTTTGGGTTTCCTACCTAAAATATATGGTGATAACATTAAGGACATTTATAGTAGTAATGAAGTTATTCATGTTGCAGATCATTTGAAATGAAATCTCTTACTGTATTTAAATTATAGATTTATTGCCTTGCAAGTCTCTGTATAGATTTCACTAATAGTTGATTGTGCTTGGTTTCTATTATTTTTTCATTATTACCTCAGGGTACTGGTCAGCAGCCTACAATTTACAAAGAAAATTACCTAAAACAATGAAAAAGTCTTGGCCTTAATAAAAAAATCTGAAAAAAATTAGCTGATGAATCATCACAGAGATTTTGTCCGATCTGATGATTAATTGTACTGTATTTAGACAAATCAGTGCATGCTAGCACAAAGTTTCTCTCCAAAGTCTGTAGCCTACAGGCATTTGTAATCTCAAGCTCCCTAAAACAGCCAAGCAATTTCAAAGTTTATTTTGTTGTTCTGAAGCCTTTTGTCCTGTGCTGGCAGAGACCAAAACCAAAAAAAGTCAACAGTGGGGGTGCAGTTGGTGGAAATGTCCCTAAAGGTTCATATTGCTCAACTTGTCAATTTTGTATATGAGTTTTGAAAGTGAAAATAAACCAAATGTAGGCCCTTACTGTAACCACATTTTATTTCATCTCTAACACAGACTGGCCTTAAGTTCAGAGTGGCTCCTGCAGTCTGTTCCTCTGGCGCAGCAGTGAGAGTTTTCTTTGGTTAGTACGCAACAAAAGCCAAGTCCATCAGCTGATCCCTCCCTTGCATGTGTCCCTTGGGCAGCCAAAATACCCACGAGTCAGCTGGGCTTGGGGCATCACTCAGCCAGACTGCAGAGAGCACAGAGCACTGCAGCGGCTGTCAGCAGCCCTCCACCGTGACAAGCCAACTTGGTTTTTCATTTCCTCACTGTGAAAATAATTTTGACATGTGCATTTCAGTGTTACTCTGAGACAGTCTTGCTCCAGGTTTTCCGAGAGCATCGTGCCTTTGTGTAAGGAATGGCTATGATCACTGCAGAAGGTCAGCTTGTGCCATGCCTGTCAGAGCTGTTTTCTGTCCAACCTTGTAACTCACTGTAGGTTTCTGGCTGCTGTCTCACAACTTTCTCATGACTGTCCAACGGCAGCCTGGTGCAGGCTGGGATGCTGGCAAAGATCTGACTCATCTCTTTTGTTTGTAGCTTTTTTAAGTAATGATTTCCCATGCACTTCCTATGTCTTCTAAGGGAAGTCCAGGCCAAATTAAGTTAAAACACTCAAGGACTTTTATGTGAGTAGAATTTCATCACCCTCAGGTTGTAAGTGGAGATGCTTAACCTTTATTAGTATTCCAAGAATGAGCCATTCCTATCCAGATAAAAACACTTGCTCATGATGCCTGCTTGTCTGGTATAAGTATTGGGAATATGTGCATTGTCTTAACATTAACTTGCACAATAGTTTTTACCATCTCCTCACTCGTGGAGCAAGTTCCCCTCATAGCACCCAGACTAGAAGGTCATAAGTGCAAAGAAAATCAAACAAAGCTTGAGTTTTGTTACCTTTAGTCTTGCAGTTCACTGAACTGGTATGGCAGCATACAACCAGGGAGCCAGACCCCTTGGAAGGACCCTTCCTTGGCTGGCTGAGAAGTATCTAGAGAATTAGGAACCTTAACTACCATTTTAATCTACTTCCCTTCATCAGTTCCTCTTCTCAGGAACAAGGAGTTACATAAGGCAAAGCTTGGTAGCCCATTAAAGAAGACACCTCTTTTCTGAATAAACAAGGCTGATGGCCTGATCTCTGTGCAGAGAGCATGTGGAATTTTCAGCTGAGGTTTTTTGTGTTCTTCCTGCTGTACACCAAACCCTGAGCAAGCCTGACTATTGCAGTGTCAGTAAATATTGGATAACACTGTGTAAATACTGAGTATCTTATTCTTCAGACAGAGGTCCTTTGGAAGAGTGAGCGAGGAGAAGAAGGATGAAGCTGCAATAGTTGAGTGGGAAGGGTTGTGTTTTTCAACTCCTGTCAACTTAGGAGCTTTTGACATCCTTCTGGTGGTTTCTCTTTTCCTCCACAGATCATAAATATGCAAGCATCTTTAGTCTCAGCCTGTAAGGGAAGTTCAGGTGAATCAAAGAGTGATGTCCTTTTGCTTCATGCTAGTATACATATCAGTGATCAGTGCCATCATTTGTTCTGCTCTTTTGTGGCTTTTCACTAGTGTGATGTGAATACTGCTGGCTATAATTGCTAAGTAACATATATGGTAAGTGTAAAGAGGCCATTAATTTTATAGATGTAAACAGGTAACTGAAGTCATAGGAATGCTGCCCAAACCCACAGCACAGGACAAGGCTGGAAGAGCACAGCAGTGGCCAAAGAGATTTTACATGGAGCTTGATGAAGCAAAGGCATTGATTGCATTTGATTGCAGTGGATTTCTGTTTGATTGCACGTCAGAGGCAGCAGTGGGGCAAGACTACACCAGGAGGGTTGCCAGCATAGCCACAGGAGCATTGGTAATTGCCAAGGAAAAGCCATTAGGAAAGGGACTTCTGGGTAGGAGGGAAGTGAGGAGAGATTTAGAGCTGTGAGGATGGATTGCATAATGTTTTTCACTCCCCTCTGTGCTTTGGGGAGTGAACATTCTGTAAACAAACAATAGCACTTTAGGGATAGCACTGCTGGCTCCACTGCTGTTTCTAATGGGAAATAGCTCCCAAGTCAGCATTGCTAACCACGACTGTCAGAAAGGGGAACACTACTTAGCCTTTTTAATGAAGTAACTTCTTACTGAATGAAATTATTAATGGATATTTCTTTTTTCTAATATCTGAGACCTGTTAAAACTAATTCCTTTCCAAATGTCTAAAAGAATCATAGAACCATGGAATGGTTTGGGTTTAAAGGGGGCTTATTGATTACCTAGTTTCAACCTCCCTGCCATGGGCAGGGACACCTTCCACTAGGTCAGATTGCTCAAAGCTCCATCCAGCCTGGCCTTGAACACTTCTAGGGATGGCAAGTCCCCAAACTCTCTGGGCAACATGTTGTGGTGCCTCTCTATCCTCACAGTAAACAATTTCTTTCTAATATCAAATCTAAACCTGCCCTCTTCCAGTTTGAAAGAGGTATTATCTCTTGTCCTATCACTACATGTCCTTGTAAAAAATATAAATGTTATTCCAAAAAGCCATCACTTGTATCTAGTACCACTTCCTCTAGGTATCAAATATGCCATGATTTCTTTGTCTCTGAATTTTTTCTATAATGAGCCTTGTAGTTAAGGGATTGTTGTCATTGTGGGGCTTCCAGAATGCCTTCAGGATGGCCAAGATCTAACCAGTACTGGGGCTCAGAGCAGGATTCTTCTTATGGCTCACATGGTACACTGTGTATCTTTATAAGTCCCAGAGTACTGCCTTGAACTCAGGCAGGATAAAACCAGAAAACAAAAGATAGTGGTCCTGGCTTAGGGATGAGAAAAGGTCTTGTTGGTGAATATACTCAAGGCCTTTGATGGATTCTGCAGCGACCTGCAGTTTTTTAGATCCTGCAGTCCAGTTCAGGCAGTTTGACTGGACTTGCTGACATCCAGACAGAAATACTGTCTCAGTGACAAATTAAGAAGCTGTAACTCTCCTTGAAGTTTCCTGGACTCTTGCAGACGTGCTCAGTGGCACAATAAAGTCCAGTCTGACTTCCACCTTAACCAAAGGCAGCTGTAGTGAAACCTGTTACGTTAATGGACTGAATATGAGACTGCAGCTCTGAAACCCTAATGAATGCAGGCTGAAGCACTCCCTGCTTTTAATTACCCCACGAAGCTAACAGCTCTCTGAAGGTTACTATTTAACCAGAAATAATGGTACAGCATCTGCATTCTGGATTGAAATTGCTGAGTTAGTTAATTTTTACTAAACTCTAGTTCTTGTAATTTTGTCCCCATGCATGACTAAGCCCATGTAGAACGGCAGGTTCCTGGGCACAGGTGAGTTTTCTGGTCTGGAAAAACATTGTATCTCTGCCCCACACAATGCCTGTGTTACGTGAATCGATCAAAATTACTTCCATTTTTAGCTTTACATTTTAATTGAATCCTTGTTATTGAGTGCCAAGGAGATTAAAGGAAAATTGCTTCATTTCTTGTTTCTCTGAAGCAATTTATCAACTGCAATCCCAAGTGAGTTGGAGCGGACATGATGATAAAGGCAGAATAAAGATGATAAAGGTTGCTGAGATTTTATTTCTCCTTCAGAAGGCTTAGGCTGCATCTTTTCCACAGAAAAATTAAGTTAATTTATTTTGCTGCCACTTGGATGTTTCTTACTTACTGGTCCACATAGGCCATTCTGTTCCTCTTAGTATTCAGAGCTCTACCTTGCTGTTCTCAAAGGCACAAATAAGCTTTTGCTCCTGTTACCTCTCCTGTAGTCATGGAACCATAGAATGGTTTGGGTTGGAAATTATGAGACATCATGTAGAGCACCCCCTTGCCATGGACAGGGACACATTCCACTAGGCCAACTTTTCTGAGGCTATCCAACCTGGCCTTGAATTCCTCCAGGGAAGATGCATCCACAGTTTCTTTGGGCGACCTGTTCAAGTGCCTCACCACCCTCATAGTAAGGTGTTTGTGTGTCCTTCAGACAACCTGGCTGCTACTGTTCCCTGTTCACTCATCAGCAAAGCTTTTGCTGAGTTTGGTTTGTGGAGCTCATCTGTTTCTTCTGCCTGTTTTGCAGAAGGGATTTTTGGACAGATAAACCCTCTGCCAGTTTGGAGCATGTTTATTTAGCTAATTGGCCATCTCATCTCTGTGGGTAAGGTGTTGTCAGGAGGGAGAGCACAACTCTCCTGGGGATCACACAAAATGAGGACATACCTGTGACCCCTGACTCTAAAGTCTGATGTGTCTGTTTCCCTTTGCATCTCAAAAATAGCATTATTTTGCTCAACTGCCTGTCAGAATTGGTCATTGCATATTCCATCTGCAAAGGGATTTCCCCCTCAATACTACCATGATCTCCTTCTGAATGCTTGAACACCTACTGGGAGGCCACAGAGCCTCAGCCAGATTCAGGGACTTGCTTCAGCTGATTGCCTAAAGGCATTGAAAATGTAGGTGTTTTATTGAACCTGGGCCCTTGGCTCTTAGATTCAGCATTAGTGAAATACGAGGCTTGCTTAGATACATGCCCACTTCCAGATGTGTCACTGAGACAGATCACTTTCCCCACTTTTCCCCATGGATCACCATTTCTGCTCCTCCTGATGGTTTCCCTTGCAAAGCTGGTAGTGCCATTAGGGTGTTAGCCTAAAACAAACCATGTGATTTTGCCTGAAGTAAAGTAAGGAGCAATTAGTATCAAATACATAATATTAAGGAAGGAAACACAAATTCTGGAGGGCTGTCTCTCCGTGCTTGGTTCTCAGTCACCAACCAGGCTATCTAAGCCAAGGCAGTCTGATGACAGCTGGGAGAGTCCTATTCCCAAGGAGCATAGTGAGACTAGTCATCAGATTTTGGAAGACCCAAGCTGAACTCTCTCTGCTGGCAAATCCCGAGCAGGGATTGAAGACCAGACCTCTTCCCTCCCGATTCAAGGGTCAGAATCGAGGGGCATTGGGTAGCTGCCCTCTCTACTTTCATGTGAAACAACTCTCAGTTCCATTGAGCTGCATGATCAGCAGTGGGTGGACAGTTGGGTTCGGCTTCTCCTGTGAGCTCAAGATGTTTTTCAAAGGTTAAATAGCTGGTGGACTCCCTTCAGTACTGAAGAGATATGAATGTATGAGGCACACAGCTAAATACTTAATAGGTGTCTTCATTATGTATGGAAAATGTTACCTTCAAACAATAGCATTCTTCCTAACAGCATATCACAACCTGAAATATACACAGGGATGTTACTAATTTGCACTTTTAATTCCCAGTTAATAACTGCTTTCTAAACACAGATGGCAGCAGTACAGTACTCCCTTTTTATGAAGATTGACATCTGTGAATACTGCCTTTGAGGCAAGCCATGTGTATGTGATTAGTTCATTGGTTATTGGCACAGTGTTAAAGAATTACACTGAATAAATGAAATGTTATTTTCCTTTTTTGCCTTTCTGATCTGTCTGTGTGATTGTGACTTGATCAGTGTTGAAGTCAGCACTTTTATTTTTCTTCTTTTCGAAGTAAAGGGCATTTTCATTAGGAATCCCACAGTTGACTGTGGGAAGATATCTGTCCCCTGGAAGAGTCATGTGAGATAAGCCCTTGCCAGAGTGAGTAGCCCAATTATGTTTGATTATCCATCACTCATATGGCCTTAAAATGGAAGTTGTTTTCAAGCTTCTTCTCCCTAATGTTTCACATTAGAAGCCCAAACCGTGACCGGATCTGAACTTTCTGGGGCTGAGCAATAGTTGAGAGATGTAAGCAACAAAAATCCATTTTTCCAACTGTTACTAATTGCTGGCACAACTCCTGCTTTTGTGAGCAGATAACAAGGCAAGGAAAATGGCTGCATCCTTCTGCCAAGGGGAGTCCTCGAGTTAGAGCCTTTGATTTGCACTGATTAGACAGCACTATGAGCAATGTAAGCAATTTTCCCTGACATAGGTATAGAGGACAGGTTGCTTCTTTTGGGGTTAGTACAGCCTAAAAGGATTCTCAGAAAAATCCCAGAGTATCAGAGCAGAGATCAGTCAATGTAAATAATATTGTCCTGGGTATTAAAAGAATCCCTGCTACAGATACTCTTTTTGATAACAACAGCAGAGAGGCAAAAAAAAAAAAAGAAGTCACAAATCTAAACATGTTTCAAAAACAATCTCTTCCAGATCCTAATTTTATTTAAAAAAAGACACTTTTGTTTAAACCCTGAAGACCTTTGCATTGAGAAGTGATTAACCTTAGTGCAGTCAACTATGTTATTTTCTATATAAACAATTCACTCTGAAGTTACACCCAAACATTTAATTTTCTGTTTCACTTCTCATAATTTTTCATGATTTTCACTTGGTGAATGTCAAAAACTGGGATCAGATATTCGTGGGGAAAAAAGAAACACTGTCACAAGGGCAGGTTTGGCTTGATCAAAGCAAATGTCGTGGCAGATATTGATCTAGTTGGATTGGAGTTCTGTGGACTAGAGAGGTGACACAAAACATCTAGCTCTGCAGTAGCCATCCCCATCATTGACCCTGGTAGCTGGGTGAGAGGGATCATGCTTTCACTGTCTGGATGGCCAGGAGCTATAAGCTCCTCAGGAAAGAATGAGTAACAAGGCTTATGGTAAGACCATCAGCCTCCCCTGCATTTATCAAAATTGTTTTAACTAGAAAACTCTTCTGCACTAAGGCAGAGTTTGCTCCCTGAAGCAAAGATGTTTCACAGGTGTAAAATGTTCAACACTGGTGGCTGCTCAATGAAGTTGCCATTAAGGATGTTGAGCCTTTTGGTTTTTGAAAATGAGAATTTACCTTGCTATTAGCAGTCTCTTGAGGTCTCATTTTTGTGTCAGTGAGTTGCCTGGTTTTGTACGCAGCAGCTTACATCCCTCCATTTTCAAGTTCACCTGTTTTATTTTATCTTGGAGTTACTAGTTTTATTGCAAGGCTTATTTTTCTTCTCTTTCTTTCCTTTTCTTTTCCTCTCTTAGGGGATTGTTTATCACCATCCATGACAGAGGCCATATTGCAACAATGCTAAACTCTTGGCCTGAAGAAAATGTTAAGGTATGTAGCATGTCTTCTGTGGACTGGGAAATTACAGGCAGTTTGGTGCAAAATTTAGTGGAACTGCTTGGTATCATTTACAGAACTGGCTGTTTAAAAGGACAAGCAAAGAATGCTTTTCTTCCTCAGACAATTTTCAGGCTGAACTTCAGTTTCAGTTTCCAGTCAAGTTGGGACTTCAGAGACTCTATCATGTATGTATGCAGTGAAGAAAAACTCTTTCAGAGGTAGCAGGATCTTGGTCAGTGAAAAAAAAATGTGCATGTTAATAAAAGTGTACAGAATAGGGGCCCTAGTGAAAAAGTAAGATATGTGTATTGAAGAATTGTGTGGCTAACTTGTACCAAAGCTCTTTACAATATCTCTGTAATTAACATGCTCATAGGACTCCTTCCCAAATCCAGTGAGTCATGCAGCATCAAGAACACTGGCAACTCTGCAAATCATGTTTGATATCCAGCAGCTGAAAGTATTACTGACACCCCACCCAAAAAGTGCTCTTGTGAAGTGTTTTTCACTAGAGCTCGGGGCTCGGCAAGTCCCTGGCATGAAATGAAGTCAACACTTAAGACAGATCTTGCCAGTCACCTCACCTTATTCTATCAGTCTGAAAGTACATCTTCCTGGAAATTTCCATGGCTATTGACAGAGTTTTGGTCCCCTGTCAATCATCTGCTTCTTCCCAGAACAAAGGTTTGGCAGCTGAGAAAATCTTGCTAGCATTTTCCATTTCTAAGAGGAAAAAAAAATGGAAATTTAACATATTTTCAGAAAAAGCGATCACAGTCATACAAACTTGTGTTTGGAACCATGGAGAAGAGAGGCGGACTAGGTATTTTGTCCTTATTCTGTCCAACAAACTCAGTGTTTCCATTTGTTTCCAACTCAGAGCTGTGAGCAGAATTCATTATGGCTACTAGAAATGTTTTTGCAGATGGGGAAGCTGGCACAGAAAGATTAGAGGCTGTTGTTGAAACAGCCCCTCTGGCACCCAAAACAGACCGTAGGAAAGGCAATGGTCCATGAAAGAGATTCAGACTATCTACTTTCCAGGTTTGCCAGACTACAAAGGCAGCTCATTTTAGCAGCACAGGTTCCCTGTGTCTTTGTGCACCGATTTCTTCATGCCTGAACTGGTAGGCTACTGGAACACTCAAGATTTTGAGATAAGCAGAGAGGCACCTGGACTGCGCCTAAGTCCCTGGAGGGACCCAGTTTTGTTGGTTTTTTTAAGAGGCTGAACCCCTCCCACCATTGAACACCACCCACTAAAGACAGTGCAGAAATACCTGGAGATGCTGCCCACATTTTGCTCATTAGATTTGGCTCATTAAGGCTTCATGGCAATAGTGCTTACTGTAGAAATGGGAAATATGGGCCAAACCCTGAATCCTCTGCCTGGAAGGGCTGGAAGGGTGCTGGTGCTCTGCTTAGCTTAGCAAAGCTTCAGCCAAGCTCTAATGAGCCACACCTTCAACCTTCCTGTCAAAGCTGGGCTACCTTGAAAGAATCGTAGTACCAGAAGCAGAAGAAGTGAGAAGAAACCATTTCTGGTCATACTTATATGGGAATGTGGGGGGTTGTGTCTCTTCCAGGATGGCTAATGAATTCTGACATGAAGAAATGTTGGATGAAATGCTGGTCATCCTCAGGAGTGCCTTCCCATGACAATTTTCTCTCTGGTTCCTTAATCTTGTACTCTTTTCTTCACAATGGCCCAGCTAAAGCAAAAAGAATGCAAAGAATCATACAGGATGGGTGTCATCCTGGCAGCTATGAATTCAAGCCACTCAAAGTGACGATTGTGAAGAAACATGTATTTTATTCCAAGACAAGTGTGCTGCCATGCAAGCTACTGTACTGGCCTTCCATCCTTCCTTGCCTCCCTTCATTCCTCCCTCTTTCTGTGGGATGCCTGGCCTGAAGTGCGCTCAGGATCTTGAATCCCCACCAGAATTACTGCTATACAGGGCTGCTCAAAATCCTTCCCATGGAGTGTTTTCTGCTGGTTCACTCAGTGTAGAGTATCAGTTCACCCTGTAAAGGCTGACCTTGTGCAATCAGTGCAGAGAACTGGGAATGCCAACAGCAGCACTTGCCTCTCTTCATTGCCTTGGCAGCTTGGAGATCAGTGTAGCACTCTGGATCACTCTGCTGGGCCACATGCCTGCTGCTAAGGCACTGCAAACCTGTATTGGTTAACTGGGTGCAGCCTGAGGTCCCCAGAGTCATCTCAGTTAGTATCAGCTGCCCGGGGACTTAGTGCCTAGTCTCATATTGTAAGTACTTCTGCAGTGCCCGTGAAGAGGAAACTGAGCCTTGAAAAGAGAAATTCATCTGTTTCCCAAACAGCTGCTGGAGAGAGGAGATGCCCTCTGGAGGTTTCTGTCTCTCCCCATCAGATGTCAAATGAGTTTAGAAACCATTTAGATGGCTGTCATAAACTGCACACCTAACCTTTATACAGTGACTTCACTAGAGTCATCGAGAAAATTTGCATCACAGATGGAAGTAGAAAACAGGTTCCTAACTGTTAAACCTGTAGCCTCCTACCTTCAGGTAGAAGGGTCTACCCTGCTCAGCCAGGGATTAATGTCCTCTTTGTTGAGCTCTGATCGTATGAACATGAGCAAATAAAAACATTACTTTAACGTCCTTGTGTATCAGGTGCTCACAAAAACTGCCCTTTTTTGGGGTGTTTTTCAAATCCAAAGAGCCACAAACAAATGTGAATCCAGTTCCCCCTCTCTTACAAATAGCAATACATTTCTCCCATGTTGTATTTTCTGTTCTGGTTTATTTGTCAGTGCTGCCTTGAGGAGCTTTGGTAACTATAGAGTGCTGTAGCTCATCCTAGGCTGAAGAATTTTTCTCTCTCTGATGGATATCTAAATGCTATTGAAAGGTTTTTAGGTTTGCCTGAGAACACTTATTTGGTTGAAAGGGGATCAGTGCTCCAGAGAAATAGTTTGATTCATTAGAACTTAATTTTGTTTTAATATTCTCTGCATAGTTGGAATATTAACTCCATTTAATTTCAGGATAAACCTGTAGCAATGCATATGCTTGCTTCTTTCC